>NC_138202.1:191975554-192425554 GCF_964194415.1 Vipera berus | reverse complement strand
AGGTAGTCCTCAACTTACAACCATGATTGGTTTTCACACTTATGACCATTGCAGCATTCCCATGGTCACATTATCAAAAATCGGGCACTTGGCAACTGGCATGTATTCATGTCAGTTGAACTGTCCCAAGGTCATGTGATCATCTTTTGTCACTTCCCCAGATGGCTTCCAACAAGCAAAGTCTATGGGAGAAGCCAGATTTTCTTAATGACTGTGTCATGGTTCCGATAGATGAAAGCAGTAAAAGAACTTCAAAGCAAGAATTCTTCCTTAAAGAACATTTTATTAGGAAACAAAGTATCGGCACTTACATAGTTGAGCCCAAAACTGAGATTCCCTCCCCCCAGACACAAAGTAACAAGTTGCAATTCCCACCCTACAAACACTGTCATAAATCATATTCCCCAATTAACGCAAGACACAGGCTTTTCTCACCAGCCCCTCAGCCCGCCCAAACCTTATCAGACCATGTCCTTGAGTTCCCACACTTCTACATTGTTATGGCTAGGTAAACCCTCAAGCATTTACCCCATCCCCCCTTCTAATATGAACTCTAAAAGAATAGGAAAGGCACGCTAGAAGCAAAAGTAAAAATGGCTGCTGATTCTCAGTTGTCAGAGCGACGACATCCATTGTCACAGCGTTGACAGACTGCTTGCTTCACTTAACAACTGCCCTGATTGACTTAATAACTGTGGCAAAAGCATAATAAAATGGGGGCAAAAGTAATTTAACTGCCTTACTTAGCAACAGAAATTTCAGGTTTAGCTGTGCTCATAAGTCAAGGACTACCTGTATTAAACAACTCAGGGAGTGACGTTCAGTGCTGAACCACTTACCACCGGTTCTATTTATTTTCATGCCTGCAATGCTTCCTTCATATACTATTCCTATCACATTCAGCTACTGTATTCAATTCCATATCATTGCAAAACTTTCTAGAATTACATCTGATTCATTTAACCATATGCTTTCTCAAAATGAACACATTCATGTACAAAGGTAGGGTAGAAACTTAACTGATTATAACAAAATAACCATAATGATATTGATATAAGATTTGAATTCAGTTGTCAAGATTCAACAGACAAGCTTAAGAATATTTGGATCTGTTTGCAAAAGGGAATCTTTCTTGACTGAACAATCTGCCTGGGCCAAGGACATCTTTAGCAGAGTTAATATTTTTACAATCTTTGCCTAATAAAAAACATGGATAGCTTCCAATATAGTCCTTGGTATAACACAAAAAGGCCTTAAATTATTTTCTTCAGCCACCTAAATTATTTTATAAATTAGAAACATTTCTTATTCTGTTTTTTCCCCTGTAAGTTGCATTTCTTTTGTGGGATCTAAAATACTCTTTAAAATAATTACTTATGACCTCTGATGGACATTGAAAATCCATTTCAAAAAGAGGAAATTCTTCGCTTCTTTTCAAATTGTTCATAAATAAACAAGCAAAAGTCAGAGTTGCTCCATATGATTTATGAGGCTACAAGCCGCTTATATTGTTCATTTAGAAGATTTTGGGGTGCATTACAAAATGGCATAATCATTTACAACAAACAACTTCTGCAAGTGAAATATCTGCAGAAAAGAATTAATGCTAATCTAATGTTGTGGAGTGAGGACATTTTAATACAAATCCATTCTAGGAACATTTTCTCGGGAATCCCATCCAAGAGGAAACTGGAAAACATCTTTCATCATGTTATTGCAAGCCAGATGTGAACACTGAGAGGGCACCAAGTTGGGGAAAAGCTGCTTTCTGAAACTGCTCTTGAACAAACTTCCCTTTCAGCTGGGCCAACAGCTGATAACTGTTTGCTCCAAGATGAATCCCAATAAAAGGGAGAGAGTTTAAGTGAAAGAGGAGCCATCTAGCAGCCTTTTCTATTTGCCTTTTTTAGAGAACAATTCTGCCTTTGCTTGAATTCAGAAAAGTGTACATACATGTTTCTTGTCTCTCTCTTTCTAGGGGGGTGCAAAAACTTGGGTTTTCAAAATTATAGTGTATATGCATAATTCATTGCTGTTATTTCAAATTTTTGTACGGGGTGCAAGAATATATTAGAAGCATTCTAAGGTTAGGGTTCTAGAGAAAAGGTTGGGAACCGCTGCTTTAGTCAAAGAACTCAGCATATGTTCAGTGGTGCTGTTAGGCAAAGGGCCTGCACAAGGAGGTTTGTGTTTTCCTTATCAAGCTGCCCTCTCCTGATTTTAATGCTTTCCTGGCAGTCTTTGATCTCTCATTTTGGGAAGAGCTGAGAGATGCAGAAATTGCAAGAGAAAAACATAGAGGAGAGAAACATACTGCTTGCAAATGAGCTATTTCTGTATGGAGGTCAGCTTGTTTTTCACTACAATCCATGTGAGTTTTTTTGGACAATATTTCTGCCTATCCAATTTAATTTGTCAAAGATTTCTTAAATCGGAAGCTGCATTGCTGTCTCTATTATCCCAAGACATTCCAATGGTGGAATTGGGAGAAAGCAAAGGCAGGAGGAGGATGGAAAACTTTTCTGCATGTACAACATTGGAAATTAACCAGGATTGCTCATCACAAACTAATTTCCACTTACTGTCTGATCCAGAACATAGCCTTCTCTAATCTAACTCCTGCCCATTTGCTGAGACTGCAACTTCCAGAATTCCTGACAAACACAATTTCCAGTTTTTCTGAAATGTGGAAATGTGAGTAGTTCCCATTTTAACATATCTGGAAGTACAGGTTTATTAACAAATTAAGTGATGATGATAATGACTCCATATTGTTGCTGGGTAATCCCTGGACCCATGACGATTGTATCATCCAACATCATCATCATCATCATCACTTGGTTCTAGCATTAAGGGTCACAATCCAGCATGCATTTCGCTCTGTATATAGGATGGGTGAAAAGAGGCATGTAAGATCCTGTACTTACCGGTAAATACAAAAGAGCCAGTTTGGGCTAGTGATTAAGGCACCAGGCTAGAAAGAGGGAAGCCATCAATTCATGTTCTGCCTTAGCCAGGAAAAAAAACCTTTGAGCCAGTCACTCTCTCCTTCTCAGCCCAGCCCACCCCACAGGGTTGTGGCTGTGAGGAAAACAGAAGAGGAAGGTGTGTTAGATATGTTTGCGCCTTGAGTTATTTGTAAAAATAATAAAAGGGGAAAATGAATGAATGAATGAATAGATAAAATAGCATAATCAAAATGAACAGCTTTTTTCTTCTTAGTCCAAGATTTTACCTGAGGTGGAGGGGGGGGGGAGAGAGATGAAGAGGATGTAAAAGAAGCAGACTTGGATTTCAATGTTTGATGGGTTTTCGGAACTGATACATTCATCTGATTTAGGTATAGTTCCATAATTTCACTGATGTTTTTAGAGCCAGCCTAATAGCTTGCTTCCCCTTCCCCCTCCTGTCCTTTTGTTTCTACAAAGTAACATGGTCTTCTGTCATCCAGAAGGATATGATTGAGTTACAACAGCATGCTGCAAGCCTCTGGAAAGTGCTGGAGTTTGGCTAGTCCCATTCCTAGATACACACAAGCACATCTGGACAGGAGATCATGGGACAAGTAGTTAAGCCAAGAGCATATCCTGCATACTCTAAAAATGGATTCTGTTAAATTACAAAGGCTTTACATATTGGCTCAGCTGCTTCCTGCCTAGGATGCTTTTTCATCATTTTAGAATGTGATGCCAGATTTGTGATCTCTGAGAACTTGATTAAATATTGCAAGTTTGTTGTGTGGCTCATTTTGTTCACATTTTTGCTGTCTGCCAGCCATCCTGCACTTTCGCAACTTAAGAAGCTCCTGATTCAAAAAGGGAACATTGTGTCCCTATAACAGCTTTGGTTAAAAAATAATAATAATAATACAAGCAGAAACTCCTCCTTTTACATATGAAAAGACATTCCAGTGTTGGCATAGATTTTCAAGTGTTTTCTGGGAGACGAGTCCCAGTCCAGTTCCCCATGGGTACTGAATTCCTCAGTCATTTCTGAAGTAGGTCACTGTTTGCTTAGCCCAGGATAATTGCAACATTCATCTCTGGACTGCTGACAAAATAAAGATATTTGTCTTAAAAGCACAATTTTCTGCCCATGTTCACCACTCATAGTCCTCTCCTTAGATGACCTTAAAACTGCCAGGTATCCCAGAAGCCTAATTGGTTTTTTATTTGGTATTGTTACTTCTTGATGGCCACAAGCCATTGATCTTAAAAACAACATCCCAGAGGGAAGCAAAACACTGGTACTTTTAGACTGAGTTTGTGAACCTTTTTAGAGAGAATATGTATAATTAAAACTGTATCCCAAAATCAATGAGATGATATTTCACACAAAGGTCTAAGTGGATTGTGAAAACTGATATTCATATTGCCATTTCTTATTGTATAATTTTCTTTCATCTTGTAAGTGGACAATATGAGCATAAATGAACTATGCCCCATTTTGTATTGGAACTACTTATAATACTTAGACTAGTTCTTGTTTCTTGAGGTAATAATAGGATACAGATTTATGCAAAATACTGCAGTGTTCTCTACTTCACTGGTCCAGAATAGAGTGACTATGTGGGCAGTGATAGGCATGCCTTTGGTATGCCCATGTTTCTTCTCTGCTTTGCCAGCTGCACTGGTCGCCAGTATGGTTCCAGGTACAATTCAAGGGGCTAATTATTATCTATAAGCTCATTCTGGCACATGGCTTGTTAACTTGTGGGACTGCTGACTCCCATGGTTTTTGCTCTGTCAGTATATAGGCTGATTGAGTTGGTGCGCTTGGGTCCCTTTGATCGTACCCTTTGAAAGTACCATCTTTCAGGACCCAGGAAGGGTGCCTTCCCTCTCACACTACTGCCCCTTGGAATGAGGACCCCCTCAAACCTGTGTGGCTCCAGAAGGCCTTAAAGACCTGGCTGTTTCCCCAAGGCTTTGGGAAGGATGGAAAGAGTCCCTTGTGGGATTTTTTCATTGTTGTTGAGTGGCTGGATTTCCAGCTGGTTTATTTATTCTATATTGAGTTATTTAATTTTTAATCTGTATTGGGAATCAGATGGTGCCTGAATTAAATAAACAAAATTCTTAGTTCTGCCGTTGAAGTTTCTTAGACCTATTCAGAGATTCTTTAAAGAAACAGAAAACCCATTATCATCCTACTTTAAAGTCCATCTCCTTTGCTTCAGTAACATAGACAGGATTTCCAGATTTCTACTTCAGAGAAAATATAGATTTTAGTATTGAAACATATTCAACTTATTTTTCAAGTCACTGTGTCTGCAAGTTACACTGGTAAAATAATTTAAAAGGTGATATCTTTAACTCTTGCATAAAAGTATCCAAACAAAAATCAGATTCTTAACATTTGCAGCATTTTCTTAGAATAAAACTCTAGGTTTAGCATGGGATTATGAAATCAATGTGACAAACTATTCCTAACCTAATAATTTCAATGGATCTTCTCTACTACACTCATTTCCCAGAGATTAACCCCAAGCTTTAATTTGATTGCAGTGTGACCAGGATCTTTAAACCATATTTTAAAATCGATTTTTAATCTTACAATTATGAAGACTTTTCAAGGAATTTCTCCATTGCCCTGTCTAACTCATCCCTGTGTTAATGATCTAAAGATTTTTTTTCACGTTTCTCAAGCATTTTGGAGACAAATATGCCTTATAATCAAGTTGGATTCTACTCCATTTTGCTCAAATAAAACAAATATCAAAGCAAACTTAGATTTTTCAATTTAGTCACATCATCATCATCATCTGAGGAATTTGGCAAGAAACTCAACATGTTTGATAAATTAATTGTATTCCCTTATGGGAGTAGTATCTGATATATCTAACTGTATACAATCCATCTCTTATGAAGAGGCCAATCTCATTACTGCTTGGAAGAAACATTACACAAATGTGATGGTTCATTTTCAGAAACATATGGCAATCACAGTTCCCAGCATTAATCACCAAAATGATTAATCAGAAGCTTAAAGGTTCAGATGCACAGACTTCTACATTAATGAATTTCTCTTGCTGCATGCATAAAGCAGAACAAAAAACTCTGGAAAGAGTTCTCCACAGTGTTTGTTCCAATACTGTCTCTTTTTAAGGCTCTAACAGACATTGATTTATTTGAAAACAACAATAAAATATGCACCAGTTCACTAAATCCCAAGAAGGCCCTTGAGCTTATTTGTCCTCATCACTCAATAAATCACAGTGGCAATAAAGGGTGTTCAGCAGCTTAACCAATCTTCCTGTGGAAAGCCACCAAACAGCTCCCTGAAATACTTACAGGACACCTGTCAAATACCATGAGTTTCCCAGAGGATCTATAGATCCCTGTTCCTTTCTGCATGTTATAAGATTCCATGAATCCAACACAGCATATACTAAAGCCATTAATGCATCAAAGCTCACAAGGTATTTTTTAGTATATTGTTTCTTAAGCTTTTCTTGTCTCAATAATACTGGCATACTACCAACTGCATGATGATTACTTCATTATTCATTGAAAATACACACAGTGGAAGTAATAGGATTCAGGTATGGTCCAGTTTGACTGAATTATGTTCCATGGGGAGGATCCACAGCATCTTGAGATCTTCTGACGAAGGTGAATGCAGATTTCTAATTATTTTTTTTACAAATGTGTACTTTCTGTATTCATTTGTATCCTAATTTTTATGTAACAAGCATTTTAAGCAGCTTCCAAAAAAAAGAAAAAAAAGAACGAGCAAATATTTTATTGCAAAATTTGTTTCAAAAGTGAAGCCAATGAAACTTGGGTAAAAAAACCAAATTGAGCTTTAATATGCTATTCTTTTAAGTTTCTGTGGTAGAAGCTAAGAAAATAATTCTACGAGCAACAACTTGAAGCCATTGGAATCAAGGAACATGAAACAATTTTGTTCCTGGAGTTCAAGCATTACTTCTTCAGCAGTTGCTGTTATAAAATATTTGTTCTTTTAATAGTTATGATTCTAAGGTGGGGGCAGACTCATGATGATGTGGGACCTAAGGACACAAATTGTATTGAAACTTAGAAAGAGGGCAGTCTTTTGTAAGAACTACTACAACAAAAATTCTTGATAACACAAAATATATCCATGTTGCTCTTACATCAATACTGAACAAATTAGTAGTGAAAAATGTATTCACCTATCTGGTATTGTCAATCAAGTATAGCAGATCCTTTCCATTGAAGTAAAATAATATTCTTAGCTAAAACGACCTGCGCTCGTTTCGCCGGGACCTGAAAACCTGGCTTTTCGATCTATCTGGCCTGGACTGAGGGGTTTTTTAGTTTTAAGTTTTAACATTGTTTTATTGTTGGGCTATTATTAATTTAATTCTTTTTAATTCTATTTTTATCTTAATTTATATTGTCTTTTAAATATTGCCCTGTAAACCGCCCTGAGTCCTTTGGGAATAGGGCGGCATAGAAAACTAAATAAATAAATAAATAAATAAATAAATAAATAAATAAATAAATAAATAAATAAATAAATAAATAAATAAGTAAATAAGTAAATAAGTAAATAAGTAAATAAGTAAATAAGTAAATAAGTAAATAAGTAAATAAATAAATAAATAAATAAATAAATAAATAAATAAATAAATAAATAAATAAAATCCATGTACTGTAAGATAGATGAATTTATTATTTATAAATTCTAAATTTTGCTAAACAGTTTAATCTAATATTAACATTTTAAATCTTGTTTTTCTCCTGAGTACTATACCTAAAAATGTTTTAAATGTAAAGCTGAAATTCAATCTAAACTCATTTTACTCAGTATGTAGAAACTTGTACAAAATTTACTGAAGATAGAATTATCAATCATATAGAGCGTATCCTGAGGAAAAAAATATAGAAACTTGGTTTAATTTTTAAAACATATGTTATGCATAACAATAAAATGAAAAATAAAACCAACTAAACTTTACCAGAGGTAAAGTTCTTTCAGCACACAAGGTTAAAATGCAATTGATTACTCCTTGGTTCAGTGTATTATTCAAACATATTAAATTAAAAATTCTTAGTATAGAAGCAACAAATTCATGTTCAGTGAATAAATAAATACTGGACAACTACACAACTTTAATTATGCATTTATTATTGCAACTTAGATGAAGTTTCATTTAAAAAAATATCTGTGTGGTTTATTACAGTATTAATATAAAAAAAGAAAGCAAAAATCAATTAATAAAATGATAATATATCAATACATCACTATCTGGAGTAGCATTACCTTACCAAACCCCAAATCCCTTTCCGAAGAGCCATATCTTTGCAGCTCCCCAAAAGGTGCAATATGGAGTGTCTGCATATCCTGGAATAAACTGTTCCAAAGGAGGGGCTTGTTATCAAGAGATATTAATCCCAGAATGTGTTTTTCCCAGATTTTACTAGGCAAGGAGATTCAACTCAGAGAAAGTGGTGAATCCCAAAGAAAACAGTTTAAAAAGGTAAAACTTTTATCTTCTTAAGCATGATTTGGATATTAATTCATTATTTTAGAAGATTCCATGAGGCTTATTCAAGCCTTAGTTTTGATAAAGCCACAGAATTAATAAATTGCTGGAATGGGAGGCCGGAGGAAGAGCCCGACAGGACAACCAGTGTGTGGAAGATGTCTCAGCCTGCAGAAAGGGGAGGGAGGGAGAGAGGGAGGGAGGGAGGAAACCAGATTGTTCCTGTTTATGATGTTACTACAGTGTCACTACAACAAATACACTTTGAGAACTGAATCCAGAGCTGTAGAGGGTGGTAGAAGTTACCTTCTGGTAAAAAAGTCAGGAAGGTGCACACTGTTAATGCAAACCATTCACAGTTAGATAGTATGAATATAGCTACTTCTGCTTGGGCAGTTTTTTAAAAAAAAAACTTTAAAAAACAATAGATTGAGCTTTAGTCCATTCAAATATCACCGTACAAGCACTTTTCTATTAATTCAGACACAGATAACAGCAGAGATTTTCAGAAAGTTTCTTTTCTTTTTATTTCTTACTTAAAAGATATAACAAATGTAGGAAACTGTGTGGGGGAACTTTTCATAAATCACAAAAGGACCTTGCATCTGCACCAGCAGCCCTGAGTATTCAACTAGATGTTTCTCCAATAGGTTTGGGGGGAATTTTGGTGGGCTCTGACCTGCAGTTTTCACTTCCAAAATAACTTGACTTTTCTAAAGTGGTAATTTCATTTTCATGATAATGCTAAACTCAAGCCACGTGTGCTTTAATTGAAAGCAGGGGTTGGACTGGAAAGCTTGCCAGAGCACAGTAGAGCAACATGCTTATTCTACTAGTTTGCTTCAGGCATTCAGCATTTTTGAATGCCTGGGCAGAACTAGAGATTCTAAATCAGCCAAAGAAGGGCAAGGGGTGATTGGAAGAAAAAGGAGGGAAAGGAAGGAACAGAAAGGAAAAGAGAAAAACTATATTCATATTTTGCTGATACGTCATTGAATTATGGATTAATCATGAATAGATGAAGTAGCATTAGCAAGAGGTCTCCCAATTTCCAGTCTGATGCCTTAACCGCTGTGCTAAACTTGCTCACATCTTCCTTCTGCTTGATATCTTCCTTCTGCTTGGTATCTTTATAACTAGAGGTTTCCCAGATCATCAAAATCCTGTATGGATGAATCAACATGTTCCTAGAGCCCATTGTCTGGTTTTAAAAAAAAATAATAAAAATTTTCCATATCCCATATCATAACTAGGATAAAAAACTGAATTTCCCTGAGGAGATTTCCATGTTAGATGGAAAGTGTTGTTAACGTAGTTCACAGCTAGTTAGCAACTTCAGTCCAAACTGGAAATTTAAACCCCTTCTTTGGGGAGCAGAAAGTGGGGAAAAAATCCCCTTGAGGGAACCATATGGGACTGACATCCTCTTTTTCATTCATGCCTTCAGTAAAAATGTGGTATTTATTGGAAAGGAAGATAACCCCCTCAAAAGGAAGAGCAGAAAAATAAACCAAACCAAAATCCTGTGCAATGTCCAACTCTCCCACTTTGTCAACAAGCCAAAGAAATATACTTTAGATCTATGATTAGGAATAGAGGATGAATGGGTGATTATTTAGGGAATCTCAACATAAGCATCTTTTGCCAAAAGATGCAGAGTGGCAACGTCTTTCTATAAAACACCTTTTGATACCTAGATATGAACCAGTGCTTCAGACTCCCCTGTAGGATTTGAGAAGCTCACATATAGAATAATCATAAACATTATAAACATATAATGATTATTTATAGATCAGTGTTCAAGACTATGAAGCCTGGTTGAATGTCAATGCCAAATCATTTTTGTTACATTTCTATAGCTTTAAAAATAAAAGTTATTTAACAATATTACTGTTTCATATGTATTAACTAGGTATCTTTTCAGCAAGAAATAGTTGATTCATCTAATTGTTGGGAATCTGGAGTTGAAAAAAGGGGTAATGATTCATACGATGTGACCTCTAAAGAGAGCTAAAAACTCCCTTCTGGAGAAATAGTATTTTACATATTAATCTTATTCTGAAAAATACAGTGTCCTTTGTAAATGCTCATGTTCCTTTGAGTTATTTAATTATTTGGCAATTAACAAAAGTACAAAAGAAATGGATATTGCACATTTGATGTTACACAATTGGAAGGAGGTATGTTCTTGGTCAATCAGAAGATGGTCTGAAGGAACCTACCTTCCTTTTATATTATAACAAACATCTTTCCATCAGCTATCACCTCTAGAGGTGATTTAGAATGGGACTCATAGATTTATACATCCTGTCAGAATCCATTTATATCACATTTCATAAATGTATAGGTAGAACATTGTGCTTATTCTGGGGATTCTGCCATCTCTCTGAGGGGGGGGAGAGGATGGTTACTTAAGGCCATCTTCAAACAACAGGGAAACGTTTGAACTGGGGGAGGGAGGGGGAGAGACAGATCTGGATCGCATCTTCATTTACAACGAAAAGGAAGAAGCAATAACAATAAAAACAAGGAGAGTTCCCTTTCCCACGGAAGGGCCTGACACATAAGTAAATGATGGGAGCCTGACCAAATGGATGAGGGGAGGGGGCTGAAATGGGAATGCTTTATATAGGATTGAAATGTAACTTTGTTAGATTCCGTCTTGTATTGCCACAATCGATTCCATCCTAGTAAACATTTTCCTTTTGGACTAAACTTGCATCCAAGAGTACTTATTTCCTAAGATGTGGATTGAGGTGGGTCCTGACACATCCCTTTTTTCCTCTCTCTCTCTCTCTCTCTCTCTCTCTCTCTCTCTCTCTCTCTCTCTCTCTCTCTCTCTCTCTCTCTCTCTCTCTCTCTCAATATATACATGTACATACATACACACACACACACACATATATGGCATGTTATACAATTATACAATCATATATTGATGCATGTATATGTATGTGTACATATGGCATGGCTATACATGCCATAATTTTGATTATTATATGAAAATTATAAGTCAAAGGATTTTCTTCCCCCTTCTTTTTCACTTTTCCTTAAATCTGGGACTGCTGGCGATCCAACTACTCTTTATGCAGTTCAGAGGTCCAATAGGCAAAAACTTGTGCTTCTATTTTCATATGAGATAGAGGCTTTTCTAGATGCCTACTTCCCAGGACGTGCTCCAAATTTAAGCAGTTTGATAAGATGAGTTCAGCATAGCATGTGGGTTCCTTATGTCACTGGATAAGTAAACATCACTACCTCCAATTTCAAAGTGATTGGGAGCAGGCCTTTCAGCAGCAGAACTGCAGTAGCAAGAGCATTAACAAAGTGATGTTGTAGCAGCAATTTTGTTAAACATTTCTAGGAAATTGATATTCTGTAGGCCATTGCTTGCCAGCAACTACAGCAGCTGCTGCCTATGGAGTATGAAGGCAAATGAGTGATTGGCAAAAGCAAGGTTTATGGACTTTTGCAGATATCCTCAAAAGTTTGGCCAAATTTTCAACCCACAGAATTGCTACTGGTCCAGGGTTAGTTGCCTTTAGAGCTGATGGTCCCCGTGTAATGCTTATGTGCATTAGCAATGGATGCAGAAGTTACTTCTTCTATGGGTCTTTATAAAAGTTCACCAAGAATGTATAAACTGTTTCTAGGCTTCCATGCACTGAGCAACATTTTCCACCACTGTCTCATTAGCTATGTCTTACTGGTAGACTTTTGTGTGTCTAAATGTTGTCCTTTCACATACATGTGAGAAACATTAACGGCTTTAATTCTTACTTTCTCACTCCTTGGCTGCAGCATTGTTTCCACCCAGCCTGGCTGGTTATTGCTTCAACCTTCTATTAAGCATCCCAATTCCAAGTCTTTCTGCAAAGCTCCACTTACTGGTACTCAGCCATTTCCAGCAAGAAATAACAATTTTGTGCCAGCTTAAAGAGTGCAGCAGTGAATTTTCTGTTTCTGCAATGTTGGCCCCTGTCTGAGGCTCCCAATGGGATTTATATGAGGCACTCAATTTGGCACATAATGGGACCTTGAAATCCATTCACTTAATCAAACACACACACACATTGCACAACTGTGTCTCAGTTACTTGAATTACTGTGATCTTAAAAATAATATGGGTTTCAGTCCAATTTTTAAAAAATAATTTTATTTTCAGTTAAGTACCCAAGTCATATACAAATGGTTAGAATAGCATAAATTAATTATAATTTAAAATAACAAATGTATTTCAGACCAGTTAAAAATAATTAGCTCATTGTGCTAATCAAGGGAACAAGGATCAATTTGTCATTAGTCTAGTCCAAATCTGATCAGGCAGGCCTCTATTTTATTCAGGGTGCTGTTACTTGCCTGGGGATGATTATCCAGGCCAATACACATTTTGGTCAGACTGAAAGTTCTCAACCATAAACTGTCTTATGGTTTTCTGAAGTTTGACTTCCATAACTTTCCCTTCTGTAAAATCCTAGACAGGTCAGCAAGTGACCATCTATTTTTGTTATACTACAGCAGTTTCTCTGCTGGTCCCTTGAAAGACACTCAAAGGCAAAAGCAAACCAGATGAGAATCTTATGAGAATAAGGTAGAAGGGAAAAGTAAGTGAGGCAGCCAATAATTATTGCAGCTCTTCAGAAAGTGATTCCTGATGTTTGATTTGAAAGAAATCAAGTTGTTCTTTTTTAGCAGCAACACTATCATAAACGAACCATCTATTAGAGGTGGGTCCGTGTGGTAGCAGCTTGGGTTTTATATTAATTACACTTGCCTAAAGTTTCTGAATGCTTAAATAACAAAGTTCTAAATCTACACATCAAAACTCACAATCAGTATTTATTTTATTATTTTATTTATTTTAATTCCATTTATATCCCTCCCTTCTCCGAAGACTCAGGGCGGCTTACAAGCTTAGCAGTAGCCTTCATTCTATGTATATGCCTGCTTATTAGGGCTTTCACACACACCCCCAAGCGGCATTATTACAAAGTCAGCTTAATTGCCCCCAACAATCTGGGTCCTCATTTTACCTACCTCGGAAGGATGGAAGGCTGAGTCAACCTTGAGCCTGGTGGGATGCGAACCTGCACTAATTGCAGGCAGCTGGTGTTACTTAAGGAGGCATTAGCCCACTGCTCCACCAAGGCTCTTGAGTTGTGCTCCACCAAGTTGTGCTCCACCAAGTAGCAGTTGAGTTGTGGTTGAATTTAGAAGGTATTATAAATCCAGACCTTCATAAGGGATACCATTGGAAGGAGAATACCTGTCTAGAAGCCCCTGTCCCCATGGTGGGGGAGGACTCTTAGAGTATACTTTAAGGCCAGCCTTGGCTGGGCAAGTTCTATCTGGAGTGAGTGGTCTCACAAATAACCAGGTCCCAAAAGATTATAACCAGCAACTTAACTTGCACCTGGAAACAGATTCTCAGGTATTGGATATAGCACATTATTCCTGATCTGTTGTTTGATCATGGGGTAGGGATGGGGTAATGCCTACAGAAAAGCTGGCCAAGGGATACATTTTAAGCTGTCAAGAAAACCTCATAGGAATGGAAAGAACAATTACTTTTATTACCCTTTCCCACATTTGTTTATCTTCATGATGATGTGTTTAATAAATGCATGGGGGAGGGGGTGTTTCAGCTTTATGGCATTCTTTGTTTATGTTCTGGGTACAAGAAAAAAAAGAGGACTGGTTGTTGTCCTTAGCTACAAGAATAGAAACTAAGCTCAATGTACCAGCACAAATCAATCTAGTCTCAAATGCACCCTGAAGGATTTCAGTACTTTGAAATGCGTTGCATATTCCTAGCATGGACACCCAGATTTTAGAATAACAGTGATACTAATAGAATAGAATAGAATAGAATAGAATAGAATAGAATAGAATAGAATAGAATAGAATAGAATAGAATAGAATAGAATAGAATAGAATAGAATAGAATAATAGAAGTAGAGTAGAGCAGAGTGGTTGGGTGGTCTGTAATATACACCTATGATAATGTCACTTTTTTTTCTCTTTTATATTAACCCATATGCATTCTGGAGAGATTTTATCTTTGATCATGTGCGTTTCTTCAGATATGTAGTGTTCTCTTACACATGGCGCAACTCCCCCTCCTGTTTTTGTAGACCTGTTTCTTTTGAACATTTTGTATCCATCATCAGTCCATTCCATTCATCCCATCAGGTTTCTGTTATGCCAATTATGTTATAACCTCCCTCATCTACTATTGCTTCTAGTTCGCCCTGTTTGTTCCTCAAGCTTTGAGCGTTGGTATATAAGCATTTAAGACTTTTATGCCTGTCTACGGGTGTGTTTCCTGTATCTCCTGATTGTTGTTTGAGTTTTTCTTTTTTCTTTTTTCATCACTGCCTACCTCATTGTTTGATTTGTTTTCTTGGGATTTGTGATTGTTTTTGGGTTCTGGAGATTCTAGAGATTGGTCACCCTCCCCCCTCAGTTTTAGTTTAAAGCCCTCCTGATGAGTTGGGCCAGTCTTTTTCCAAGTACATTTTTGCCTGTTTTCGTGAGGTGTAGCCCATCGCTTGCCAATAGTCCTTTGCATAGGAAATGCACTCCATGATCCAGGTGTCTTAGCTATCTTGAACAATAACATAAGCTCAAAAACATCATCAAGAGAAAAATCAAAAGAAATTCTCAAACATATTGAGATACAATATTTAAAAAATGCTTTGGCAGAGCTAGAAAACATTTGGGAAATTTAAAGGGACAAATGTTGGTATATCATTTAGTCTGCATATCAGTGGGGATGAAATGCTCCAACTCTTATTCAGTTATATTAGGTTTTTGATGTATGCACTGTATGCTTTTAAAACAGATAGATGAATACATAAAAAATTCCTTCCTACAAGTAATCAGGTGAGGGATCCCTAATTTCACTAGCTCTAGGGAAAGCTTTAATCCCTGATCAAAGTGCTAGTCTTAAATCTTAAAGTCCTTAATAGTTTGGGATCATTTAAAGGTGAACATTCAAATAATCTGTTTTGACAATAGGAAAACTATTAATGAGCATTTAAAATAATTCCATCTACAGAGGATATGCAGTGTGATACATGTAGATCAGACATGTCAAACACAAGGCCCGGGGGCCGGATCCGGCCCGCGAAGTGGTTTCATGTGGCCCGCGAAGCCATCCTGGAAACAGTGAGGGAACGGCCCCCACTGCCTTGCCCTGGCCCAGAGACCCCCCATAGGCACCCTTGATGCGAACGATGTAGACCTGGCCACGCCCACCCAGTAGGCCATACGCACTCTAGCCATGCCCACCCAGTAGGCCACGCCCACCCTGGCCATGCCTACCCGGCTCCCTGAGGGCAACCGCAATGCTGATGCGGCCCTCAATGAAATTGAGTTTGACACCCCTGATGTAGATGATAAAGAGAAAATGATTGATAGTTAATAGTATACAGTGAGTATCAAAGTTTTTGTGAAAAGTTTTTGTTTTAAATAACCTAATATAAATCTGCCATGATTTATTAATTTGCTTGAACATTTCTTTATTGGATCAAATACTGGCTCTAGTATACATTCTTCAACTCTCACGATTTAATCTAGATGTTTTTCCTGAAACTGCTGTATGTTTTCCTAACATTCTGATCTGACAACATCTGTATATTGTGTAGAGCTTTTAGTATAAAGGCTCTGCTGGGACACTATTTTAGAAATTTTCAACTAAAAATGTAGATATTTGATCCTGGAGTAGAGCTGTATGATTTTTTGTGGGGTCCTTGGTGTTCTCTGAGCTTGCTTGTTTACCTGCAAATGTTTCATTACCTGACTAGTTAACATCTTGGATCTTAGAAGGGAGTAGGGTTTGCTCTCATTGTAAAACTTTCTGCTTGAAATCCCATTGATTATGGCAATTGAAACTCAGCCCCTATGCCTAAGGTCCTTTTTCATGAAAGCTGCAGAATTTTCCAAATAACCTTATCATGGCAATCCATGTGCTAGTATTATTCAGTTTGGATTGATGTCAAGCATTCTATGTGTGGCTACCTTGAAAACAAATTATTTGGGAACTTCCACTTGTGCAAAACCCAGAGAAAGGGATTCCATTCAATTTATCCAGAACGACTCATGTTACACCAATTCTTAAAGAATTGCATTGATTTCTTATTTCCTACCAAACCTGTCAAGGTGTTTATTATCTATCTATATCAAGGGTGTCCAACTGACAGCCTGTGGACCAAATGAGTCACACGCAGGCCACACCCACCCCAGCTCTGCAAAGGCAAAAAATGCCACAATACGTCACAATACGTCATGTGACACGATTGAGTTTGATACCCGTGATATATATACTACTAAAGCTCCTGAACTGGTTTGTTTCTAACCTTCAGTTCGGTGAACCAGTATGTTATAGAGCACAGGTGTCAAACTTTGCTGTGTCATGTGACTGTTCTGTTCCAGCCTACGACTGGCCCTGTTTGAATGTCATGGATAACCCCTTTTTATAGTCAACAGGCTGGAAAAAACCCAACCAAATTTATTTACAAAGAAATCAAAAGTTCAAACAAAAGTTAAACCAAAAGTTCAAACAAGAGTTAAACAGGAATAACAGACCAGGACTCTAGCAGAAGATCTTCAAACGGTTGCCTTCAGCAACCAGCACCTCCCACACCTTCCCCTTTTATCAGCAGTCCCAAGGCATGACTTCTCATTGCCTTCTCTTCCTCTCACCGAGTTGCCTCATTGCCTTTCTCTGTTCTGCTCTGCTGGATTGCTTCCTGCTCCTAGCATCCCTGAATAGATCCAGCTGTGAATCATCTACATCCAATACCTCGTGCTCACATGTCTGAGTCTGATGAGGAACATGACGGGAGGGGCCAGGCTGAGAGTCCTGCAGTGCATCAGAGCCTCCCTCTGGCACCAAAGGCTCTCCAAACCCCTCCTCCTCCTCCTCTTCAGAATCATCAGACTCAGCTGCCGGTATCACAGGCTGACGCTGAATAACAACAGTGACGTGTTGCGACGTATCGTGACTTTTTTTGCATTGCTGGAGCTGGGGTGGGCAGGGCCTCTGCATGATGCAACTGGCCCACAGGCCAGTACTTTGACACCCGTGTTATAGAGCAACAATTATCTTGTGCACCTCCATGCATCCTAGCACACTCCTCCTGACTCACTACATACCCACACATGTCCTCCCCAATCTGTATACCTCTTGTACATCACCATGCCCCCTCACACCCTTCTTGATCCATGATGCACTTACATAAACTCTTTATGGACCATAGTACACCATATTGCACTGCCATGATTCCTCCTCAACCAACATTGCATCTGAGTGGGAGATCCTATATAGGTTTCTGTGATTTTATGAGGGCTATTATGTGGCAATTTTAAGACTGGAGGAAGAAACAAAAAAATCTCTGTAGACTGATAAGACTATTCTGATAGCCCAAACTGCAAAGAATTTACAAACTCTAATAATAAAAATCAAGGAACATGGCAATAAAGATATTGAAATGGTAGATAGCTATATTATAGGAAAAGCAGTCAAGAAATTCAATACTGTTCAATAGTGACTTGATAGCAGATAATCAAACAATTACATGGCAAAAATATGCAACTTTTTCTGGATCAAAAGCCCTGTCATTGAATAGCCTACTGAGGACCATCAAAACAAAAAATGAAAAAGGACTTCATTTCATTTACAGCAAAATGTTATTAAAATTAGTAATTAGTTTTGCTGTTCTGCAAATCTAATAATTTGTCTCTTTAAAAATTACTAGCTCTTAATTGCTTAATTGTTTGAGAGAGTCAGTTTGATGTAGTGGTTAAGGTACTAGACCAGAGCACAGGACTTTGAATTCTAGTCTTGCTTTGGGCAGTCTCAGCCCTGGGAAGCAGGCTGAAAAACCTTGCCAAGAAAACCTTGCAGGGATTTTTCCATACAGTTGCCAGGAAACAAAATCTGACTCAAAGTGACCAAAAAAAATTATTCTGGGAGATTTCTATCATAGTAGGTGGCCAGTTAAGCAGTGTTGGACCTGGTTAGTTGTTATCTTGAATAGAAGACTACCAGTAAATGGTAGGTTTTTTTAGGAAACCAGGTCCCTAAAGAAAACAATGGGAAATCATTTCTCACTGTTGTCACAAAAATACTTAGGTGTTATCTATTATCTATGAGTCAAGGTCAATTAGAGTCAAGGTCAATTAGAAAGTAAACTTACATTTCAACCTTTGGAGTTCTCTGGGGACTGCAGATTGTGCACCTTTACTGTAGGGTCTTATAAAATGAGATCAATTAAAAATAGAGTCAATCCTTTGTTTTATCCAATGATGCTTCCTGCTGCAATCCAGTCAGGGGCAGCCAATGAATCAGCTTTGGGAAGTGGGGGAGGGGGGTTTAGGGGTGGGGTGGGGATGGGATAATATTGTAATTTTTATAAAACTTTTCAATAAAAAAAGAATGATTCTTCAAGCTGTTTTAGTCTATCACAGCCGCATTTCATAAGAGAATGTTAATTTCTGCATTAGTTTAGCAATCATTTAAAGCCTGATTACAGCATATTGACAGTCCACTCTTGTGCATGGCTGCCCAGAAGCAAGTGTCACTGAGCTGCTTATTGCCCAAGTAAATACAGATAAGATGGGTGCCTTTTGTTACCACCATAAGCAAGAAAGTTCATTCCACAGGATTGTGGTATAAACGCCCTACCAATTGAAATATTACATGAGCAAACACTTGTTTGAATATGGTTAAAAGAATAGAGAACTTTGAACATAAAGGGGCCCTATAACAAGAGGGATAAGAGATTTAGGTAGTATAGTATGTTTTACAATATATGAAATATAAAAATATTGGGATGATGTAACTTTTACAAAGATAAGTGAAATATAAGCTGATCAGAAAGAATGTTATATGCAGATGCTATGAGATAGATAAGAAATACAGTATTTTTATAACACATAAAATATGAAAATATTGGGATGGTGTACTGAAATGGAAAAAATTGGATATTTAGATGATTAGCATTGAGAAAATCATGACTGATAAGAATGGATTGAATATACAGGGGAAATTAAGCTTAAACAAAAACCATGAAAATAGGATGCACGGTGAACTAATGAGATGATTTTTATAAAAATAATATAAGCTGATTTAAAAAAGGTATACATAGATGTTATCATTGTCTGTACAAATATGAAAAAATGTCTATATTTAATCATTTATACATTGAAAATATTAAGAATTGTATTTGTTTAAGGTTGAAGGAGAATACAATTGGGAGAAGGGAAGATCAAAGAAATATAATATTAATTAATATACTAATTATGGAATTATCAAAATCATTCATTATTGACTGCTAATTAATTATTATTGGGATTTTTCCCTAATATATAAACCAAGACAACATGCTGTACACCAGGCACTGGTGATTGTTACTGTAAAAAAAACCAACTAATATATTTTTTTAAAAAAAGGATTGTGCTAAAGCAGACTTGCCTTTGGCCTGCCTGAAAAAAGTTATTATGCAAAGGAGCAATGTATCATGATGGTTATCAAATAACACCATAATTTCTCTATTGATATATTTGGAAGACTTTATATGCTTAAATTGTATGTTTGGACTAAAATACTCTCTCTGCAGAACATGGCCTCTTTAGAAATTGACATTGCCACTAGCATTACTGGATATTTGATGTTCTTGAGAGCCGATCACATTTCTCAGCAACAGCTTCTTGAGCAAACAGTAAGGGATGTCATAAAAATATCTTACTCTAAAAAGCTATGAAGAATGAGTCCAGGAAATGGAGTGAGTTCCAATTCTTTGCTCTGCAGAACTTCTGCCCAGATACTTTTCAAATTGGATGCATTCAAACCAGGATTATATCTTTTGAAGTTAATTAATTCTGGCTTCCTATAAATCATTTAAAGACAGGCAAGAAAATTATATTTGGCTTCTCATTGTTCAGGCTAAATACTTTTCTTAACAGAATGTCAACTAAAACATTTTTAGGCTTATCACGGCAATCAGTAGACACTTGCCCCAACTGCATTTCCCTCCCTTTTTTGGAAGGACAGTTCCATAGATTGTGGTTCAAACATAACAGAATACAATCTGGTTCAAAGCCGAAAGGCAACAGTGGTGAGCCTGTATGGCAGCTGAAACTCTATATGCATAGCGATGTCACAAAATCAGTCATTTGCCACTTAGCCCCTGAGGTAGATAAGGGGATCAGGTCTACATGCAGGCCCTTAGCTCCTCAGCCTGAACAACTATACACTCGTTGCCCTGGCAGCTAGAATGGGAAAGAAACTTTGCACAACCCTCCCTTTGTATATATAGTTCTTCATTCAGTGAAGGATTTCAGCAAAAGCTGTATATTTGGTCACAATTAACAAAACAATTAATTGACAGAATTTATCAGTGGAAAGATTACTCAAAACAAGTTGCCATATTCATGCATAAAATTTGTGTGTCATATACAGTCAATCCTCATTATTCAGATTTCATATTTGTGAATTTGTCTACACACCAAAATTATTTGTGGCTTCTGTCTGCACTGAATGCTCACAGTATCTTTATAGAACATAACTACTGCAAATAATGAGAACCAACTGTACTTGTTGCCTGTTAAAGTGTTTTCCAATGAGTTAAAATAAATCCAAAAAAATAACATATAAAGTTGCCACAAAAGATCCTTGATGTTGAATCAGGAGCCTTCTAATTTGCCCGAGAAAGGGACAGTTTGTTTATCTGTTACAATGAATGCTGATCCGTTATCAACAAGCTGAATAAATAAGGCAGTCATTTCTATAAAGAGTAAAATTATATTTTCAGAAAAATGTAGGTAGAGTCAATGTATGGATTTAATCAAAGCAGCACAAAATTGGGATCCTTCTTCATTTTTTCTTGATTTATGCTCTGCCAATCTTGTTCACTTTGATCACCAAATTCCTTTTCACTGCAATTTTGAGGTAATTGGGAAAAGACTCGTAAAATGGATTGGAACATTTTTACTTGAGCTTTCATAGCACAATTTTCTTAAGAATTCAGTGTTCTGTGACCAAACAGATTTACAGCATTTCAACCAATACTAAATCGGAAACCAAACTAACCTGTCACTAAAAAGTAACATGTTGACTCACATTGACATACATGCCAAACCTTATAATAGACTTGGAAAGAACTCTAAAATTGAGATGCTTTGCATCTGCTTCCTATTGGGCACTGGAAGATATGATCATTTAGCTCTACTGTATTTTAAGTTAACAAAAGGAGTTCCCTAGAGGAAAAGAGTAAATCTTTTTGGAAAAGCACTAAAAACTTCATTACCAGCCTCTAGAGTTACTTGACTAAATATGTGTCACAGTTAAAATTATCCTTATGCTTATCTGTATGTAATAAATGTACTGACTTTGTTTTAATTATTTATGGAAAGTATTAAAAGAAAATCTTTATTACAAAGCTTGATATCAAAAATCCCCACACAGTGTTAGTATATTGTCATTTTAGAAACAGCAAACTCATCACTGCTTTCTGGGGCGAGAGGTGGGGTGGGGGAGTCAAATTCTGCTTTGCTTCCTTGCTTGCACAAGGCATTCTGCAGGATTTACAGCATGGTAAATGCATATTCCCTATAATGTATTGGGATTTGTACTTGAACTAATTCACTTGTCTGTTTGAATGCTGCTTAAAGTTGCTCAATGGTGTGTCTGTGTAACGGTCACTGACTAAGCCAGACTTGTTGTCTCCAAGAAGATCATTGGATGATTTGGGGCGGGAATGGGTTCCTTTAAACCTATTGGCCACCGCCTAGTGGCCAACCGTATAAGCAGCTGCGCAGCAGCCTGTTTCAATTCTGTTCCTGTTTGCCTCAATAAAGCATGTTCCTGTTTGCAACCTTCTGTCTTGCTTATTGCCTGCAAAGAACTGGCTACACAACGTTCACTATGATGTATTTAGGTAGGCATGCACTTTGTAGTAGTGGCTTGTGCTAAGACACAAAGGGCCACATTTCTCCACTCTCACTCTTCCTGAACTTTGTGCATGTGCTCATTATGTGTGTAAGAAAGGAAGAAGGAATACATGTTGAATGTGTTGGAGGTGGTGGCGAGGAGATCTTTTGTGGCTTATTTGGTAACACAGATCTTCTAATGAAATAGATGTCTTGTGCATGTCTATTACCCAGGACTTATAAAATAGATGTATGATGTAATTCAATTTCAAATTCTTTCTGAGGAGGATTTATTTTGTGCTTTGTGAAAGCAACATATTTGCTTGTCAAATAGACTCAGGGCTTTGTACATGTTCACAGGAAAGAGATGCTCTTTGCCACATAAACACGGGGTCTGTGAGACACCTAGAAAAACTTCACTTTTTAAAACTAAGAAATATCTCATGGATAAACTGTGTACTCCCATCAGCTTCAAATTAAAATTTGTAACTTTTAGAGAAAAGAGAAATCCAAGTAAAAGTAAGTAGATGCTTTGAGTGCCATAAAAATCTGTATAGAAATAGATAAGATAAGATAAGATAATCTTTATTGTCATTTTTACTGTGGACACAATGGCACACATCAAAAATGAAATTTAATTGCCCGCTCTCAAAGTGAAACACATACACGACACACACCTAAAACATACTATATACAACATATGTATAGACCCACACCCCTACATATACATAACAATAAAATATTAAATACTGTCCATCTTGAATGGAAGGAGGAAGCCTGAGAGTTCACAAGGTTAATGCTGTATGGAATGAAACTATGGTTGAATCTGGATGTTCTGCTACGGATACCACGAAGCCTCCTCCCAGAAGGTAACAAGGAAAACAGGTTGTGAAGAGGATGAGCAGTGTCCCAGATAATCTCACAGACCTTGTTCAAACAATGTTTCTGTGCTATGTCCTGGATGGAGGGGAGGGAACTGCCAATGATCTTTTCGGCCACCCTCACCACTCTCTGTACCACCTTCCTGTCTGAAGCAGTGATGCTTCCAAATCAGACTGTGATGCTGTATGACAGGATACTCTCAATCATTCCCCTGTAGAAAGTGGTCAGAACAGGGGAAGGAAGATGAGCTTTTCTCATGCAATGCAGAAAGTGCAGGCGCTGTTGTGCTCGCTTCACCAGTTTCTCACTGTTGAGCGACCAAGCCAGCCTACTCATTAGCTGCACACCCAGGAATTTGATGCTGGTAACCATCTCCATGGGTGAATCATTAATGCACAGAGAAGTGTGGTTGTGTCTGCCTTTTCTGAAATCGACAATGGTCTCTTTGGTTTTTCCGGTATTTAAAACTAGGCTGTTTTCCTTACACCAGTTCACCAACCCCTCAACCTCCTTGCGATAAACTTCCACATTGTCATCCTGAATAAGGCCCACTACTGTTGTATCATCTGCGAACTTCACAATATGGTTGGTGGCAAACCTAGCACAACACATTGTATTCAGGAGCTGTGTGAGATTTTTACTTTTCTTTTCTCAGTATAATGCTAAATCAAGTTTATTGTTTATGTTGTTACCAGCCTATACCCCTGCTTCAGACTGGGCATGGAGAGATTATTTGCACTTATAATCTTTTTTTGACATCTCTTCTGAATTGAAATCCCTGAAGCATTTTTTTCATGATTCAGTTATAGAAAATCCTATTCAAAAATCACCACCAACTTGTCTTCTTGAAGCATTACATACTCCTTTGCATTTTATTATTTAAATAAATCTGTACTTTTCTCTTTCAACATTGAATGCTTATATTCCAGATATTTAAATTAAACAAGTTTAATTTTGTTTATCACCTATGAGATTGGTTTAATTCCCACCTGATGAGTTGATGAGAAGGCTAAAATCTCTGGCCAAATGACCTCTACAGTATGCTGTATGGTCAGGAAATGGAAATTAACACTATTGAAATTCTGTTATTTGTACTTCTTTTGTTTTAATCGTCAGAAAGAGAGCAAAAGTTCTTAGAATACAGTGTCTATCACCAACTGTGTTTCAAGGCTGGATACCAGGTGAGGCACCTCCTGGAAGACAGGAAATGGCAGCAGGAATGCCCAAAGCAAAAGGTGGGGCCAGAGCACAAAGGACCAGAGGAGGTTCTTTATGAGAGGAAGCATGAGCTCTCCAGCCCTTTGCTAATGGGTTATGCTGCATATCTGCAATGGGTAAAAGAAATAACATTGAGGAATAGAAAGAAGAGTCTCTACTAAGACAATGATCAGATAAAAGAAATCTGAGTCCAGGCCAGAACTGCAATCCAAGCAAGCATCTCAGACAAGACCCATCCAAGTTTTCAAGAGATAAAAGAGTGGGAGAAGGAAAGCAAATTCAGACTTGCAAGATTCTGTTACTGTAACCATGTAATAAAAGTAGCATTACAATTCATTCAGGTTTTTGTTTTTTAAAAAAATCCCATTTATATCCCGCCCTTCTCCAAAGACTCAGGGCGGCTTACAATTTAAAGCACAAATCAATGTGCTTAGCAATAGCCTTCATTCTATGTATATGCCTGCTTATTAGGGCTTTCGCCCCCCCCCCCAAAGCAGCATTATTACAAAGTCAGCTTATTGCCCCCAACAATCTGGGTCCTATGTTAGGTTTCCTAACATAGTCAGCCTAAAGAAAAGCTAATAATTCTTGAAATTTTGGATACTATTTTTGTTATACCAGTTTTCTTATATCCTTTCTTTCTATGACATAACCATTTCCATGCTTCCCTTTTCTCAGGATCAAATTATATATTAATGCAATATGAGTAATAAATTATATTTTAGGGAAGCATGATAAAACAATTTGTGGTAAATAAAATATGCATGTCTGTGTTTATTCCTGTTGTGCATTTGTGATCAAATAAAATATGCTTTTGGGCAGTAAATGTTGAGGAAATGGTCTAAGAAATGCTTTTGAACTTTTACTAGCTTACCAGTTGCCCTTTAAGGCAGCCCTTCTTTTTTCAGGAAGTTTGAAAAGGCTTCCTGAAAAACAAAGAGCTACTTCAATGAGAAACTGCCAAGGCTGCTTTAAGGTGGTTGTAGCATGTAGAGCTGCATTGAGCTGCAGCAAGGAGGGAATCCTCAGTGGAGTGGCAGGCTAAATGGGCTATGAGAAGCAGTCTGATAATGTGAAACTGAAGAAGTCATGCTCCCTGCTTCTGTCACACCCCATGTTCTCCTCAAGCTGATGGGGTTTTCGGGAGAGCTTGTTCACCATAGGCTTGTTCCACGTTAGCCAACAGCTAGATCGCACTGAGGGAATTTAGGGAGGCCAGATCCACTTACAGACCACCAAGAGTTCTGTGTTATCCAGTGAGTGAATTAAACCTACATGGTCGTTCTCCTAAATAGGATTTTTACAGCATGGTGATTAGTTTGTGCAGATCACTTTATGTGCTTGTTTCATCATATTTGTTTAGCCACATCTCCCAAAATGTGATTCTGGGGAGCACACAGTGAAGTCCTTCCAAATAATTTTCAACATGTGGTGCTCTCTGAGCTTGGTTGTTTTCTTGCTGATGTTTCATTACCCAACATGGTATCATAATCAGGGCTAGAAGGGAGATTCCTTTGTCAACATGGATATGGGCACAATGTGCTTATTCTGATCACTTTGAATTTGGGGAAGAAAAAAACCCCTATGTGGACCCCTAGTTTGGAATGGGAGCAGGCATAACTCTCTCCCCCACCTCAGAAAAGAAAATCTCCAGGTTAAGCAGACTTGTAAAAAGATTATTATTTCATACACTTTGATCCTCAGTGTTGGTCTGTTAACCTATGTTGTAGCTGGAATAACAATTGCTGTGCGATTAATAACCAGTATTGCAATTAATAACCAGTATATCAACTGATATTCAAAATCAGTTGATAATCAGAGATAACTTGGATAATCTTTGAATAACTCTGAATACCCTTTGTTTTTCATGATTCCTAACAAAGTAAGACCAATAATACCAGAGGTTGCATTACTTCATTTTCCCCAAAGATCTGTCCAGAAGCAAAACTGGTTCTATCCAGTGCTGCTAAGCTAGCTGGCAATAGTGGGTTTTTTTTTCTTTCATCTCACCAATGACCTGAGCATCAGGCATGAGTATGGCCCTTAGCAGATATATCTGACTTTAAAAATATGGAGACCCTTGCACCTGGTTCTTCTACGTATCCTTGTACACTGACTTAGCAGGAAACTGTAAACACACCCTGCTCTTATAAGGCCCTGCAGACCTTAGCACTCTAAGTACGAACATTTTTAGAGGTGTCTCCACACTTGGAAATAGAGAATGGCTTTATGTGCATGCTTCCCCCCCACACACACATACACTACATGTGTAGACTGGGGCACTTGCACAGAACATAAAAAAAGAGATTCATTCTAAAAAATAGATCTCAACAAAGCTGTTATTTTATGCCACTTTCCCTCACCCTTTTGTTATCTGAAGTCTGGCTTTTATCAACAGCTGCCCCTGCTTTAAAAAAGCTTTGACAAGCCAGCTTGGTACGTTAAATACAAGGGTGTTATGCCCCAAGCTTTTTTGTTATAAAGTAGTGTGCATTTAATCAACAGAATTCCAATGCACTTTCACGACTGTGAGCAAGTGCTCATGTCTAATTATCTTTGGGACTGATAAGAAAATTGTTGATGTTTAAGCCAGGACTTGCTTTTTATTCTGGCTGCTATTTTAATGTTACTTTAAAATCATGAACTACAGTAACAGAATGATTACATCAACATGTACTGTAACTCCCTTGGGAGGTACTGTAGAGCCGGAGAACTTGAGTTACTTATCTTTGCATAGTTTTGGCTTATAAAACACATTTTAATATAATCTGCCTTTGATACCGGAGTATGAAGTGCAGTATCATGCTACACCTTTCACTCCTCATGTAAATTTATTATGATGGATCTACTGCTTTTTGCTCTTTCGGGTATAACTTTTTAGCCAAGGTTTCATATTTAGATTCTTATTGTGTTATAAAAGTAGGAATTACTGAAGGAAAGAAAAATGTGGGGCAATATCTGTAATTCTGCTTTTAAACCATTGTCCTTTGGATAGAAGCAGGAGACTTTGAGAATAAGAGACAAGAGGCAGTGTTTCCAATCCCCATCTCCCTAAGACAGCTCTTTTGGTACATGCAGGAGAGGAAATAAAACTGAACTGATGGGAATTGCTTTCAAATAAACATGATAAAGTGACACTATTAGCAAACTCTAATCTTTCTGCAGTCTTCTTTTGGGGGTAGCAAAGTGTGGCCAATTGGAATCTTTAGAAAATAGATTTGAAATACTGACTTCCAAAGGGTTTATCTTTTCTAGCATAAAAGGAAGGAAGACAGACATGGCCTGAAATTAGCCAGGCCAGCAAGGTTCCTAGGCACTGGTTAGATGTTTAGAATACTTCAGCTTGCTTTCAATTGGGTTTATCATAAAGAACATTGGGAAACTTTAACTGAACCAAAATGAGGCATTTGACTGCTAACTGTTGAAAGATACTGAAACCATATATTGCCAATTCAGAACCGTCTACATTGATAACTAACTGCTTTCTTGATTCAGTTCTACAAGTTACTCTTGAACTTTATTTTAAATAATATAGGGTCAGGTTATTTGATGGTCATGGGCTTTGAGGGTACAACTAGGCTGGATAACCCTTTCTGGGACACATAATGGCCTTCTTATCAGATACATGGTCAAGGTCTTCTTCTGCCTTGATCATGAATTGTGGATGAGATTTTGGAATAGTGTGGATAGAAATTAAGACATGAACCTTTAATTTGATTTTTTTTCCTAATGGTTCATAATGGGTTTTGAAATATTGCATTTGTTTTTTATGTTTCTCATGTATTTGTTTTTCTTTTTTAACATCTGGTGCTGTTTAGTGAAAAGTAATTTATAAGAACTTATTAAAAATGATTTTTTCTACAGTTTTTCCAAAAGAAAAGTTGTGACTAAGAACATGTGGATGAAATTCTCACAGTGAAAGGTGGAGTCATTTCAGTTACTTGGTTCTCAATAGCCACATCCAGATAAACCAAAATGACATCAAATAGATGATCATCACACAAATGCAGCAATTACATATGTAGTTCATAACACCTAGCCCAGATATATAAATCATAGTATTGTATGTGATGCCATCATTTGTCACATCTGTCATCATTTGCACACCTGTGGACACCCTGGTTCCAAGATAAGCAAGATGTCTGTCCTATTTTTCATCATGCAGCAGATTATACTCTTCCTGATTTTTCATACTTCAATTAAATTTGAAGAGAAGCCATCCAATTGCCCTACAATGGGTCAGCAATTGGTAGATGCAATAAAATTGCTGAGACTGAGTATAATCACTATCATGACAGTGTAGCCACCACAATTTTTTGGTATCTGTACAAAAATTATAATTTCTGAGCTTCCTGAACCTGGTATAATAATAACATTGAAAGAATTGTTGCTGTTAAAAATGTATGGGATTTTGTCTTTTAATAGATCATTAAACTAGAATACAACACAGTCGATATAACAATAATTGAAAAAATAAGAAATCTTTTTGCAGAAGTAGCAATGCCTAGGGAGAGCAGAATGGAGGGAAAAAATGAAAGGGATTACAAATATACAGATAAACAGATAAACAAACTGGGTAGATTATTGGAAAGATCTTGCAAAGTCATCTCTAGAGTAATTGATGTATTAGAGTGATTAAACATATTTTTAAAAGAACTAAATATTTTGGCTCTATCAGCTGGGAATTTACAACAAAACAACTTGCTGGGTCCAACTAACCAGTGGAACAACCTGCCTCCAGAAGTGGTGAATGCTCCAACACTGGAAGTTTTTAAGAAGAGACTGGCCAGCCATTTGTCTGAAATGGTATAGGGTTTCCTGCCTGAGCAGGGGGTTGGACTAGATGACCTCCAAGGTCCCTTCCAAATTATTATTATTATTATTATTATTATTATTATTATTATTATTATTATTATTATTATTATTATTATTATTATTATTATTATTATTATTATTATTATCCTATATCTTAAAACAGCTAGACTCCTAGACTCAAATTTCAAAAACATTACAGATTCTTTTCATTTGTTCTTTGTTATAATAATAATGCTAATAAAAATAATTAAAACAACATAATCAATTATTATTAATCACTATACTCATTTTTTGACTGAAAAGAGCCTATCTTTTACAGCACAATTTTAACTAAATAATTTAATGAATTTATGCAGGACAAATCTCATTCATTAATGTTTCACAACTCATAGTTAGTTAAATTTCTCTGACCTAGACTTGTTTGTTGAAAAGGTCAACCATGTATGTCAACTGCATATGTGGCAGAATCCAATAGGTGAGTCAGAGGATATGACAGAAATTATTTCTATATATTTCTTGCTAAATGTAGATATGCTGTTTACAAGCATAAGCTTCTTGCAGGCTGTCTCAATACAGCCAGAAGACACTAAGCTGGTGAATGCTGTTATAAAATTGCAGCTTTAACACACACATTTTGCAAGACCACCTGTACCATTCCTGTCACAGAGTGAGCCAAACTGGATGGTGACAACTTCATGGGGAAGGGTAGAGGGGAAGGCAGTGGTGGGATTCAGCCGGTTCGCACCAGTTCGGCAGAACCGGTAGCTAATTTTTTGTTGCCCAGGCCCGGAATGGACTTCTGGAAGCAGCATCCACACAGAGAAATGGTTATTCAAATATTTGAATCCCATCTCTGGGGGAAGGGTATACACATGCTAAATCCTAAATTGCTCAGAATCTGCTACCAAAACTGGATGGACTTTAGGATGATTGTTTTAGGAGTTACAAATGAGAAACACTGAATTCAATAAAGGGCAAAAACAATCTCGCCTCCACTTATCATTTTCTGCCAGGTCCACTCCTCAAGAACTATGCACCCAATCAAACTCACCAACACCAACCCTAATCTCCAAACAGTGATTAGGAGCACACAGGAGTGTGAACTTAGCACCTGTCTGTAATACCTTGAGGCAGCTGTGACTGTACTTGGGGTTGCATGGCAACTAAAGATAGGACTTTACAGTACATTCCTATATACTTCAAATCTTTGCAGATCAAATCTAAAGCACCATAAAGCCCTGACAGAAACCTTTGGTACAGTAGGAGATCCCATTAATTCATAAGGCATTTTTTGGTGAAGGAAATGATGAGAAAAAGTAATTTGAACCAGCGCCAGGCTCCATAATAAAGAGCAAGAGTGTAAGTAGAACTCTTTGCACACACAAACACAAAAGCACACACAAATATCTCACCACTAGTGAGGGGTGACATTTGAGATCACTGCTCAAGAGCTCAGCTAGGATTTGAAACGAAGTCCAGTTACAGGTTTCCTAAGCAAGAGATTTTACAGCACAATTTTAACTAAATAATTTAATGAATTTATGCAGGACAAATCTCATTCATTAATGTTTCACAACTCATAGTTAGTTAAATTTCTCTGACCTAGACTTTTGCTTCAGACCACATTTGTAGAAAATTTATGGAACACTCTTTTGACTTGCTAGAGGCAGAATGAGGTTTCTGGATGGCTTTGGGAACCCTCTAGTGGTTAATCGTTGAAGACTGGGAAGAATATTTCTTGTCATATTTAGCTGTTGAATAAGAAAATATACTACTATATGGCAATTATAAACAAAGTACTTTGCATGTTTCTGAGATATCAATGCTCAGTGTTCAATTTTACCATTAAACCCAGAATAATTTAAAGTTCTATCTCATAAGGAAATGCTTTCATATTAATGATTAAGAAGCCCATATAGTATATAGGCTAAGTGACTAAGTAAGAATTTTAATATTTTGTGTACTGTTTTATCCAGTGCTTTTTTTTTGTAAAAGAAAAAGGTGCCAGAACCCACACATGTCATACAACCCACCTTGCCTACACTACAAGGTTCTATCCAAAAAAGGTGGCGGAACTCCATTCTGAGCGTTCTATGACAAAAAAAGCCCTGGTTTTATCCATTGTTGTGCCCTACCTAGAGTTGCCTTTTGTGAGATGAAGGCTATGTAAATTTGACAGACAGACAGACAGGAGCCATTAACTTTTCTTTTATTTTCTTATTCTAAGCTATCTCACATGATTCTTGGGATAGTAAAACAAGGGAGAAATTTGGATCTGGTGTGAACTTTTCAGAGAAAGTCTGAAGATGATATTTTATTTTTATTTATTTATCAGAATTTTTTAAGGCTGCCTGACCTCCAGGAAGACTCCAAGCAACTTACAATATGCCCAAAACATATGTTAAAATGTGACAGCAGAAAAGGCATGCTGTGAACCCTGTTAGTCAAGGAATTTTGGCTGGCTGGGTCCACTAGAAGAGCCTTTTTTGCCCCGGTGCCTGCTATCTGGAACATTTTTGCCTCCTAAGGTGAAGTCTGCACCCACCCTTTTGGCCTTCAGAAAGGGCTTGAAGATCTGGGTCTGCCAGCTGGCCTGTGGCCCCAATGGGGGAGTGGCATCCTGGAGGTGGTTAATGGATTAGACAGGAAGATGCTGTTCCAAAGGGCGGGAGCATAACAGAGAAGGGATGCTTCCTCAGTCACACATTTGATTGAAGGGACTTGAAGTACACCCCCTCAGAAAAAGTTGGAGACAGGCAGCCCCTCATATAAGCAGGCTTTATAGGCAACAACCAGCATTAAGAATTACACATGGAAGCCCATTAGTAGCCAATGGGGCTCACATAGAAGTAATGACTCACAAACATAATGAGAAGTATCAACTACTGCCTGTGCTACTGCATTTTGAATCAACTGTAGCTTCCAAGTCTTCAAAGGCAGTCCCATGTAGACTTTCGTAGCATTACAATAGTCCAATTGTAGGGTGACATGGGCATCAGTAACCATTTGAGGGGCCTTCCAGTCAAGAAAAGTTAACAACTGTTCCCCATTTGTAAAGGTCCTCCTGGTCACAGCTGCTTTTCAATCAGGAGCTGCCAGTCTAGGAAGATCTCCAAGATGTGTACCAACCCAAACAGATGGTTTCATGTAGATGTTCAGCAGGAGAGGTGAGAGTGTCAAATCTGGAGGGACCCCACAAGTGAGGCACAAACTCTTACAGATTCTTTAGCTCTGTTTTAGATGGTTGGGGAAAGAAGAGACCCCAGTAGTGAAGGAGTTGGGAGAGTGGCTTGTTCAAGGAGGTAGGATTTTGGGGGAAAAACAAAACAGAAGGGTTTCTGTCATTTCTGTCCCAGTAAAACTTAGGAGAATGAATACAGAGGATTGGTACAAAAGTCTAAGAACTGCTAAAAATTGACATTTTCAGTTCAAATGCTTTTAAAAAATTAGTTGTAAGAAAGTATAGCTTAAGCAGCTACTTACTATTACCATTTTTGCAGTTTACCTATTTCTTTTTTCCTTTAACTGCAAAAATATGCACGACTAGAGAAGCAGAGATCCATTTTAAATTGTATGAGGGTCAATTTTACTTTGGGAGAAAATACATTTAAATTCTCAAAGGAATTTTTGTTTTTTAAAGCTAGTAGTAAATGCAGAAATGAAACAGAATATATTAATGACAAAAGCTGAGGAAAATGACATGGACTGGAAATAAGACATATTTATCCAATTCTGCAGGATGATGCCAAGTATGCAGAATTATTACGAATGAAGGCGAATAGAGGTGTCCCAGGGTAATGTGGCAGGATCCAATCCAGGTTGGTCACCAGGACCAGAATTTGAATCTTCCGAGCTTTTGGACTAGTGCCAGAGCCCATCCCTCAGGGAACTTGTCTCTAGCAGAGTGTGTGCTGTTCTCTGTGTGGTATTCATAATGCCTGTTGTATGTGGCTTTTTAGATGTTTAGATGACACTCCAGTCAACATCGAAAAAGCCACACACAACAGCACTATAAATACTGCACCCAGAACAGCACACACTCTGCTAGAGAGGAGTTCCCTGAGGGATGGCAGCTTCACCACGAGCCTAAAAGCTCAGAAGACAAAAACCTCTGGTCCCGGCCGTGACCGACCTAGCTTGGATCCTGCAGAATTTTGTCTGCTATTTCCCCTCACACCCAATTTCATGTTCATATCATGTCTTAGGTCCAATGAAAATGTATTTTTGAACTTATTTGAGCTTTGCCACTCTACCAATTAATGATGCTTAATGCCCAAAGCTGGGCAGGCAAACTGGGCAGGTCTGCTCCTTTGTCTCAGCCTCATTGTGGAGTTCTGGGCCTGGTGATAGCAGCGTGACTTATTCCAGGCATCTGGAACATTTTCCTTGGTACTTAAAGAAAAGCAAATTAGAAACATTAAATATTAAATATAAATATGTTTTTCTTTCTAGGCCCTCACTTTTCATAGTATAAAACTTTAATCACAAAACAGGGAGAAAAATGGGAAAAGGCTGCCCGTTCTGCTTATGTTAATTCTTCATATGTGCAGCTGGAAATGAGCTGATCCAAAATACTGCTGCTCTCTTAGCTTTGCTAGAAATGAAAAGCAGAACCTAAATGCCAACGTCAGTCAAATGTTTAAAGGGAGCATCACGACCCTAAATAAAAGCTACAGACAGAGCATGCCAGATGCCGAACTGATTTTATTATGCTTCCAGTTTAGCATAAATGGGCAACTGTCAAAACACAGAATCTTGTCGTTTGACAAACTGAAATTCCACCAAACTGAATTAAGTAGAACAGAGAATTGTTTGTACTTTTGACAGGTCATCCTTTCCCTTCCCTTCCACAAATGTAAGCCTATTTGGCAGGAGGCTCAAGCTTCAAATGAATGAAATGTGTTGGAATATTTTAAAGGAGAGATAGAAGGCATAGGACTTAACATGTGAAGTTTATTAATTAGAAGATACACTGACAAGCCAGAGTGTGTGTTAATTGTGGATCTGACTAGAAGAAAAGGTTGCCTTTCTGAAGATCCATCAGCCAGCCAGCCAACCTTCACCCTGGAAGTTTAGCTGTGTTTACAGTTTGCCTTGTTAAGCCCTGACTTTACTCCATGCCAATTCTACTCCTGGATTTACCTGAAAGATGACCCTCCATTTAAGACAACCTTCCCCAAATAAAAATATATGTAGAGAAAAAGTTATAAGCACAGACAAATCCTCTCACTGTTTTTCAAAGAAAAACAAAAAATCCTGTTGCCTCGGTAAAAAGCACTTTTGGGATCACTAGGGCAACTTGCAGAGAGGAATCACATCAGATTTGCTTCAGAAAATGTATGAGCAACTGGCTAAGTTACAGGATATGTTCAAAATCTGGAAGTTTTGAATGAATTCTGCCCAGAGAATTTCTATAAAAATTCAAGAAGGAACTCAAGGAGATTCAAATAGAGTTAAGTGTAGTCAGAGAAGACTACACAAATATTTCATGGTACAATATGAGACTAAAAGGGATAATACTATAAGCACTACCAGAATAGGTTTTTCTATTTATTTATTTATTGACCATGGTTTATAAATACTTAACATGGAATATAAATGTAACAAATGTTCCTCAAAAGAAAAAAAATCATTATTTGAAAAAAAATTAAAACAAGATATATAATTTGCCTAGAAGAGAGACAAATTAGAAAAAAGAACGTAAAATCAGATGAAATATTTGTTTTAGCAGGAACAAAAAACAACCACCAAGAGTTCTTCTGTATGCAAATCCCCAGCTAAAACCAGAACATGTTCTGATTCATGAGGGTGGTAGATTTGGTAGGGTTGAAGTTAATTTGCAAGGGACTTTGCTACTGAAAATTTATTTATTTATTTAATCATTCATTCCGTTTAAATGCCACCCATCTCACCTGGAGGTTACTCTAGGCAGCCTACAATTTTTTATTTATTAATTTATGCTACAAATGAAGACAAAGTATCATTTTATAAAGAACTTGTGAAGAGATGTACAGATTTATCTTATGAAAACCACGGTATTTTGTGGTTGATTAGTATATAGGGTTCTCCCCACAAGTGGATAGAATTTCTGAGAAAAATATTAATATCAGGGCAAATTACCAAAAGTTTTCTTTTATTTAATGGACAATTTAAAGCTGGTTGATATATGAAGAAAGAAAAGTGGCAATTCAAAAAAATATACTTACTTTTCTGAAAATATCAATTCTTTTCAAGAATAGATTTCAAAGAACTTGACTACTAAGTTTTTCTAAGTAAGGATATTGCTGAAGACATTTTCAGTTCAAAACTGGTGAGTTTGATTTATGAAACAAAATCTGGTCCTCTTAGATGGTGACTAAATAAATTTTGCTACAGAAAGAAGTCATGATGGAGGATTTTAAAAGAAAATTAAAAGAATTTTTTGAAAATAATTTAGGTAATGGCATTAATTTAAGAACAATTTAGCAGAGGATATTTTATAGAATATGATACTGAATTTAAAAGAAGGAGAAAACCCAAGCTATTTTGGATGAAATTAAGAGAAAAAAAGAAGTAACAAAATTTCCAGAGAAGATAACATTTTTCAACAAAGCAGTTACGATGATAATTATCTATGTTAACCATAGGAGAAATGGAGGTAGAAAATGAATTATGTAAAGCAAAAAAAAAGTTGCCAAATAACACAGGGAAAGGACTAACATATAAATAATGAAAAGAAAAAGAAAGTGATACTAAAATTACAAGAGGGAGGCATTGTGTTAATAGACAATGCAGCCATACGAGAAGCATTTCATCAATATTATTCCACTTGGTATAAAGGAAATGACATCTCTCTAGAGAAAATAGACGAATATCTAAAGAAACGAAATGCATTGAGAATTAGAGGAACAGAGACAGATTATGAATGGACGTATGACAATAAGGGAAGTTTCTGAAGCTATAAAAAGGATAAAACTAGGAAAGGTGCCTGGACCAGATGGATTATTAGGTTCTGTCCCCATCCCCATGGCAATGTATGATGAGGCATCTTTTCTTTATTTCTGCATAAATTCTGTAAAATTCTATAGGATCTGTGATAATGCCAAAACAGGAATTGTCCCAGTGTGAATCTATAGGCAATTTAGTGGTTTTCACAACCACACTGGGCAGGTATTCTGAGATCTTCTTGCTTTGAAGTTAATGGGGCTATTATATTCTATATATTAATCTCATAGTCTTTACAACCTTCCCTAAAATATTAAGGCCCGAGCTTGATATTCTAGATTCTAGAATGTTTTAAGCAGAGAAAACTGAAGCATTCTGTTTTAAAATGCTAGAAGTTGAACTGATTAGGTTGGTTACTTTGCAAAAAAAAAATGAGTAAAAGTTTTGCATTTGAGATTTTCATAAGCACCAGCCTTTTGGTAATAAGTCTATTTTAAAAAATCAGAGGCAGCTAAAAATAATGATGAAAGCATTTGGGAAAGTATATCTGTTTTGGAAAGGAAACAAAAGCTTGGAGTATAAATGCTGAAAAGCAAAATTATATTTAATCCTGTAAAACTGTCCATGTATTGATTCCTTATGGTCATCTGATTCATGTGATCTTATAAACAGCAGGGTAATTGCACATCAGAGTTACTGCATCAAACATCCCAGACAAAAAAAATTTCCAACTGCAATAAATCTCAGTATAAATATATGTTTGCTCAGTTTCAGAAAAGTTTCAGCATAACATCCAAATTACTTGTGTCCTCAAATTGCTGACCCTAGTTGTGGACTTTAAGTCAGCAAAATGATCCTTAATCTTTCCCCTTTTAATCTTTTTATGCTTTCCTTGTGTAGTCTCATCCATCTTTTTAACTAGCACCGTTTAAAAAAAAGAAAAGAAATAGCCTTCCTAAGAATAAATGTGTGTGTATGCATTTGTAGCAAGTATGGGAGAAAAATATCTGGGAACATTGTGGAGGTGAGAAGGAATGAGAACATCCATAAAGTACTCTCTCTTTTTTGGTCATCTCTCCTGTCCCTGCTCTAAAATATAAGCCTTGGTGACTGCACTGTTTGGGCAAAGATATTTTGAGAAAGCTTTCTGATCTAGAAATGACAATGAAAATTTTGAGGAAGAGCCCTCACTGTCAAAATGTGTGCATCAACCAAGAAAAGACCATATATCTGGCAGGTCAGAGAAATAAATATTTAGCTATGAGTGAACAAGTCTGTAAGTCAGATGGATTAATTAAATAATAATACAACCAACAATTTGCAATTTGCCCTTGCTCTTTAAATCAGGTTGAATGTTTATTGCACAATTATGTTCTACCTGTAGGCTAAGACCACAGCTTGGCCAAGATGTACTATGCTGCTAGTGACAGGCAGGCTACCTACCTAAATTGCAGGGGACTCATCAAACTCTAACACTTAGAGCCAGCCGACTCAGCTAATTCTAAGTTCAGTATTCACAAACCAGGAATGTTTCAAAAGCACACATAACTAGCTTCACATTGCTAAAGGTTCTTTTTATTAGAATCTAGAAATAGAGAAGTAATATTAAATCTACAAAATATCTAGTTATACCCTTATCATGGAAACATTTCGAGTCAGGTATGTTCAGCAACCAAGCAAGCTCATAGACTGGCTTATGCATAATACAGAAGTAGATATGAAGTAGTGCACAGATTGTGTTCCATGTGCATGTAAATATACTGGAAATCAATAATTAGTCTACCCACTGATTTAACTATTCAGCTGAATTCAGGAGAACTCCCGTAGATAGATTGGATGCATTCTAAAAATGCATCTCTCAAAAGCAAAAATTATTAGGAATAATCTTTTGATCAGAGTAGGAGTTGGAAAAGTTCTTGCTAATAAAGGACAATTGAAATCTGTGTATCTCCCAAGGTTGTTGATCATTAAATTGTGTGGAAATTTGTAAGAAAGAAATGGAGATTTCTTTGCAGTTCCATTTTTTTAAATGAGATCTTACAGCCACATCATTAGCAGGTCAGGAAGATACATAAATTCAGCTTCATTCTGCTGTAGTTTAGAATAAACTCAGAAGCTAACTTTGAAAGATCATAATTACAGTTAAATTAAGGACACTACAATCCTTAAGGTTTGAATTACAGACATGTAACTGCTGAAGACAAGCTTCTGAACTTGGTTAGCCTATCCTATCTCATCCCACCCCTTCCAGTTCTATAAAACAAACAAAAAAACAGAATAGTAATATTCTGTCAAAATGCCTTTAGCTCTTAGACTTAACTTGTGAGAATGATACGTCATAATTCTATATTCAGACCTATGGTTCTTTCAGAACAGAGTAACAAGGTTTTATTTTGGGTTTGCTTTACAAAGATGAAGTGATCTAGTCTATGTCTCTGAAATTCCTTTCTTTTCTGAGAAAAACACAATGTTTCAAAATTAAGAAGTGGTGAGCTTATTTGACCCCTGCATATCATAATATGCTTGGTGTATGCATAGCTGTACAGTAAAAAGTATTGTGTTCTTGCTTCCTACTCAGAGAGATTCTATTGAACATCTGTATAAATTGTAAAATACCAGTTACAAGGAGTACAGTTAAGCCATTTCCAGATAAAGTTTTGTTGACTACAAAAATATATTGGAAAAGAAAAAGAGATAAACATGTTAATATACGGAGGGAGAGGGAAAGGATTAACCATGGAATTTTGATTTCCTGATATGACCTTCAAATAGTTTAGGCTAGCAGGATACAATTAGATTAAAAAATAAAATATTCCTGATGTATTAATTATCATAGTTGGGATTTTAAGTTGCTGATGTTATTAGCTCGTATCAGTCAATAGTTTGAACTTTTGACTATATACTATTTTCTAATCTAGGCCATTTTCTAATATTCTATCAAATATTAAGAGCTTATAAACTACCTAAAATTAGAAGATTAGGTGACAGATATATTTTAATAAATAAATTGTGTAAAGATCTTCTATACTGTTTTGTTTCCCTTTTTTAAAAAAAAAGCATTTTTAAAGATATTTTTAAAGAAATAACTTAAATATACATAATTTAGCAAAAATACCATAAATAACTATAGATTAAATACTGACAATACCATAAACATCCTAAAGTTCATAAATATATTTCTTTCTTAAATTTATTTATAGAGTTGATATACCATTTCACCCCAATGTGAAGTATCTGAAAAACTCAATCTCTTTAAACAATATCTTTCAACAATGTGATAAAGGGCAACCAAGGAGAAACTAAGTCTATCTACTGAATACTTCCTATTGTTTTGACATTTCTGACATTCCAAGGCTATCCCATAATTTGATAAATGATATTTTCCCATGTTTAATTTCAAAATATTTCCATCAGCTGCAATATATGAGTTGTTTGTTTTATACCAGATCCATCTTTCATATCCATTATCTTTTGTTGTTACAGAATAGTCTGGATTTTAACTAAGGGCATATATGTATATGTATCCCAGTTTTATTGATGTAGGCTCCCCATTGGGATTCTTGTCATCTTGATTTTAAACCAAGTTAAAAATTCTTTTCTAGACTTGAGACTTTGTGGATACAGGCAGCAGGGAATTCAGTCCAAGCCCCACAGAATCCTTCTTCCTCTAGTGCTAGGCATAATGATGCATGATGACACACAAGTCTGTTGTAGTGTACTGTATTAAGACATACGTAAACCTCATTTTGGGGACAGATGGAAGAATTTTAGGTTCAGATTTAGTCCCAGATAAGGTAAGTCTAGCCATTGCAATGTTTGTTTATGCAGCTTGTAGAATTTGTGCATTGCTGACTAAAAAATAGTGCAGGGCCCAAAATATCCAAGAAGTTATTACAATGGACACGTGGGAAAAGATCTGGGTGAGGAACGTAAAATTTACACAAGCTCAAAATTTAAGAGAGAACTTTTATAAAATGTTTTATAGATGGCATTTAGATCCTAAAAAGCTTGCAAGTATGTATCCGAACTATCAGCCCAAATGCTGGAGGTGTGGTGACGAAGATGCAACATATTTTCACATATGGTGGACTTGCAAAAAGGTTAAGGCCTTTTGGATAAAAATTTGGTGGAATATGCAGAAGATCTTCAAGCAAAAGATAAAGTTTTGTCCGCAATTCTTTCTGTTGGGTATAATTACAGAAGCTACTGTTGTGGACACTAAGTTGATGTTGAATTTAATTACGGCAGCAAGACTCTTAATAGGTCAGTATTGGAAGAAGGAGGAACTGCCGACTATAGAAGAATGGACTTTAAAGGTTTCAGACCTGGCAGAGATGGCAAAGATATCGGCTTATTTGAAAGATCACTCGCAAGAACGTTACATTATGGAGTGGAGAAAATGGATTGAGTATATCCAGAACAAATATGGGACTAAAAAGTTTCATGTAGCATTTGAATAAGTCTTCCTTTCTTTTCTTTTTTCTTTTTTTTATATTTAATAGTAATAGTGTTTGTAGTTATCCTATATGAGCTAGGGAGTGATAGATTTTAGAGTTTGTGGTTGTTAGCATTTGGATGTTTATGATTGTTTTTTTCTTGTTTCTATACCCTGTACTTAGCTCTGGGAAGTCCGGGGGGGGGGGAAGGGGGGAGGGGTAGGGAGGGATGGGTATGGGAGGGGGAGGGGGGATTGTTAAAGATAAAATGTATGTTAAAACTTTTCAATAAAAAAAATAAATAGTGCAGGCATAATTATCCATTTTTTCTCATGTATACTTTGCTTTATTCTGAATGTTCTATTTTGTAGCTGCATACTACAAAGTGTTATGTGCTATATTTAATAATAACATTAAAATATACATTTTATTTAGTAAATTGTATTTAGTTTTGGTTACTGACCTGTAAAAAGAATGTGATAAAATACACACACATACACACAAGAACACAAGCACACGCAGATACACACACACATGCATGGACATGCACACATTCTATCTATTCTATCTAAATTAAATTAAATCTATTCATCTATCAATCACATGGAAGGAAGGATGCTCAGAAAGAAAAAAAATAGTAATTTAAAGACCATTCCACTGGATTTAGACCTAGCAAGATTGGATTTACAAGGCATGAGTTACAGTATATTGATATTGGTATTGAAAAATTTAGGGTAACCAGAACTAATGGTAAATATTGGCTCAATAAAAGAGGCCTTCCTTCCTCTGCAAAGGGGAATAACCCTTTCCCAATAATGTTGCAAGTAACCTATAAAGACGCAAAGGACTCCCGTAAAAGCAGAGAAAAACTCCTTGCAAAATGTTAATTGAAAAATATGCATGGAGGCTAAATTTGGAAGGAAAAAAAATAAAGGATTAGTGTTCATTTCTGCTTTCCTCAAAAATTTCTATCCCCTTCTGGTGATGGGGCAGCTAAGAAGGGTGAATAAATGCTAAGTTAGCATAAAATGGAGTGGGTAGTTCAGGGGTTGTGGGAACTCAGCATGTCATGTGAATTAGAACCTCATGTTAAGCTATATAATAATTTATTTAGCCATATGAACACAGGAATTGCTTTTCATTAAGTTCAGTTTAGAATGTAAGTGAATTCAAGTGATAGAAAATATAAAGCCATATGTATACATTCCTCTGATAGAAACATAGGAACAAGACAACTTTACTTTATATACTCACCTCTCAACATTTGATCAGTAGACTCTACATTTAACTTATTTTTAAAACTATGTCTTATTCACAGCAATGATTTTCCCTCACTACAAAGAAATGGAACTTTTTGTGACCCATGATGCTCTAACAGTTGAGTAAATTTGTTGTTGTTAGTTGCGAAGTCATGTCTGACCCATTGTGACCCCATAGACAACGTTTCTCCAAGCCTTCCTGTCCTGTACCATCTTCTGGAGTCTATTTACGTAGGCTCACGCCTACTGCTTCAGTGACTCCATCCAGCCACCTCATTCTCTGTCGTCCTCTTCTTCTATTGCCCTCAACCTTTCCCAGCATTAGGCTCTTCCCCAGTGAGTCCGTCCTTCTCATTACGTGGCCAAAGTATTTGACTTTCAACTTCAAGATCTGGCCTTCTAAAGAGCAGTCAGGGTTGATCTCCTCTAGGACTGACTGGTTTGAACACCTTGCAGTCCAAGGGACTTGCAGGAGTCTTCTCCAGCACCATAGTTCAAAGGCCACAATTCTTTGGCGCTCAGCCTTTCTTATGGTCCAACTTTCACAGACATACATTGAACATAGCCTTGACTATACACACTTTTGTTGGCAGGGTGATGTCTCTGCTTTTTAGTATGCTGTCTAGATTTGCCATGGCTTTCCTCCCCAAGAGCAAGCGTCTTTTAATTTCTTGGCTGCAGTCCCCATCTGCAGTGATCTTGGAGCCCAGGAAAATAAAATCTGTCACTACCTCCATTTCTTCCCCATCTATTTGCCAGGAATTGAGAGGGCCGGATGCCATGATCTTGGTTTTAATGTTAAGTTTCAACCCAACTTTTGTACTCTCCTTCTTCACCCGCAACAAGAGGCTCTTTAGTTCCTCTTCACTTTCTGCCATTAGAGTGGTATCATCTGCATATTTTAGGTTGTTGATGTTTCTCCCGGCAATCTTAATTCCAACCTTTGATTCATCTAGACCTGCCTTTCTCATGATGTGCTCTGCATATAAGTTAAACAGACAGGGCGACAGTATACAGCCTTGCCAGACTCCTTTCCCAATTTTGAACCAATCAGTGTTTCCATGTGCAGTTCTCACTGTTGCTTCTTGACCCACATATAGGTTTCTCAAGAGACAAATAAGATGGTCTGGTACTCCCATCTCTTTAAGAACTTGCCACAGTTAGTTGTGATCCATACAATCAAATGCTTCAGTATAGTCAATAAAGCAGAAGTAATTGTTTTTCTGGAACTCCCTAGCTTTCTCCATGATCCAGCATATGTTGGCAATCTCCGCGAGCTGCATTGGCTTCTGGTTGCCCTCTGAGTGAGATTCAAGGTGCTGGCTTGGGTAAGGATTATCTGAGGGAGCATCTGCTGCCGGCATCCACTTCCCATTATCCTGTGCGCTCCCACAGGGAGGGCCTTCTTAGGGTACCGCCAGTGAAGGATTGCCAGCGGGTGACTCCCAGAGAGAGGGCCTTCTCTGTGGGTGCGCCTGCCCTTTTGAACCAACTTCCGATGGTACTTAGGACTGCCTCTGACCTCCGCTCATTCCGCTGGGACCTGAAAACTTGGCTCTTTGAGCTGTCGGGCCTAGACTGAGGGGGTTTAATTGGGTTTTAAATGTTTTAATTTTTAAACTTTGGGCTTTAAATTTAATTAATTGTTTTATTTTTTTTAACTTTTTTATTGAAAAGTTTTACAATACATTTCCAAATACAACCCCCCTCCTCCCCCTCCCCTCTCCCCAACCCCTCCCTACCCTACCCTCCCCCCTCCCCGACTTCCCAGAGCTGAATACAGGGTATAAAAATACAAACAAGCATAATCTAAAATATGCTAACAATAATAAGACATTAAATTCTGTCACACTTTAACTCTCCATTGTCAAAATATTAATAAAATAACTACTAACTAGTTATACATCATATAGATCCAGTAATTCAAATGCTAAATGAAACTTTTTAACTTTTGTATGGTATGATTTTAATTGCCCTGTAAACCGCCCTGAGTCCTACGGGAATAGGGCGGTATATAAGTCGAATAAATAAATAAATAAATAAATAAATAAATAAATAAATAAATAAATAAATAAATAAACAAACAAATACATTTGATCTCTAGTTCCTCTGCCTCTTCAAAATCCTGCCTGTACGTCTGGTAGTTCTCAATCCACATACTACTAGAGTCTAGCTTGTAGGATTTTAAGCATAACTTTACTACCATGTGAAATGAGTGCAATGGTTCGATAGTTTGAACATTCTTTGGCACTGCCTTTCTTTGGAATTGGAATGTAAACTGATCTTTTCCAATCCTGTGGCCACTGTTGAGTTTTCCAAATTTGCTGGCAAATGGAATGTAGCACTTTTACTGCATTGTCTTTTAAGATTTTGAATAGCTCAGCTGGAATACTGTCACCTCCACTAGCTTTGTTGTTGCTCAGTTTTCCTAAGGCCCACTTCACTTCACATTCTAGGATGTCTGGCTCGAGGTCAGTGACCACCTCATCGTGGTTATCAGGGACGTTAAGATCGTTCTTGTTCTTCTGTGTAATTTTGCCACCTCTTCTTAATCTCTTCTGCCTCTGTTAGGTCCCTGCCATTTTGGTCCTTTATCATGCCCATTTTTGCATGAAATGTTCCCTTCATCTCTCCAATTTTCTTGAAGAGATCTCTGGTCCTCCCTATTCTATTGTTTTCTTCTGTTTCTTTTCACTGTTCATTTAAGAAGGCATTCTTATCTCTTCTAGCTATTCTCTGGAATTCTGCATTCAATTGGGTGTATCTTTCTTTTTCTCCCTTGCCTTTCGCTTCCCTCCTTTCCTCAGCTATTTGCAAAGCTTCCTCAGACAGCCATTTTGCTTTCTTGCATTTCTTTTTCTTTGGGATGGTTTTAGTTGCTACCTCTTGTACAATGTTGTGAACCTCCGTCCATAGTTCTTCAGGCACTCTGTCTATCAGATCTAATTCCTTAAATCTATTTGTCACCTCTACTGTATATTTGTCAGGGATATGATTTAGTTCATACCTGAGTGGCCTAGTGCTTTTCCCTACTTTCTTCAGTTTAAGCCTAAATTTTGCAACGAGAAGCTCATGGTCTGAGCCACAGTCAGCTCCTGGTCTTGTTTTTACTGACTGTATAGAGCTTCTCCATCTTTGGCTGCAGAGCACATAGTCAATCTGATTTCTGTGTTGACTGTCTGGTGATGTCCATGTGTAGAGCCATCTCTTGGGTTGTTGGAAGAGCGTATTTGCTATGACCATCGTATTCTCTTGACAAAATTCTATCAGCCTGTGCCCTGCTTCATTTTGTACTCCAAGGCCAAACTTGCCTGTTATTCTGGTTATCTTTTGGCTTCCTATTTTAGCATTCCAATTCCCCAAGATGATAAGGACATCATTTTTTGGTGTTAGGTCTATAAGGTGCTGTAGGGCTTCATAGAACTGGTCAATTTCATTCTCTTCAGCTCCGGTGGTTGGTGCATAGACTTGGACTACTGTGATATTGAATGGTTTGCCTTGAATTCGAACTGAGATCATTCTGTCATTTTGGGGATTGTATCCCAGTATTGCTTTTCCTACTCTTTTATTGACTATGAAGGCTACTCCATTTCTTCTGAGGGATTCTTGCCCGCAGTAGTATACCTGATGGCAGGGCTTTTTTTTTCATAGAACAAGCAGAACGGCGTTCCAGAACCTTTTTTTTTGCAAAAACAAAAACAAAAACAAAAACCAACCCAGCTCCCTTATTGGTTTTCCTAAGCCTATTGCAGGGCTAGCAATCTTGGCTCTTTTTTATGACTCGTGGACTTCAACTCCCAGAAATCCTGAGCCAGCCATGCTGAGGGGAAAGAGAGAGGTTTCCAAGCTGAGCCATGCTGGCTGAGGAATTCTGGGAATTGAAGTCCTTGAGTCATAAAAGAGCCTGCACTACAGAGTACATTAAAATTATTTACAGTATTACTTCTTTAGGAACTAAACTTTTAGAATCTAAAACAGCTAATTCAGAAAAGCCAACAGGAAAGAACCTCACATTTTTCATCTGCTTCTGTCTTTTGGAAGGTAAAATTAGATAACAAAATAATCTATTTCTTATGTTAACATCTCTGCAATGAAATCAAAGGTAACAGGAAAGAAATGAGAAACATTTTTCTCAATGTAATATGTCTAATTTAGCTGATTCTAGAAAAAAAATAGTATCTTTTGTACACTCTTGAAAACTATTTTGAATCTAAACAATTCTTAAGAATGAAATATTCTTAATTTGGACTTTACTTTTACTGTTTGGACTGTTGTGTGTTTTGAAAAATAGATTTAGAATCTAGTTATGCTGCACTTCAGTCTTTAAATAATTAACCTAGTACAGGGGTCAGCAATCTGAAACAGTGAAAGAGCCACTCAGAACCGGTTCCCTCACAAAAGGAAAAACTGGGAGCAGCAAAAAAATGTGTGCACATGTGCATACATGCACGCATGCACAGAACAGGGTTTGACTGAAGAGTGGAGCCAAGGCGAGATATGCACCTACCCTGCATATTTGAATTGATTGGTTGAACTTTTTTAGTCCCACTTTTTTTTGGGGGGACTGCACATGGCAGAGGACTGGGAGCCGCAGGAGACGGCCGAAAGAGCCGCATGCGGCTCTGGAGCCGCGGGTTGCAGACCTGTGACCTAGTATATACATAACAATATATGATGTTTTCCCTGGTGAGCTTAACATCAATGACAACATTTATTAAAAAGGCTAAAATAATTTCTGGGGTATTATCTGTATAGTAAAATTTTGGACAAGCAGTGATCATGTTACATATGTGCATAAGCGTAGTCAGTAGCATATGCCTTTTTAAAAATATCAAACATGCAAAGAAACAAAAATAGGTCCAAAATATCTGTATTACATCCAGAAATGCTAACTTTGCAACCAATATTTCTCATCCATAACTATGGCACCCTAAGGATACCTGCATACATGCAAATGTTTCTCTGGGATCAGTAATGCAACAGGGATTGCTTTTTCCTTCCAGTAACATATACCTAAAACCAGTTTATTGCATTTGGCAATTGTACTAAAAAAAATTCTCATTCATTTAATTTGAAATCAAGTGAAAAATTGATTTAAATTATTTTATTAAAACAAATTAATGGCAATTCTTTTATAAAAAGTTGCCTCAAACAAAATGAGTTTGACATGCCTGCTCTAGATAGTTGAATGCTCCAAAATAAATTCTAGACCAGGCCTAGATGCAGCCTACCAAGCACCCTTGGACAGAGCACAGACTTTTTTTTTAAAGTAATAAAATCACCACCACTGCCCTGAAAGTCATGTTGCCTAGTGCCTCCATGGCTTACCATGACCACAAGTTCCAACACTGTAGATGCTCCTCTAGTCACCAAATCATTGATTAGCCCACCAGCATTCCTTTGCAGACCACAAAGATTTTTAATTTATCAGTGTGGCCTTTCCTTTCTACAAGATAATAATAATAATAATAATAATAATAATAATAATAATAATAATAATAATAATAATAATAATAATAATAATAATAATAACAATAACAATAATAACAATAATAATAATAATAATAATAATAATAATAATAATAATAATAATAATAATAATAATAATAATAATGAGGAGGAGGAGGAGGAGGAGGAGGAGGAGGAGGAGGAGGAGAAGGAGGAGGAGAAGAAGAAGAAGAAGAAGAAGAAGAAGAAGAAGAAGAAGAAGAAGAAGAAGAAGAAGAAGAAGAAGAAGAAGAAGAAGAAGAAGAAGAAGAAGAAGAAGAAGAAGAAGAAGAAGTTGGAAGGGACCTTGGAGGTCATCTAGTCCAACCCCCTGCTCAGGCAGGAAACCCTATACCATTTCAGACAAATGGCTGGCCAGTCTTTTCTTAAAAACTTCCAGTGTTGGAGCATTCACCACTTCTGGAGGCAGGTTGTTCCACTGGTTAGTTGTTCTAACTGTCAGGAAGTTTCTCCTTAGTTCTAGGCTGCTTCTTTCCTTGACTAGTTTCTATCTGTTGCTTCTTGTCCTGCTTTCAGGTGCTTTGGAGAATAGCTTGACTCCCTCTTCTTTGTGGCAGCCCCTGAGATATTGGAACACTGCTATCATGTCACCCCTCACTCTTCTCTTCATTAAACTACACATACCCAATTCCAGCAACCATTCCCTATATGTTTTAGCCTCCAGTCCCCCAATCATCTTTGTTGCTCTTCTTTGTACCCTTTCTAGAGTCTCAACATCTTTTTTACATCATGGTGACCAAAACTGGATACAATATTCCAGGTGTGGCCTTACCAAGGCATTGTAAAGTGGTATTAGTACTTCACGTGATCTTGATTCTATCCCTCTGTTAATGCAGCCTAGCACTGTGTTGGCTTTTTTGGCAGCTGCAGCACACTGCTGGCTCATATTGAAGTGATTGTCCACTAGGACTCTGAGATCTCTCTCACAGTTACTACTATTGAGCAAGGTACCACCTATACTATACCTGTGCATTTGATTTTTCCTGCCTAAATGTAGAACCTTACTTTTTTCACAATTGAATTTCATTTTGTTAGATAGTGCCCAGTGTTCGAGTCTGTCCAGATCCTCCTGTATCTTAAGCCTATCTTCTGGAGTATTGGCTATTCCTGCCAGCTTGGTGCTGTCTGCAAATTTGATGAGTTCCCCATCTATCCCCTCATCCAAATTGTTGATGAAGATGTTGAAGAGCTGCACAGACCTCTTCTAGATTTTTCTCTTGCCTTTCCGAGTTAACTCCTTGGTCTGTCATTGAGGAAGAATTGACTTTGTAGGGAAGCATATTATCATTTGATGTATATTTAACATATGTTCTACCTTTATTTACCAATTATATAATATTTGTATGCAATCCACATGGCGAGGTTTGGGGAAACTTTCAATAGAAAAAATATATTTTTAAAATCATAAGATTAAAACATCACCTGGCCTGCACTGCCTCCACTGCCCGCATTGCGCAACCCTGCCATATACAGTGGGCTCTGCTGCTCCCACAGCACCAGCTGCGCCAGCTCTGGCCCCAGGGAGGGGAGCCTGCCACCAACACCCTTCGCACCTGTGACTGCAGCAGCACCGCCCCCCACCCCCCTGCCTCCTGCACCCGCCAAGATGACAGTTCCGGCACCTTTTTTTAAAGAAAAAAAGCACTGCCTGATGGTCATCTGAATTAAATTTAACCATTCCTGTCCATTTTAGTTCACTGATTCCTAAAATGTCAATGTTTAGTCTTGTCATCTCTTTTTTGACCACGTCCAGCTTGCCTTGATTCATGGATCTTACATTCCAGGTTCCTATGGAGAAAAAAAATTTGCAGCATCGGACTTTCCTTTCACCACCAGACACATCCACAGCTGAGCGTCCTTTCGGCTTTGGCCCAGTCGCTTCATTCTTTCTGGCGCTACTAGTATTAGCCTTCTGCTCTTCCCCAGTAGCATATTGGATGCCTTCCGACCTGAGGGGCTCATCTTCCAGCATCATATCTTTTTGCCTTTTGGTACTGTCCATGGGGTTTTCATGGCAAAAATACTGGAGTGGGTTGCCATTTCCTTCTCCAGTGGATCATGTTTTGTCAGAACTCTCTGCTATGACCTGTCCATCTTGGGTGGCCCTGCATGGCATAGCTCATAGATTCATTGAATTATGCAAGCCCCTTCACCACAACAAGGCAGTATTCCATGAGTAAATTATTTGTTTATTATTAGGCAACACTGGACTGTTCACAAATACACCAACACGGTGGGGCCCTCTTTTGGGGTGGGTGGAAGGGAGATAGAGAGAAAGAAAAGAATATTGACAGAGTTCTTTAAAGTTTTTCAAACTACAGTCAATAGTGTGTGACCAGCTAGCAGCCTGCTGGCTTACCTTAGCTATATGGTGCATTAATCTTACTGCTGTAATATAAGAATTTATGCTACATCCAAATTAAAGCATCATGTCTCTATGCTTGTTATCTAGGGTTAATGAGAAAATGCATTATGAAGAATGGGAAAGAAACCCAAATTCAATAGGGCAAGTCAGGGAGAATGAAAAGTTTGGGTGCCTTTGGGCAAAGTTTTGCAAGACATCTCAAAAATTGCATGAAATGGGGCAAATGTTTGTCTTTTTATTTATTTATATGTTGTTGGAGTCTGGGAATGAATTCTAAGATGCCTTTTATATATGAAATGCAAAACCCATGTCTGTGTGGATGCTCTGTGCTATAAAACTGTATTTTTCAGGCTGAAACTTTTTTCTGATGTGTTAGAAATGAATATTTGGTAGGGATGGCCGGTATCTCCATAACAACCTGTGACCTTCACTTTCTGTGAAATTTACCATCTTTCTTGGAATATATCCTTCCTTCTCTGCCTCTAGAGATACTAGCTCTAGAGAAATCCACCAACACTGAAATGTTATGATGCTGTGCCCTTTTGTGTTCTTATGGTGCCATTTACTCACATGGTCTGTGGCCAAGAATCTCAAATAATATTTCAAGTACATTGGCCTTTTGAGAAAATATCTTTACATCTTCTTCCCCCACCCCATTCAACTGGTATTTTTACCACATGGTGTCTGTCAAATTTGAGAATGGGGGCAAGATTGTTTTTTCAGAAGTAAGATGTGTAATACAAATAAAAATTCTCCAGCTTTTCTGACACAAATTGTAATAATTCCACCCTAACATGCTTTATCATACTCAATGAAGTAGAAGGAAATTGTGGTTATTTATCATGCCTAGGTTCTGAGGATTGATTATGACCTGTGCTTTTATCTTTCAAACAGTCACTAAATCTAATTGCCTTGTTGTAATGGATTAACCTTTGAAGTTCTCAGTAGCATTTGTATTATGTTCAAAGAAAATGACAGAGACTTGGAAGAGTTTGTAGGCTTTTGCTTCTAGAACCTAGAAACGTTTTTACAAAATAATGTAAAAGCCCATTACAGGATTTCAGAAGTGGGACCAATTAGATCTTCAATTAAAGCAGTGCTTCCTAAATTTCTTCCTTTGTAACCCAAAGCTACTTATTGGACAGTCTTTTTTACCCAATATGTAGGTAAAACACATTTAAAGGTAAAGGTAAAGGTTCCCCCGCACATGTGTGCTAGTCGTTTCCGACTCTAGGGGCCGGTGCTCATCTCCGTTTCATAGCCGAAGAGCCAGCGCTTGTCCGAGGACATCTCCGTGGTCATGTGGCCGGCATGACTAGACGCCAAAGGCGCACGGAACGCTGTTACCTTCCCACCGTAGTGGTCCCTATTTTTCTACTTGCATTTTTACATGCTTTCGAACTGCTAGGTGGGCAGAAGCTGGGACGAGTAACAGGCGCTCACTCTGCTACGCGGCACTCGGGATTCGACCCGCCAAACTGCCGACCTTCCGATCGACAAGCTCAGCGTCCTAGCCCACTGAGCCACCGCGTCCCTAAAACACATTTAGGTCAACTTAAATGCTCCTATTGTGAATATCAATGGAGAAACTGCAGTGAATCAGTCAGTACCTAACAAGGAAGAAATAGTGCAGTTCTGGGCACAGATATGAGATAATCCAAAAAATACAACAACACAGCTTGGTTAAAAGAGGTGGATAAGAATAAAAAAGAAGTTGAAATGAAAGAACTAGTAATAACAGCAGAAATGGTAGAGAGAAGAGCAAGGAAGATTAAGAATTGGTTGGCACCAGGTGAAGACGAACTGCATGGTTTTTGGTTGAAACATCTAACTGCTCTATATCCACTCATTGCCAAGCAGTTTAACAACATACTATAAGGAGATGAAATTGAAGAGTGGCTAACTTCTAGGTAAACCTACCTGATAATGAAAGATCCAGCAAAAGGGGCAGGACCAGGCAACTACAAGCCAATTACTTGCTTACTAACAACTTTAAAATTGCTAACTGGTGTGGTAGCTGATGCAGTCTAACAGCATCTAATTGAAAACGATCTCTTTCCACCTGAGCAGAAAGGAAACCAACCCAATAGCAGAAGAACAAAAGATCAACTCCTAATTGACACAGTGATTTTGGAAAACTTCAAGAGAAGGAAGACCAACCTGCATGTAGCATGGATTGACTACAAAAACACATTTGACTCTCTACCACATGACTGAATAATCAAGTGCCTGGAAATAACAGGAGTCAGTAGAAACATTAGAAACTTTGTGCAAAGATCAAGGCACAATGGAAGACACAGTTGCAGGTCAATGATGAGACACTGGGAGAGGTTAACATCAAGAGAGGAATATTTCAAGGAGATTCACTATCACCACTACTATTTGTCATTTCACTGTTTCTCTGTGAACAATACAGAATAACTTAGGCCATGGCTATCAAACATCAAAAACATCTACCAGACTATCCCACCTCCTTTACATGGATGATCTGAAGCTGTATGGAAAAACACTATTTGAAATAGAATCACTGCTCAGCACTGTCTGTATATATAGCCAAGATACTGCAATGGAGTTTGGATTGGACAAATGTGCCACATTCACTATCAAACAATGAAAAAAGTGAAAACTGGGAGGTTCCATTTGACGTCGCAGTATAATGGGTGCAGGAATACATGGCTTCATCTTCCATGTTCAATTTTGCCCTGCTGGGGACCCTAAAAAGGGTCAAAAGTCACCCTGAAGAGGCGATGGAGAAGGAAGGGACCCTTATTGATCACGAGAGGATGGCAGCCCTTCCATTTGATCCAAGGAAGCCCTCCAAACTGGCAGGAGAAAGACTGGCTACATTTGTGTGGCCAGTCAGAAGCTGCTGACAACCAAAGAAAATAAGCATTAACCAGCAACTTTCAAGCAATGTGGATCGAACAGGGTGAGAGCCTATTTTCTCTTTATGACTTTAAGACTTTTTCCTGGGAAAAACCACCCAAAGCAAAGAATCCTCCCCAGTGAGAGAGGGAAGGGGAATTTCTACCCCATTTCTTCAGGAAAAGAAAAGCTGCAAATTAATCGCTTGAGGGAAAATAGAGAAAATTACAAGATTAATTTGGAAGCAATACACATACATAACTTTGAAATTTGGGACTAAAAGTGCTTTTGAGATATTTTTTTTAAAAAAGTGACTTAAAAAGCTTGTAATATAAGTTTAGATGTAAAAAGCTGGAAGATGGCGTCAATGACATCTAGTGGCAAACTACAGCACTACAATTTATTATGCCTAAAGGAAACTTGGCTGGAAGCCGAGACTCTGATAAGACTCTTGTTGTTTTCAGAAACTTTCACTTTTGAAGACTGCAGCTAGGAAAAGGGGGGAAAAACCAAAATCCTCTTGGGCTGCTTTTCTGTGTGGCAGAGACAATAAAATATTTTCAAACTGGCCTGCCTGGACTATGAATAAAAATACTAACTGAAGTCAAGAAAAGGATTAGAGATGAATGTTGCAAATACATCACATGGTTCAAAAAGAAAAAAGGGCTTTGGAAGAATATTTGAAGGACAATGATGAAGATGCACTGAAGTTAGTATATCAGGAAGGTTTACTAACTACTGGAGAGACTGAAGTGGCCCAAAAGAAGGACAAAAGGAAAAACAGAATGAAGGCATGGGAAGACAAAACACTAAATGGCCAGTACATGAAAAAATAGCAGGGAAAGCAGATTGCATTGCCAGCAAGACCTGGCAATGGCTAAGAGCAGAAAAGTTGAAGAAAGAGACCGAGGGACTAATTCTGGCTGCACAAGACCAAGCCTTAAGGACAAATGCATACAAAGCCAGAACTGAGAAGACTGGAACAGACAGTAAGTGCCACCTATGCAAAGAAGCTGAAGAAACAAGGGACCACCTGGTAAGCTGCTGCAAGAAGATCACCCAGAGTGATTACAAACAATGGCACGATAAAGTAGCAACAATGATGCATTGGAAGATCTCCAAGAAATATCTACCTGCAAGCAAGAACTGATAGGACCATAAAATAGAGAAAATTATAGAAAATGAAGAAGTTAAACTGCTCTGGGACTTTAGAATTCAAACAGACAGGCACCTGCCACATAACACCCCAGACTTAACAATTGTCGATAAGAAAGACAAAAAAAGTCTGGATAGTGGATGTGGCAGTGCCTGGAGACAGCAGAATAGACGAAAAAGAACTGGAGAAGATAACAAAATACAAAGACCTACAAATAGAAATAGAAAGACTGTGGCAAAGGCAAGCAAGGGTAGTACCAATAGTAATAGGCGCCTTGGGTGCAATCCCAAAACAACTGGAGCATCACTTGAACACCATTGGCACTGACAAATTCGCCATTAGTCAATTGCAAAAGGCAGCCTTACTAGGAACTGCTTCCATCCTGCGATGATATCTGTAATACCATCAAACATCGATATTTGCCTATCCCAGGTCCTTGGTAAGGACTTGGTAGGTAGACAAAAATGCCAAATCCAGTCTGAACATCTGGCTGACTGTGCGATGATCAATAATAAGTTTATAGATAACTACAGTTATGGGATAAATTTAAGATAATGCTAAACTTCATAACTGTTTGTAATTGCTCTGTTTACATTTTTGACTGCAGATTATGAAAAAAATGCATTGAGCTAGTATATTTATTTTTAGAGAACATCGAATGTTATTGCTTGACTTTGAGTTTGTTTGGAATTGTTTATAATTTTATGGAAAAATAAATAGAAGCAAAACTGTAAGTATATGCTGTCCTGTCTGCAAAGGCTTCCATGCTCTTCTTCTAGAGCAGGCATGTCAAACTCGCAATGTCACGTGACATCATGCGATGTATCACAACTTTTTCTCCATTGGTGGCAATGGGGTGGGTGTGGTTTCGGTGTGATGCATTCAGCCTGCAGGCCGGCAGTTTGACATGCCTGTTCTAGAGCTTCTGAAAGCTAGTCACACACACCAGAGATACAATACAGTTATTATTTTATTAAGGCTACCATGCCTGGGCCTCAAAATTTGGAATGTAAGATAAGGGGCAGCAAAGTCATAACAAAACTAATTCCTTGCTGCCGTCCTATGATTGCCAGGATATCTATAGCCCCAATACAATAGCTATAATTGTATTTATACATTTTGCCCACTACAAGTTGTTTTATTCCCAAGCTAGAACTTTAGTGATTATAGCCAGCATTTCAATTACACTTCGATATGAATTTGAAGCCAAATTAAAAAGCAACAAAGAAACCACTTCAGCATTGTGTACCATGGAACCATCTAATGTTGTGTAAAGAAAACTTCATGTAGGGCAAAGCCTGTGATTAACTACTCCACCTGAGAATCAGCTATGATTTAATGGAAGAAAAAAATGTGACTCTACATCCTGATCAGGCCTGCCTTCTCCAAGATAGACTTAGCTGTGCAAAACTGCTCTTTGTTAAGCAGCCAACAGATCACTCATAAGCAATGTCAGGCCCAGAAGCATTGCAGAGTTGAGGAACTCTTCAGATGATGGCTTGTAATCCAATGTAAAATGGATAATCTTCTCAGACAATCATAAGCATTATTGATCTAATAATAAAGGCAATCTATTTCTTTATTTTTATTTTGGACCAGTTGCATCAATGAGTCTTTGTCTTGATTTCCTCTACAGCAATTAGGCCAGATCCTTCTGCTTTAGACCTAATATTTCCTTTGAACCTCTTTCCCAAATTATTTCAAACTAAATAATTACTAAACCATTGCCTTGTTTAGTAATAGTTTACATATCTTGGCTACCATTCCTCTCTGATTATTTTGATTGAGAAGTATTAACTCTTTCACAAAGACTATCTCTGAGAGCTGGGAGAACCCAAACAGTTTCCTTAAGAGGCTGGAGGTGAGAAAGAAATGGAAAAGTTAAGAGGAAGATTTTGGAAGAAGGTACAGTTTTTATAGTCTCCCCTGAAGTACAATATAATCAATAAATACATAAAACACACTAAGATGCTATTGAGTATTCTAAGGATGTGGTTGCCATTTTTTTTTGAAAGCTCCAGTTTGGGAGATGTGGCATCAGCAGATCAAGAGCCAATCCCAAAGCCATGTGCCACAAGACAATTTTACTTCCAATACATGATTTGGAATAAATAGTACATTTTTGTTTATTTGTTCTAAACAAAGATATTTTACCAGACTTGGCACATTGATCCTCCCTCCCAACTAGCATTTTTATAATCAGAACCACTTAGTGCTATTACTGAAATATTGTTTTGAAATTTCTGAAACCCTACAATTGCAGAAAGACATCTAATTATATGTGAAGGAATCCCGAAGCTGCTGCTGGTGAAGTGGAAAATAGAGACAGAAACCAGCAGAAACTTAGTAATGGGAGATGTTAAGTGGAATTTGGATATGAATCCAAAATAATGACTAAAGTTATGAAACAATGAATGGGACTTTGAAGGAATATCATTGCATATTTGTAGGCTAAACTGAATCACAAGGAGAAAAATATATTGTAATGCAAGAAACAAAGAATGTACAGTTATTTGTGGCTTACAAAAGAGGCATATGTCACTGTTTAATATTCAAAACCCAACCTTATGCACACATAGTTGTCTAGTATGTAACATTACAAGTTTAGAAGAATTACAAACTTGCTTATGCTTAAAATCCCATGTGACCAAGTGTTTTATGAAAAAGGCAGCATTAGTAGTATTCTCAAAAGAAGTAATGTAGGTAAGGTTCTATCCTTAAAAAATGCACTTTTATGGACCATAAGGCCCTGCGCTTCTTGAAACAAGAGAAATTCATGATGGAATTGCATAAAATCACAGAAATAGAGAAACATGCATGTCATTTACATAGTAAATAAGTCATGTAGTTAATCTAGCTATACACTTTAATCCTTCAGTTTATTTACATTAAACAACACTTACACAGGAGGAATTAAACATGGTTAGTGCAACATTATCATTTCTTTTATATTTCATTTTATAAGCATTTCATTGAAGTTGATTCTCTTCATTCCATTGCTAAATGTTTCCATACTGTCCAAAATATCTGAAATATGCAGAGAGCAAACTTTTTGCAAAGCATGCAAAACCACTTTCTGTTTTAAAATTTATTGAAAGTTCTCATTTTAAAAAGATTGATTTTTATACAGGTATCTGAAATAAAAAGCCACAAATGAAGTACATGATGAAATGTACTGCACCCAAAGTGTAAGGGTTGGTCTAAAGTGTCTTTTTCTGGTGTTTCTAGCCAAAGCTGAGCTTTTTTGTCTAAGAGGCAGAATTCTCAGATGCTTCCTCTTCCAACTAAGGAGAAGACTTCCAGCACTTCAGTTTCCACACTGTGCTGTTGTTGGAAATGTCTTCTCGCCATATCCTGCCTCTAAGTCATGCCTCACTTGGAGTGATGACTATAATCTTCTCTTGACATTATGATGTTATGAAGCATCTTGAGGGTATTTTAAGCAAAGGAATTCATGTTTGGCCACATCTGTGAGCTGACAACTCAAAAAACCTTGCTAAGGAAATATATTTTTCTGTGCAGCTAGTTTTCATACCAAACAAAATTCTGTAGTAATTAGATGTCCCATTTGAACAAAATTGTTTACAAGAAATAAATCATTCCTGGCACTAAGAAAACATAAGACCAGAGACTTGCAAGAGAAGCATCATTTCATCTCTTCATTTCTCATAAAAGTAGCCCAAACATGTGTCTTCTATTCTAATAAAAGTATGACTTCTGCTTTCAGTCATGGCTGCTTCATATCTATACCCTGTTATTATCATGCTTGCTGAAATACATAGCTGTATTTGGCTGCAGAATACATCTGCAGCCTGAAAGTCTAGTCTTAAAGATGCTTTGATTGAATCAAAGGTTGGACACAAAATGATAAAATTCACTTTGTTGACTTTGCTGCCTGGATTTGGGGCTTAACAATGTCAGTTCATCATCATCATTATCATCATCATCATTATTATTATTATTATTATTATTATTATTATTATTATTATTATTATTATTATTATTATTATTATCTGAAGCAAGAATGAGAAACTCAGGCAGCATGACTATACTGATGGATACTTGGAGTGATAGTTCAGCCATAACTGGAATTTCATAGCTTCTCCACCCATATGCTAAAAGGCTTTTTAAAACAATTACAAGGAGGTTAAATAAATATGAAATTAATTGCAAAGTTTTGTGTCTGAGTCAGAAATAATCAGCACCGACAGTCAGAACCATAGCACTGAGACTTTTCAACGCAGCTATCAGCAAACTCAAATGAACAGCCTCCAGATGAAGAGCTACAGCAACAATTCTGCAGTGTTTCCTCCAGAGCTGCAAAGCTCACCTCTCAACCATGAGATCACACACACAAACACACACAAAGAAACAACATAAGCATGACTTCTTAGTTTGTCACTTGCATTTATGTTCTTCCTCTTACTGTGAAAAGCTAGCATGGTCAGGTACAGTGAAGAAAATTAAAGATTGGTTTTGATTTTCTTCTCATCATTTGCTGTAATCCCATTGGCTGCTGGGCATCAAAAAGTAGTGAAAACATAATTACTGTATAGAGTTGAAGGCAAAGCAAGAAGCATGTAGAAAAGACTTAAGAAAAATAGATCATTGAAGCCCCTCAGCAACTGAACTCTCTCTGAAATTGTTTAGCTATCTGACAAAGGCAGTGTTGTTATCTAGTACTATGAAAGAAACATGGTCATCTCAACATTGTCTTATGTGGAGGTGGGAATCATTTTTAATATGTTAGATTGTATACAGTACCTTATTTGCTTAATGCAAGTTATCTCAGTAGCCAAAGGGTTGTTGTACATGTATAAGCTTCTGGCATATTTGGTGGAATACCTCCCTTAGCTTTAGTAAACCTGACGTTAATTGAGGTAGCAGCTGCAATGAAAACAGCCCTATATCAGTTTTAAGTCATTTCTCTTTTCCCTAAGAGTAAACTAGCCTGAAATACTAATAGCTGTAAAAATAGCAATAGCAATAGCACTTAGATTTATATACCACTTCACAGTGCATTACAGCCCTCTCTAAGCAGTTTTACAGAGTCAGCATATTGCCCCCAACAATCTGAGTCCACATTTTACTCACCTAAGAAGGATGGAAAGCTGAGTCAACCTTGAGCCAGTCAGAATCAAACTCCTGGAGTGAGCAGTGAGTTCTAACCGCTGTGCCACAACGGCTCTAAATGAAGGTCTATAGAATACAATTTGTTTGGTTTTGACTGGATATATATACAATAGACAGTTGTTTAATATACTTTCGTCTAAGTTTTAGTTGTGGGGATTTCTGTGTTTGTCCAATTCTGGATGTTTGCTGTCCTTGCACTTAAGGGGGTGTACAGAGCCAAAATGACTTCAGGTGTCACTCTTGCGGCTGGGTCATATATGAGGTAAGCCAAGTACTTGAAGTTGGTGACAAAACCAATAACCAACATTGAAAAGCAAGTCAAAAGCAAAGCAAAAGCAAGAGTTCAAGACCAAAGAATAGGCCAGAAGAGCCAAAGATCAATGCAAACCCATTCAGGAAATGCAATGTAGACGCAAGCCAAGAGGTACTTCTGAAACAATAAGCTCAGAATGCAAGCAAGCCTTATGCAGAAAGTGAAGACTACTGTCTAAGTGAGTGGTAGCACTTTATAATCTGCATTAGTTAATCTGTGCCATGTACAAATCAAAGGTTCACTTCACAGGAAGGTTATGTTTGAGCCCAAATGGCCTCTAATGCCACAGAACATATTCATCCATCCATCCATTCATTCATCCATCCATCCATTCTCCCTTTCTCTCACATCAATCTGTATATTAAACACATATACATACAGGAGTTAAAAAAAGAGAGGCCCTGTGTGTTTTACTACACTAATCATAGCCAGGTTTTTTTTTGGGGGGGGAATGCTCATCTATGTTTCTAGGTCATTGAGCCAGCACTGTCTGAAAACATTTCTGCAGTCATGTGTTCAGCATGAGCATGCGGCAAAACACAGAGCACTATTACCTTCCCACCTATTTATCTACTTGCATTTGCATGCTTTTGAATTGCTAGGTTGGCAAGAGCTGGGGTGAGTAACAAGAGCTCACACCCTCATGCAGTGCTCAGGTCTCAAACCTTGGGCTGTTGGCTTTCCAGCCAACAAGCCCAGCATCTTAGCCGCTGAGCCATTGCACATCCCCCTAGACACACAGGGGCACATAAAAATGCACACAGATCCCTCAAACATAGGGTCAATGGCCTAGTTTGTTCTTCATTTCCCTCCATTTCAACGGATCGAGTCCCAGCGTGCTTCTCTTTCCAAATCAGTATGATCAGTAAACAAAAGCGAACAGGAGGAGCTTTAGCCCGTCAAACAAGCTGATCTGTTGATTTGTCAGATACCCTCTTCGAGCACATTGAGCAAGCAAGGCATCTGATCATGCTCATCTTCAATGCTTCTGGTACAATCATAGAAATACTGAAGATGAACATAATCAGATGCCTTGCTTGCTCAGTATGCCAGAAGAAGGCAAAGGTATCTGTCAGATCCACTAATTCTTCTAAAGAAATAATCCACTTCAGAAGACAATAGCAGAGCAGAGCAGAACTATGACTTTGACTATGGATGGCCCAGTTGCTATACAAGGCTTCCTAGGTATGAGAGCTGCTAGTTCAACAAATGGCTGATGAATCAGGTTGAGGCACCTTTATTAAAAGTTATCATTAATTAATTACTTGTTTGTTGGCAGTTAGAAAGAAAGAGTGTGTACCCTTTCATCTGAATATTCAATTAACTTCTAAAATAGCCACCAGATATTTAAAATAATTCTTTTTATAATTTGAAAGTGAAGAATTGTTTTTTCTTGACAAACGCAATAGCCAATATAAATATTGGTGGAGCTGATTTTATGCCACATCTCTTACTATTCTTCCAGTAAAAGAATTTGCCTTTGGGGTCACTCACAGTAAAAAAAAAAGCAAACAAATAAACTCCAACCATTTTGGTGAGTAAATTTAGCAAAGCAGAAGAAAGTGGATATTATTATTTGTTAAGTGGCTTCTTAGACTTTGAAGTTGGAAGAACCCGCCTCATTCACCACACAGCTTTGGTCAATTTCTCCACAGTAGAAATTGTCTTCCTCCGAATGTCATTATGTGAACCCACTGCCCTTTCCACAACCACAAAGGATGTATTTTTCACGATTCTGTAGCACTGTACCAGTTGGATCATGTGGCCATATAGGAATCACTGCCAAAATCCATTTCTGTAATGTCTGTGAATCAGATTACTGTGGCACAGCACTGTTGACAGTTTAAGGCAATGTCAATACACGAAAGATAAATCTATTTTATTTGATACAAGTTTTCCTGTAACAACTGGCTTCTGACTTGTATAATGGACAAGGAAAAATACATTTGTTCATATTAAAACTGGGTTTTGGCAGACCAATAGAATCTCCAGCCTAAAGAGCAATAAAATTGGTTCTGCAGAATACCTTTTAAATAAGCCATTTTGTTGAATCTTGGAATAATCCCAGGTGTTAAGAAGAAACAGCTTATTAAAAAGTTAAGTTATGTGATCTCCCATCAAGTTCAGCTTGAAGTGCAATGATATAAGCCATCCTGAGACCTTAGATATGAGATGGATGGCAAATAAATTTCATGAATAAATAAATAAATTTGAAAACTAAGTTTAATATACCATTTGTTGTTTTTGAGGAGGCATAACTCTAAATCAGACAAAAAATGAGAGATGAGGAATGGGGATTTTAGTTGGGGAAGTTGTCTCTCACTGGGCGGCATGTAGGTTTGTGTGTGTGTCTGTCTGTCTGTCTCTGTGTATAATGTATATCTGTCTCTCTGTGCATGTGTAATGTCTGGCACAGCCCAAACTATTGCTAATCATACCACTCTATTATTCTGGCTTGCATCACAGAGACCTGGTTGGGCGAAGAGGGGGTGTCCCTCTCTCGGAATTATGCCCACCAGGTTTCCGGGTGCTTCACCAGCCGCAGACCCAGGGCAGGGGCGGGTGGTGGTGGTGGTTATTATTAGGGAGAGTCTTTGTCTGCGAGTGGCGACTGTCCCTCAGATAGGCGGGTGTGAGTCTCTCCTTTTGAAGTGGGGTCCTGGAATTCAGTTGGGCCTATTGATTACATACCTGTCTCCCAGCTGCGTGTCATCGGTCCTGCCCAAGCTTCTCGACATCTTGTCCGGGTTGGCGATTAAGTTCCCCAGGCTTATAGTTCTGGGGGATTTCAATCTGCCTTCCGCAGGTGAGGCGTCTGAGTTGGCCCGGGAGTTCATGGCTTCCATGAAGGCCATGGACCTGACTCAAATATTTCAGGACCCGACCCATAATGGAGGGCACACACTCGACCTGGTTTTTATCTCTGGGCAGTGGATTAATGATCTGGGTAGGGGGGATTTAATCATCCAACCCTTGTCATGGTCCAATCATTTTCTTCTCCAGCTAGACTTTCAGTACGCCACCCCCCACCACTGGGAGGCGGAACCGACCAGGTGGTTCTGCCCCAGGCGCCTGATGGACCCTGAAAGGTTCCAGACGGAGCTTGGGACATTTCCTGCTTCCCTTGCTCACGACTCTGCTGAGGCCCTAGTGGAAGCCAGGGAGAGGGTGGCTGCTGGGGCCATGGATCAAGTTGTGCCTTTGCGGCCTCTGACCCGGCGCAGATCCCAGGTGGACCCCTGGTTTACCAAGGAGCTCCGGGAAGAAGCACCGGAAAAGATGCCTAGAGAGCTTTTGGAGGTCCAGCGGATCCGAATCTGATCGAACACAGCTAAGAACTTATCTTAAGTCTTACCTAGTGGCAATGGAAGCGGCAAAGCATGTCTACTTTTCCGCTCTCATTGCATCTGCAGATAACCGCCCAGCCGCCCTGTTTAGAGTGACCCGCTCCCTGTTTAATCAGGGACCGAGGGATGACCCCTTGCAGGGTAGGGCAGAGGAATTTGTACAGTATCTGCAGGACAAAATCGCTCAGATCTGGACTGGCTTGGACTCCGACTGGGCGGAATCCAGCGGAGTGGAGAGGGCAGGTCTTGATTATACCATTTGGGGTGAGTTTGACCCTGTGACTCTGGATGATGTGGACAGGATCATGCATAGACTGAGCACTACAACTTGTCTACTGGACCTATGTCCCTCCTGGCTGGTTTCGGCCACCTGGGAGGTGACAGGGGGCTGGCTCCAGGCAGTTGTCAATGCTTCTTTGATGGAGGGTGTCTTCCCCCTGCCTTAAAAGAGGCAGTGGTGAGGCCTCTCCTCAAGAAGCCTGCCCTGGACCCAGACTCATTGAATAACTACAGTCCTGTCTCCAACCTTCGCTTTGTAGCAAAGGTTGTTGAGAGTGTTATGGTGCATCAGCTCCCGCAATTCCTGGATGAAGCGGACTATCTGGACCCATACCAGTCCGGTTTCAGACCCAGCTACAGCACAGAAACGGCATTGGTCGCACTGGTGGATGATCTCTGGCGGGCCCAGGACAGGGGCTGTTCTTCTGTCCTGGTCCTACTTGACCTCTCAGTGGCTTTTGATACCATCGACCATGGTATCCTGCTGCGATGGCTTGAGGGGTTGGAAGTGGGAGGCACTGTTTTATGGTGGTTCTCCTCCTACCTCTCAGGCCGCTCACAGTTTGTATTGGCAGGGGGACAGAGATCTACCCCGAGGCCCCTCACTTGTGGGGTGCCTCAGGGGTCGGTTCTCTCCCCCCTCCTGTTTAACATCTATATGAAGCCACTGGGTGAGATCATCCATGGCTTTGGGGTGAGGTATCACCAATATGCGGATGATACCCAGTTGTTAATCTCCACCCTGAGCCAACCCAGTGATGCCCTTGACGTGATGTCCCAGTGCCTGGAGGCGGTGCGGGTCTGGATGGGAAGGAACCCCTCCAAGACCAAGTGGCTGTGGATACTGGCATCTCGTATTGCCCAACAAGTTCCATCTCTTTTGATGGGGGGAGGTGTTGCCCCCCTCAGAAAGGGCTCGCAACTTGGGTTTTCTTCCTGGATTCACGGCTTAATTTGGAAGATCATTTAATGGCCGTGACCAGGGGAGCCTTCGCACAGGTTCGCCTAGTGCGCCAGTTGCTCCCCTTTTTGGACCAAGATGCCCTATGCACGGTTACCCACACCCTTGTCACTTCTCGCCTGGATTACTGCAATGCTCTTTACATGGGGCTGCCCTTGAAGAGCACCCGGAGGCTTCAACTGGTGCAAAATGCAGCCACACGGGTGCTTATGGGAGTATCTCGGTACTCCCATGTTACACCACTCCTGCACGAGCTGCATTGGCTTCCGGTTACCCTCCGAGTGCGATTCAAGGTGCTGGTAATAACCTTTAAAGCCCTACATGGCTTAGGCCCAGGGTACTTGCGAGACAACCTGCTGCCAATGTCAACCTCCCATCTCCCGGTTCGCTCCCACAGAGTTGGCCTCCTTAGAGTGCCGTCGGCCAGGCAATGCCGGCTGGCGACCCCCAGGGGGAGAGCCTTCTCTGTGGGCGTGCCGACCCTCTGGAATAAACTGCCCCCAGAGCTGTGGACAGCCCCTGACCTTTGGTCCTTCCGCCGTGACCTGAAGACCTGGTTGTTCCCAACAAGTGGGCCTGGACTGACTATGTTTTTTAATTAGGCTTTTTACTGGGTTAAATTGTCTCGTAATTTTCAATTTATTGTTTAATTCTCTTTTAAATTTTTTACTCTATGTTTTTTAATTTTTATTGTTGTGAGACGCCCTGAGTCCTCAGGGAGAAGGGCAGCATATAAATTTAATCAAATCAAATCATTCCAATAAACATAAAGAATGAAAATCTGTCTTTAAAAAACAGCTTAATTTACTTTTTTCATTTCAGAATCCCCCAGTTCTAATTTAATGTCTTTCTCCACAGCGACTCAGGTTCTGAAGCTGGCTCACAAATACAGGCCTGAGACCAAGCAAGAGAAAAAGCAGAGACTGTTGGCCCGGGCAGAGCAGAAAGCCGCGGGGAAGGGTGATGTTCCAACCAAAAGGCAGCCTGTGCTGAGAGCAGGTGTCAACACAGTCACAACCTTGGTGGAGAACAAGAAGGTTCAGCTGGTGGTGATCGCACACGACGTAGACCCTGTTAAGATTCGTCATCACTGGGGTGGGGACATCCTGGGTCCCAAATCGGTCGCTCGGATTGCTAAACTCGAAAAAGCCAAGGCTAAAGAGCTGGCCACCAAGCTTGGATAGATGTGTCAGTTTTTCTGTACATAAAAATAAAATTCTAAACAAAAAAAATGAAAACTTTTCACTTTTATACTTATTCGCTTGTGAATAAACAGTGTACACTTCAAAAGGGAAGCTCTCCACTGCTTGCTGCCTTTCCCAAAAGAGTTAAAACAGCATTTGCGATTCCACTGAGTGGCAGATCCCTCTATCACTTACCAATTTCATCTCTGTGGCTGATGTGACATCCTTATTCACACTGTACTGCAAAGTAATTGAGCAGGTCAGTGGTAACTCTAAGCTTCACCCATTCTTAATTTCTTCCTTAGCCTTCCTGAATGAAGCTTTTAGAGTTAAATACGTTGCTTATTAGATAAAATAAATACAGAAATAATGTCAAATTAAAGCAAAACAAAATGGTGTGGAATTAAATTCAGACTGACACTGAGCAAACAGTCCTGGGATGGTATCCTCAGATGCTTTTTGAAGTCGGCACGGACAGTGGCGGATGGTTCCAATTAGTTCCAGACTGAAGGTTCTTCCCCGTAACGGGCTGCGGAAAGGCTGCACCTTCATGGGCAAAAAAAGAGCAGTGCAACACTGCAGATGCCCTGGAAGAATTGCAGGAGGGCTTCTGATGCAAAGAAGAAAATATTTACAAAATAAAAATGACACATGTATCTTTGAGGTTCTTGCTGTGCAATGGAAATGCTAAAGAATGTGCACATCTGTGTATTTTTTTAAAAAAAAACATTTGAAATGTGTGTGAAATTTACATACTGAAGAGTAAATAAATATTGATCAGGAAACACCCCCCTTCCTAAGGCCTTGTGCACCGTTATCAGCATGGCCACTCCACTCTCCGAAACAGCTTTCCAAATGCCTCAGGACAGAAAAGCTTCTACAGTTCCATTTGGATTGGTCCTTTATAGCTTTTTAAAATATGTTCTCTGACTTGGTGAATGAAGCATTGAATGTTTGCTTTAAATTTAATAACTTTGAGCTTATGTGAAAGAAGGAAGATACAGCCAAACCAGTTTTAGAGCATGCCAGCAAGCATGCGACTGGGCTTGATATTCAAAACAATCTGAGTAATTGAAGTTGTCTCCATCCAAAATGAATTAAAGAGAATTAAAAACTGGAAGAAGAAGAAGAAGAAGAAGAAGAAGAAGAAGAAGAAGAAGAAGAAGAAGAAGAAGAAGAAGAAGAAGAAGAAGAAGAAGAAGAAGAAGAAGGAGGAGGAGGAGGAGGAGGAGGAGGAGGAGGAGGAGGAGGAGGAGGAGGAGGAGGAGGAGGAGGAGGAGGAGGAGGAGGAAGAAACATTTAAGATGCTTACAATTTTATGAATGCATTAAAAATATGGGAACTCTTAAGTTCACTCACCTTCTTAATGTTTGTTCTCTGCTATACAAATCTGATAAACAAAGTAGGTAAAATAGAAGGAGGAGGTGTTTTGGTATGTTTGCTGTCTTAAGTTGTACATGAAAAAAGGAGGAATAAAAATCTCTAAAAACAAATAGATAAATAATAAACAGGAGACAATTCTACACTCTTGCATGGTCCGGTATTGGGCTAAGCAAGGCTTAGCTTTCATGCATCTTTATCTTGGAGCCTTACCGCTGCAACTGAGGTTTAAGATGTAGTGGGAACTAGGGTCATTTTTAGATAAGATTCTCAGTAATTTTGCAGCAGAAAGATGATATAATTATGTCAGCTATTGCTGGGCAAGATACTTTGTAAAGGCCCATAGATGGGGTAAGCAGAAATCTCAGGAGTAGTAGACAGTCTTTAATATTATATCTGCCTTGCTGTCGCATTAAAAACTACAGTATGGCAGAGTGAGAGAATTATTAAGGAGGTATCATATTCGCTGATTTCTTTAATTTAAATTCAACATATACTTAGTTATTTTTTTAATCCCTAGTATGGTATTTAAAAGTCAATTACAGTTCTCAGCCCCTACAAAACTGCACATACATAATTTAGATGATCACCCAAATTTGTAAATATTTTCTTGAAGCAGAAATCTGTTAGCACTGCGTACAGGAAAATATTCTAGTGGGGTGGTTTTTTGTTTGTTTTTTTGCATTTTTCATTCTAAATTTAAGATGAAACGCTCACATTTCAGACAGTATTTTCAGGATCTGTGCATTTATTAAAGAGTCTTTTGACTCTTTCTGAGATAATACAAAATACATTTTCTTAGCCTTTTGATAAAGCTTGTTCCATCTAGCAGGAATAAACTTTGTTTATAGAAAAGGATCTACCAAAGTGTCAACCATGGTAACTGGGGATGACCTGCAAAATTAGATTTAAATAGGGAATTTTAAAAAAATGCCATTTTTGTGAGTAATGTATGGTACACCGTTGCCTTCATCAAATCAACAAGAACTTGCAAATCTTATGACTTGCTGGATGTACTAACAAAGATCAAAGAGAAGATATACTACTAACTATCCCCTTTACCTTGGTATATGGACCACCTTTATTATGTTTACATTTTTGTGCTATTAATGACGCTGTCACCATATGGATTTTCTATATATGAACTGGAAAAAGTTGATTAGAGCATTCATAACACGGTTTTGATCATTCTGCTTTAACCACCCAGGTGCTTCTCTTGCTAAGCAGAAGAAAGACAATTGTCAGTGTTCTTTCTCTAATATTTTATGATGCTGAAGGATTTTGTCAATTCCAGTGCTTTTTCCAGTCATCCCAAGGAATGCAGTGGTATATGATCAGCGCATTGTGCCCAGTCTAGCAGACTCATTTTAAAAAACTCAGTTGGCAAGAGTAGGATTTTATTTCAAAGGCTTGGCTGTTCTTTCAAAAATAAATTTAAAATGTTATTACTTTAGTATAGAAAATTTTAGAAAAAAATTACAAAAAGAAAAGAAGAAAGAGGAAAAAAAGGGAGAGACAAAAACAAATGCTCAATTTTTAAACAAAGCATTAAACCTTGGCTGCACAGAAAGTATTGATCAGCTTTCCATTACACAGCCAGTTCATAAGCAATAAGAATATAAATCTGTAATGGCACTGCTTTTTCAACATAAAAGGGTAATCTTTTTTTCTACACCTCCTGTGTAAACCCACAGATCTTCATAAATTAATGCAATCCAATTAAAAATCACTTTTATATCTTTAATCCTTATTACTCTTTCAAAAACCACAGCAACAATGTATGCATATCTCACCAAAGCAAAACACAATCAAACAAGCCCATAGTGTGTGTTTAAGTGTCCCTTCCATCATTTGCACTAATATGCATCACAAAGTTGTCAACCAACCTTTGTAAAAAAAAAATGGGGGGTATCCAATAAGTGTACAAGAAATCTTTTGTTGACTCAGTCTCTTCTTAAATACTTAAAAACTTAATGTTTCTAAGATTCTTAACCACTGATATGTCATTTCATTTCATTATTTTTCCAAAAGCTCTGCCATATCAGACAGTTTATTAATAATTTCTATTCATGCAAATAATAATTTGGAAGTTTGATTGCTTGGATTCCAGAGATAACTAGAAGTAGAAATGCATTCCAATGATACAAGTGAGAACTCAGAAAATTACTCCCAACCCCCAAAACAACATTGGATAACCATAATTTTGACAAGGGTAATCTAAGGATTTGTCCTTCCCATAAAATTTTCTTAATAAATTATCCATCCATGTGCAATACAAACATGGTATACCTCATGTACTTACATTAGTCTTGAAACAATAGTCAGTTTTACAACCTTTACATTTCTCCTTAACAATATTGGAATTGTTAACCATCTATTTATATCAGCATTAACCCAAAATACACAATTTGAGGTATTTAAATCTACAGCAATTTGAGGTAAGATATTTCAGGAATTCAAACACCAAGTAATTTTTTTTGCACATTTCCAAAAATACATTAGAGCCTATAACAAGCGTATTACGTTTACTCTTGATTAACTTAGTAACCTGTCTGCAATATGAGTGATTTTCATGTCAGTTGCCTGATACAACAGGCAAAGGTCATTGTTCCAATATCAAGTTACATTGAATAATTGATAAAGAATATCCCCAATGAGTTTAGTGAGATGTTTTGATCAAAGAGGAAATAATTCAAGGCAGAAAAAGATATAGTATCCTCAGTATCAGATTGGGTATTTAAACTTGGAGAATATGCAGCAATGACAAAACTAACAGTATACGTATGTACATAACAACAGTTTGAGGTAACCCACTGCATGCTTCCCTCCATATAGATGTAGTTCCATCAAGGACTACCCACTAAGTGTGGTTGGTCAACCAATTGCAAGTATATCTGTAGTGATACTGTCTGTCCCACATTGCTTTGTCTCATCAAGTAGATTGTGATTTACTTTGTCAAATGTCTTACTGAAATCCAGGTATACTCAATGCAACGTGTTTCTCTGATCCATTAATTTAGTCTTTTTGTCAAAGAAGGCAGTAAGGTTTGTCTGAGCCTTAGCTTTTCTAATTCTGTCCTTGCAGATTCATGCTATTTGCTGGTATTCTGCTTTGATTATGGGATACTCTTTCAATTTTTTTATACTTGTCCTTTTTGTTCCTCAGTTTGTCAGAGAGTTCTTTATGCAACCTTGATGGTTTCATCTGGGGTCTCTTGTTTTTGTTTTTCTGTGGTATTGTATTTGTTTGGGTTTTTATGGTATTATTTTTCACAGCCACCCAAAAATCTTGAATAGTTTTTCCATCCATGAAATCTTTCCTAATCTCTCTCTCTCTAGTCTCTCTCTTAGTTTGTTGAAGCCAGCTCTCCTCTGAAGTCTAAAACACTAGTTTGACTTGGTTCAATTACCTGTGCCTGCATTATGTTGAATTCTAATATGACATGTCCATCCTCCCTGAGGGTTTTTACAATTTCTACTTCTTCTATCATTTCATCCCTATTGTAAGAATTAAATCCAGTATAGTTGACTCTCTAGTTCCCTTCTCTACCTTTTGGGTGACAAAGTTGTTGGTAGGCATGTCAGGAATCTGTTTGATCTCCCACTTGTTGCAGAGTTTGTCTCCCAGTTAATGTCAGGGTAGTTAAAGCCCCCCCCCCATTACTACTGTAGTGTGTTTCTTGCATACTTTAGTTAATTGGTTAGCAAAACTTCATCTATTTCCTCTGCTTGGTTAGGTGACTTGTAGTGTACACTGATAGCAATGTCATTTCTTTTTCCTTTATGCTATGTATTTCTATAGAGATATAGTGATTTCTCACGTATAATGAAACTCTCTCTCCTCTTTTGTTGGGTTTTATTTTTTGAACAATTTATATCCTTCTACCAGTATGTTCCAATCATGGGTTCCATCCCACCAAGTTCTGTTAATGCCATATCTACCCTCGTGTACTAGGGCTTCAAGTTCATCCTGTTTGTTCCCCAAACTTTGAACATTAGTTTATAGGCATCTCAGCTCTTTATAGTTGACCTTGCATTTGCTTCCTCCTTCTCTTGTTTTACACCTGAGTTCCCTTTCATTCTCACGACTTCTTTCCTTTTTGTCTGCTTGGTTATCAAAAGGTTTACTTTGGGGTTTATGTTTACTAAATATTCATCTCCTTCCCCTTCCAATTTTAGTTTAAAGCTCATTGGACCAAGGAATAAGCCATGTCAATTGTTTTCCAAACACATTCTTTCCACATTTTTAACAGCAACATATCAAATATAATACTAATATCTACTATTATCTGAGATTTGTCACATTTATAAAGCCAGATAATGCAGGATGGACAATCATGTGTAAATATTATCTGTAATCTGTGTTCAAGGTCACTCTTACATAGCATCAATATTTAACAAGGAAATCAGCAATGGTTTGCACATTAGTACAGGCTAAACATTGCTTACCTTAATATACCATCATAAAAGCTTCACTAGATGAAATAAAAAAATATTAAAAAAGCATAAACACTTCCAACAATTTAGGAGTCAAAATAGGATAGATTGAGTGATCTCAATTATTTTCTGAAGAGATAGTGAGACAGTTAAATAATCATCTTGATCATATGTATTTTTTGCAAGAGCTATATTATTTACAAAATTATTCCTTTCTAAAATTTGAATCAGAATTTAAAAGTCATATATAATTTTTTTATCATGTGATTTGTTGAATCATTGTGTACTCAGCTTATTATTTTCAGTGAGGAATCCAGAAATTCACTAGATTTTGTCTTCAGTTCCAAAACCTTTTCCTTATGCCACAGATATTTCTATATTCTTTATCTAACGTATCGAAAGAATTAAGTTTCAATTTAACTGACAAAAGTTATATATAGTCTTGGTAAAGATTGTCTTGCATATATACTCAAAAGTTCCTTAAGTTTAATTTTCATATCGTCTTGCTTAGACTTTTGTTCCTATTTTCCATGAAACATGTCTAATAATGAGTTTCAATTGGAGAAAAGCAAAGTCTTACATTTAGGGCAGGAAAAACCAAAGGTACAAATACAGATTGGGCGAGACCTGGCTTAAAAACAGTAACTGTGAGAGGGACCTTGGAGTCCTAGTGGACAATCACTTGACTATGAGCCAGCAGTGTGCAGCAGCAACCAAAAAAGCTAAGGAGGAACAAGTTATAGAAACAATGATAATATGGGCAAAAAACGTTGGACATACTATAGAGCTTGAAGAATGGGAAAAGTTATGGGACAGAAATATTAGATTAACCAAAGCTGTACCATATAAAGAAAATTTGTATAAAATGTTTTATAGATGGCACATGACACCAGTGAGACTAGCAAAAATGTTTAAAAATACTTCAAATGTGTGTTGGAAATGTAACCAAAGACCAGGTACTTATTACCATATCTGGTGGTCATGTCCTAAAGCTAAAGGGTTTTGGCTTAAGATACATTTATGGTTGGAGAAAATGATTAAAAAACAAATAGAATTTAAACCAGAATTGTTTCTGTTAAAAAATGATAGGCCCCCAACTATGACAAGGAGAGCGGATACTTAATGTTACATGTATTGACAGCAGCGAGAATTATGTATGCCCAATATTGGAAAAATGAAAAGTTACCGACTAAAGAAGTATTAATCAAGAAAATATTGGATTGTGCAGAAGTGGATAGATTAACTTTAGAGATTAAAGAGAAAGAGCATTCAGTTTACTATAGAACTTTGAATAAATTCTATCAGTGGCTAGATAAGCGAGTTAGAGAGAAAGGAATGTGATATGCAATTTTGAATTTATTTGAGTAAGAAAAATACTATACATTGAAAACTAAGTATTGTTTATGATAATCTATTATACCTATCATTGTTATCAATTATTAGCTTTATTACTTTTATTTATATATATTTACCCAGACAATATGCTGTTATTGGGGGAAAACCCAACCCTTACCCCCAACCTTCCCTGTACCCTAACCCTAATTCCCACCCCCTTACCCCCCCCTTAACCTTACAAAAACTAATGAAAAAAATTCCAAAAAAAAAAAGCTAATACAATCCTGGGTCGTATAAACAGAGGCATAGAATCAAGATCACATGAAGTATTAGAACCACTTTATAAAACCCTATTGAGACCACACCTGGAATACTGCAGCCAATTTTGGTCACCATATCACAAAAAAGATGTTGAGAGTTTGGAAAAAATTCAGAGAAGAGCAACTAAGATGATCAAAACATACAAAGAACAGCTACGGGACTTGAGTTTGGCTAGTCTAAAGAAAAGAAGAAATAGAGGAGACATGATAGTAGTATTCCAGTATCTGAGGGGCTGCCACAAGGAAAAGGGGGACAGGTTGTTCACCAAAGTACCAGAGGGGAGTATGAGAACCAATGGTTGGAAACTGATCAAAGAGAGAAGCAACCTGGAACTAAGGAGAAACTTCCTGACAGTGAGGACAATCAACCAGAAATCGTGGGTGCTCCATCACTGGAGATTTTTAAGAGGAGACTGGACATTCACCTGTCTGAGGTATTGTAGGTTCTCCTGCTTGAGCAGGGGGCTGGACTAGAAGACCTCCAATGTCCCTTCCAGCTCTATTCTATTCTAATTTGATGAGAAAGATATGTGTTAAAATACATATTACGTTTGTGTCATTTTGCTTATGTTTGATAATACCTGCAAATCAGTGTCCGCAGACAACAAATTAAATTATAGTTAATAAAAGTATATGTGCATCTAGTTTTATATTATTACTACTCAATGACCTAATCTGCTCTGCTATATTCAAAACAGGTATAGTGGCCTGGTTTTCAGTTATCCATGAAAGATGTCCTGAAAACATTCTGTTTTGAAAAAAAGTACCGGTAATTAAAAAGAAGTATCTGCTTCCAGGATCAGAGGTACTACAATCTTATTTCTATTTCTGGCCAGTAAAAGCAGGAAGAGATTCTTGCCCTCATCACTTCAATATAAATTTTACAGTAGTACCTGGTTGGCCACCAAGATAAACAAAATGCTCAAGTGGATGGACCATAGGCCAGGCCCAGCAGATCATTTCTTAAAACTTTCTTTTGAAAGTTACATTAGAGTTTGAATGTTGAATACTTATCTAGGACTTTAGTTAAACCAGGGGTAGGCAACCTTGGCTTTTTTATGACTCATGGACATAAAAGAGCCAAGGTTGCCTACCCCCTGGGGTAGACAGGTACCTCTACCACTGTTTCCACTTGTGTTCTATGGTAAGGAGCCTCATCACACAAAAAGCATTTTAAGGAGCAATTCTTATGTAAAGATTAATAAATGGTTAAAGTATCATTGTGAAAAAATCCACCACATTAATAGTATCACTAGAAGTACATTGAATGGTGTCACAACTGAAGAGAACTCCAAAGTTCAGAAATGGAAAATACAAATGGCACAATGGCTTAGGAGTGTAAAAAAAAAGAAATCTTTAGAAGACAATGCATTTGGTAATTTCAGAGAAGTCTTTGGAATTTATCACTAGGCAATTTCTTTGGAAAATTACATTCCCCTACACACATACATCACAGACATTATTGTTGAAATGTTTGGAGGTCTTCAGGAGCTCCGGGTACAACAAATGGAGGAGTGCATTTGTCAGCCTTTTCCCCATCCCAGGGCCACATTCCTTGTGGAAGACATTCTCTCTTTCTCTGAATCACTAGAGGAATGGAAACAATGGTCTGTGAATTGAGTGGAGAATGAGCCATTCAATTAGTTGCAGAATAAAAAACAGCTGTTGAAATATAATAGTTGTTATTCTGAACACATGAACCTGAAAAAATACTATTTATTTTATAAGACAAACAACGTTTGCCTTCTGTTTGATCTCAAAGAGCATCTACCACTGGAAGTTGTCCGTTCTCATTTAGTCAATTCTCTGCTGGAGTAGGCTGTGCAGAAGCTATAAACACAAAGCAGAACATATCACTTTCCATGTTAATTTGACAGTAAACAATACTAATTTGACTTTGCGGCTGTTTATTGATAGCAAAATAATACATTTCAGTGCAGAGAACAGTAGCCAGTGGATTGGGACTGAATAGTTTATAAAACCCAAGGAGCCAGGTTAGCCACAAACGCTCCAACTAAGGAATTCAACAAGCAACACCCTGGGTTTGTGGCTTTTCTTCTGCAGTTTAACAGGCAGAGGTGGCTATTGCTTGACATCTGTAATTTGGATTTTCTGCCTAGGAGTCTTGTTTAGCTTTTATTGTTCCAACATAGTTCAGCTTCCAATGTTGATGACAATGGGGAATCATCTCCTGAGTCAGCCTTAGACAATAAAACCATTCTATCTGCTTCAGATTGAAAAGAAGAGGGAGGGTTCACTTAATTCAGATGTTATTCGAATAGTTTGGTGCTATTTTTCTGTGGATGTGTCTTGCAGTGATCCAATAAAGTAAGAAATTAAAACATCCTGTGGAAGAGGTACATCACTTCCAACCTCTGCATATAGTGTAAATGTTGGGACCTGTGATCTTGGATAATATATCAACCTATCCAAAATCTTATCAGATCCACACAACCTCTCCTGCCCCCAGCCAAAGTAGGAAACATATTTTTGCCTGGTTTCAGTACTCATTTGCCTACACTATTCATCAGGCATTGTGCCATAAACCAAAAACAGCTGCATTGCATGAAAGGTGTCTATTGAGCAAATAACACCAGATCATTCAAGCATGTGAGCCAAGTTTTATGTTACAGTAGATAGCAAGTATTTCATTTTTCCCTCCCTTCCCCTGCTTCTCAGCCTCCAGCCAAACTAACCTCTGGGAAATTATTTCCTGGCCGTAGATGGAGCAAACATAAAGCCGGAATATTCACTTCATCTGTTTGAAGACCAGCCTCTGAAATTTAATTTATGGAAAGTCATTGAACCACCTCGGCATATTTAGATTTCTGCCTTAATTGCTGATAGAAGGCCCTGAATTGGATCTCTGACTTCTCAATGGACATCAAGGCACTGAAGGGAGAAGAATTAGTAGGGAATTGGAAACAGGATGGATAGAACAAGGGAATCATCAGAGCAGAATCTGATGAACAGACAGGAATATTTCTGTCACAATTCTAGGATCATTTTCAATGCAGTTTTTAAACTTTCTCTTTAAAAAAAATATTTTGCCAATGTCATATGCATTGATGGTATAAGTCCATTTGAGAGTTGCTCATAATAGCAATAATCACTCTTGAGGAGTAATAATTATAAGTTCAGTGCAAGCCCTTCTTTTTACCCTCTGGTTGCATCTTTCATGTGATTTGAGTGCCAGTGTTTAGCAAGCTTATTTCATTCCAACATATTTAGTTTTCTGTGTATATTATTAGCTATATCTTTGGGATGAAAACTAAGCAAGATAAATAATCATGCTGCAAATTTATGTATGAGCCAGAAAAGTAGATTCTGGATCTTTTTTTTTATTAAGAAAATTCAGATGCTTTTAACTGAGATTTATCAAGTAATTTAACATTGTTTTATCAGATACATCTTTTCAGGAAATTGGACACCGTGGAACAAAAGAAAATGAGAGACATGCATGGAAATCTTTTGCAATAAATCTATATGCAATCCCTCTATAAGACAAGTAAGAATGTGGCAAACATGATCAAAAGACATAGAAGCTGCCAGACAGTGTTTACTTTCCTCCCCCTCCCCCTTCTGGTGACTGAAATTCTTTAGATTTGCATTTCTTTTTATAACAGTTTTGACAAATGTGTCTAGTCCAAAGGTACAGAAATGTAACAGTAATCATGGATTTCTTTGTTGTCAGTCTCTTCATGCAAGTAGTTGCCAAGTTGCTGCAGTGAAGCAAGGACATCTTGATTTTGTTCAGTGCCAGATTCTTGTAAGGGAGTAAAGAGAAAAAAACCTGAACATTGAGAGGCTTCAAGTAACTCTCATAACAAAAGGGTTTGTATCCTCTTCTTTCAGCCCATATAGCAAATCAGTCTGAACTATATAACACAATGCTGATGCATCTATAGAGGAATAGTTTTTCCCCCCCAGAATTTTGATTACAATATTAAAATCTAATACAAACTAAAGAAAGAAAGAAAAGAGAAAGAAAAGTGTGGGGAAAAAAGAGAAAGAAAAAAGTAAACATGTGATAAAGAGAAAAGAAACACATAAAGAATTCCAACTCTCAAAAGCATAAACAAATTTAGTGACTCTTTATCTCCTTCTAAGGGTACAAACATTTATCTCTTCATCCCATATCCTATCACTTATCTATAGACAAATCCGTGAAGCATCATCTTGTCAGTCCTGGTGACTGCAGAAAGTCCAAACGGTGTAGTCAGAAGTAACAACATATCTGTTAGGGGAAAGAATCAGGACCATCTGTTAGGCTGCAGCATAGAAGATATATTCAAGTCTATATACAAGAATTTAGTCAACTAAAGTTCAATACTAAATTGGCACAAGATCAAAGGTCAAAAAAATTCAGGAGGGGTTGGGCTTGGACCTCTTGTGGGAATACAATGATTCTAAGCTAATGATACATTTCACCCCATCCCCCAGTGCTGCCTGCTCTTCTCCTAAAATATCTTCTTTTAAATTTGATCAAATAAACCAATTTTATATTCTTCTCATTTACTTCTAACAGTCTTAATCTTTACTTCATTGACATATTATTGTAGGTTTTTATTTCACTTTATTTTTTCTTTGTCCCATCACACAGAGTTCTTCAAGGCTTTAACAAGCCTCTTTTGTAAATCCAAGATGAAAAACTTGTCCAGATAAACTTACTTGATTTATCACTCTCTTTTATTTCCCTTTTTAATTTTAAAATATCAACCAATTTCCTTTGCAGATCCAGTAAAACATTCTTTTTAAAATTATTTTCTTGTCCTGTCAGTTGTTAAATTGAATTTCAATATCATCCCTATCTTGTCAGAAAAAAAATTGTTCTACAACTTCATTTCTTCAAAAATATCTTTTAGACATAATCTAGTCATAGAAGCAGGCATTGTTATTGATATGATTATTGATTTCTGATTCCATCCTTCTTCAGTATTTTCATTGTTCTTTTTCATTTTATGTTTACATTTCCCCTGTACCTACAATCTTTAGTCCTGTCTTGTGTCCAGTTTTTAAGTCATGAAATTGGTTATCTCTGTTATGTCTTCCAAAAACCAAAGCATGAAAAGTTGTTTGTTCATTACAATTAATTCCAAAGTCTTATTGTAAAAATTTCAATATTTCAAATTTATCTGGACCCTTAGTCCTTTAAAATTTCCTAAAATCAAAATTATATTTAGCTTTTTAATGTTTATTTCAGATTCTTTAAGTTCTTAAGTTTATAATTATTTTTTTATTTTATTCAGGGTTGAAAATAAACTCACCCATTGAAGACTTTTCAAACTTGTGATTCTGAAGGCCTCTAATAATTTTGAAATGGTTAATAAGCAATTTCCAAAAGTGATTAGAAAGTGAGGTTTGCAAATTTAAAAGGCTATTCAAGCAAATGTTTCACCCCAATGGGATTGGCCTACCCCACTCTTTCTGGCAGTAGGGGCATGCTGAAGACCGGTTGGCCAAGGAATTCCAGCCAATGGGGGCCAGGAGAAGGGGCTTTTCTGCCATGGCTCCTGCCCTCTGGAACACTGTTCCCCTTGAGGTAAGATCTGCCTCCAACCTCTTGGCTTTTCCCTAAGAGCCTTAAGACCTGGTTCTGCTTTAAATGTTTTTCCTAATGGAAAGCAAACCAAAACCAAGATTATTAGTATCAATTTAACAAGTTTAAATTGTGAAGAACATTATTTTAGACTAGGGGTATCAAATTGGTGGCCCACAGGCCAGATGCGTCACATATAGGCCACGCAAACCTCCGCTCCGCAAAGGCAAAAAACATCACAGTACGTCACGACACATCATGTGACATGATTGAGTTTGACACCCATGTTGTTACCCATTAGAGGGTGAAAATCTTCTTTCAAGGATCATTTTTTTCAAAGTCCACTACATGTTTACTTAGATAAACATAAAACATTTCACTGAAACAATGCAATATTAGAGATCTCATATGTAAACTCAGGATGCAGATGGCAATTCCTATTCTCTGAAATATATCTGGGTGTATTTTCTTTAAAAGAATTCTGAAGAGATTTTCAAAATTGTGAGTGTGCTTCTACATAAGGGTTTCACAACCAGTTTAAATGCAGCTCCAGATCACTTCTCCACATTTGAAGTTTATGGTAGAGTATGGATCATTTGGCTCATGTAACTGTTCTGTGCAAGAGTCCCAATTTCAGACCCATTGTGCATTTCTCTTGAAAAATAAAAGCACAAAGCTAAACATTAATCAACTTCTTCATTTTTTTTTCATTTCTACAATTGTTTGGCCACACTACAGATTCAAGGTGCTGGTGATGACCTATAAAGCCCTAAATGGCCTGGGTCCGGACTATCTAAGGCACGGGTCGGCAACCCGCGGCTCCGGAGCCGCATGCAGCTCTTTGAGCCATCTCCTGCGGCTCCCAGCCGCCCGGTGCGCGCGCACCTCTTTGAACGGGCAGTGGTGCGCGCGCACCTCTCCAAATGGAGAGTGGCACCGCCCGTTCTGAGAGGTGCGCGTGCACCTTTCTGAAGGGCGGAGGTGCGCACGCACCTCTCCAAGCCGCCGCCGTCCCGTCCGGAGACCTGCCGCGTTCACGGCAGCTGTGCAAACGGGATGGCGATGGTTTGGAGAGTGCGCGCACACTCGCCAAACCGCTGCCATCCCGTCCGGAGACCTGCCGCGTTCGTCAAACATTGACGAACACGGCAGCTGTGCAAAAGGGATGGCGGCGGTTTGGAGAGTGCGTGCGCACCTCCCCAAACCTCCCCAAACGTCAGCAGGTCTCCGTACCTCCGCGCGAACGGGCAGCGGCCCCGCTTGTTGTGAAAGCTGCCGCAGCCCGTCTGCAAAGCTGCCGAAAGTGGCAGCTTTGCAGACGGGCCGTGGCAGCTTTCGCAACAAGCGGGGCCGCTACCCATTCCGAGAGGTGCGCGCGCACCTCCCCAAACCTCCCCAAACCTGCCTACGTTTGGGGAGGTTTGGGGAGGTGCGCGCGCACCTCTTGGAATGGGCAGCGGCCCCGCTTGTTGCGAAAGCTGCCGCGGCCCGTCTGCAAAGCTGCCGCTTTCGGCAGCTTTGCAGATGGGCCGTCGCTGTCGCGCAACCGGGAACCGGTTCCATCACACATAAAAAAAGGCAACCACGCGCATCCGTGCATGCGCAAGAAATGGTTTTTGTGCATGCGCGTGCATGGACGCACGCACGCGGCTCCCACTTTTTTTATGTGTGATGGAACCGGTTCCCAGTGGCTCTTTTCCTTTTTCGGGTTGCCGACCCCTGATCTAAGGGAACACCTGCTGCCGGCATCAACTTCCCATCGTCCTGTGCGCTCCCATAGGGAGGGCCTCCTTAGGGTGCCGCCGGTCAGGGAATGCCGGCGGGTGATCCCCAGAGGGAGGGCATTCTCTGTGGGCGCGCCTGCCCTTTGGAATGATTTACCTGTGGAACTCCGGACTGCCCCCGACCTGCGCTCATTTTGCCAGGACCTGAAAACCTGGCTTTTCGATCTATCTGGCCTGGACTGAGGGGGTTTTTAGTTTTAAGTTTTTAACATTGTTTTATTGTTGGGCTATTATTAATTTAATTCTTTTTAATTCTATTTTTATCTTAATTTTATATTGTCTTTTAAATATTGCCCTGTAAACCGCCCTGAGTCCTTCGGGAATAGGGCGGTATAGAAAATTAATTAAATAAATAAAATAAAAATAAATAAATAAATAAATATACATCAATTGTGAGTAATCCCTCCTCTGTTCTCATCTAAAGATATGAAATCAAGGGAGCTAATAAAAAAACAAATAGGGGATTAGAGGCTAAAGCATGAATGAATGATGCATAATCAATGAACGTTCATAAATGTTGAACAATTGTGGGAACTGGGCAAGTCTAATCCAGCGAAGAGAAGAACTAAGGATGACATGATAGCAGTCTTGTAATATCTGAGGTGCTGCCATAGGGAGGAGGGGGTCTAACTATTCATCAAAGGACCAGGACAAGAACCAACAGATGGATATTAATCAAAGATAAATTCAATCTAGAACTAAGGAGAAATTTCCTGACAATGAGAACAACTAATCAATGGAACGGCTTGCCTCCAGAAACTGTGGGTGCTCCATCACTGGAGGTTTTTAAGAAGAGATGGGACAGCCAATTTTCTAGAATAGTTTAGGGTCTCCTGCTTGAGCACAGGTTTGGACTAGAAGATCTCCAATTTTTTATTCTGTATTCTATTAGAGCAAAAGTAGGCATTTTCTTTTGATTGTAGGTGGAAGTGGCAGTCTAGTCTTGAAGATGGTTGGCTCTCTTTTCCTGGAACTATTAAGCAAAGGGGCTGAAAGCTCATCTGGCAGGGATACTGTATTTTCAAACATGGTGCTTGGACAACACAACTTCTAAGCTCTCTTCTAGTTCTATGATTCTATGGTTCAGCACGATAGCAATATCATTTAGGCTTATATGCCATCCCATAGCGCTTTACAACACTGTCTGAGCAATTCACAAGGTAGAAGCATTATAAATAAATAAATAAATTTGCATATTCCCCCCCCCAACAATCTGGGTCTCATTTTACAGATCTTGGGAGGATGGAAGGCTAAGTCAACCCTGAGCCCCATATGGATCAAACTCAAGGCTGTGGGCAGAGTTTGACTGCAATACTGCACTTTAACCACTGCACTACTGGCATACAAGAGATATGTTGGAGTTAACACCAAAGTATATTTAAAGCTGTTTTCCTGGGATCTGGGTTCAATCCCAGAAAACAATTTACAGATATAGGACATTCTATTGCTAGCTAAATCTGCCTGAACCTATCATTTATCTGAAAAGGTGTATGCTTTGGAATCTTTACAAAAGAATTGGTACAAACTATCCCAGGATGCAAAGCCAAGACTTTTGTACCATGTATTTTACCTTTTTTTTTAAAAAAAAATAGTGGCTGAATTTCTATCTTGTTTATTGTATTGTGCTATTTAATGTCTTATTTTTATATTGTGAGCCTCCTGGATTGTTTGGGAATTTGGCAGCACCTAAATCAAATAAATAAACCTAACCGATCGATCCTTCATTTACAACAGTAATTGGGACCATAAATTTTGTCACTAAGTGATGTGGTTGTAAAGTCACATAGTCATGTGACTGTGTTATTTAGCTTGGACAATCCTCACCTGACACAGACTTTGAAGAAACTTCTGTAGAGGAAGAAAATGATTATTCAGACATCCCTTTCTTTTGGGGAACCCTGCAGATTGACCAACCAAGAAGCCCTCAGCCAGCCCCTTCAATCCCATCAAGCCTTGATGAGGTTGTGGAGGTTTCCTTATTCCACAATTTCCCAGTTGGGTAATTGGACGTAGTGAGAGTCTTGGAGTCATGATAAAACATGGTTGCTTCAAGCGGTAGATTTTGGAGGAGCAAGATGGTGATTTATTCTAGTATAGAACACCAGCATTCACTTTATGCTGACATTTAGCTTGCTTCTCCTAGAGCCACAGGGAATGTTCTTCTATATCCAGTCTTGCTAATATTGTGATAGTCCTTTAGTAGCTCAAAAGAGTATTTAAACACCTTACTTTATTTTAGATTTATCAGCTCCACTGCTTTCTGTATCTGAAACTGGAGATAATGAGATACCCTCTTATCATTCACAGCAAATGTGTTGCTCTATATCTCTCCAAATTCATATTCTTTATAAAAAGCATTACTTTGATTGTTACTGCCTTGGTTCATGTATTTCCTTGAGATGAATTTCCTCACAAATGCATTAGCTTGGTGGCTATCAAGCATTTCCATTTTTAGGGTAATAATTACGGCAATGCTTACCTCAGGCTGTTTCCACTAGAATGCCCTGAACATTTGCATGGAATTCACAGCCAAAATCTATCTCACACTAGAGTCCTGCTGACAGCTTAATAATGTGACAAGTTTCAGGCATGGACAGGAATGCAGTTGGAGTTGGTCTGACCTGGAGTTTTCTAAACAGCCCAGAGTAACGATGGAATACTTGACAAATAACCTTTCCTTGGCTAGCCTGCTCAAATCCATCAGCTCTAACCAGGTGCCATACAGAGGCCACATGCCACCATTAAAATGCTAAATGGAGTGGCATGGCCATCAAATGCTCTGAGAAGGGACATTGCAAGTTATTATGGTTGTTATTAATAATGGCCTTCCATTGCATTCCTGAATATTTGTGGAGCACTAAATCACCTGGTTGCCCATCAGTGCTCCTGATAAATCAAAAGAGAAATACAAATTTAGGACAGCTATCAAATCTGACTTTATACTAATGTATTGCAAAGCTTAAGGGAGGCACTGTTGAAGGGCAGAAATCAGCCAAGGGAAGCAAAAGGAGAAGAGGAAGAAAAACAAAACAGATCTGAAAGTGACACATTGGGAGATGGCCACAGGCTGGTCTGCTGGTGCGTGGGATTTAGTTGCTGCTGCTATATGACTGTATCACAGCTGGGATGGGTGAGCTCAAAATGGAAGTGGTATCAGAGAGATGCAGTTTTCAGTGTGTAGGAGGAAGTAGACAGCAGTAAAGATCAGACAAATTCTGGTATTCCACCTCACAGGATATTACTTCTCTATTGGCCTAGCATTGAAAGATTCCTCTCTCCCTATTTTAAAATATCTGAACCAGGGAAGGAAAAAAGTTTGTATCTGAGTCTGCTGAATGAGTCAGGAGATTGCTAGCAAATCCTATGGTCGTGAAGAATCTTAATTTGCCTGTTGACATCTGCATCTTTAAAGGAATTCACAATCTTAATCTACATTAATAGAAAATATATAGCAGTTAATGAGGTTTTTTATAAAGTTTTATTATTTTTAACAGAATTCAGTAATAATTATTCAACAAAAATGTGTTGTCTGAGTATCTTATTCACTAATACAAATTAAATTCCTAAATCTTTTCTCTAACCATTAATAAAACAGGTCCCAAGTTTGAAAATAATCTGTTGCTTCTTTTTCTTTCAACCTTAAAGTAAGTCTGTCCATTTCCGCACAGTCTAATATTTTTTAAATTATTTCTTCTTCTGGTGGTATTGCTTCATTTTTCCAATATTGTGCAAATATAATTCTTGCCACTGTTATCACATGTAGAATCAAATATGTACTTTGCTTATCATGTTTTTCTGGCATTACACCTAGTAAAAAAAATTCAGGTTTGTAGTCTATGTGTTTCTCTAACATTTTTTCTAACCAAGTGTGGATTATTGCTCAATATCTCCTTGCTTTAATACATGTCCACCACATGTGATAATATGTACCTGGTTTGTGTTTACATTCCCAACATTTCTCTGACATATTTTTAAACATTTTTGCTAATCTTGTTGGTGGCAAAGTGCCATCTATAGAACATTTTATATAAGTTTTCTTTATATGAAGCTGACATTGTCAATTTATAGTTTCTTTCCCACAAACTTTGCCAGTTCTCTAAGTTTATATTATATCCAAATTTTTTTGCCCATGCTATCGTCTCTTTTACTTGTTCATCTTCCATTTTGAAATTTAATAAGAAATTATACATTTTTTAATTAGGTTTTCATCGGAAGTTAATAATGTCTGATCAAACATAGTCTGCTCTTTATAAAAACCATACTGTTTAATATCTTTGTCATATCTGACTTGCATTTGTAAAGGTGAACACCTTGTTAAATTGATACTCTGATTTTCCATCTCTTGCCTGGATTTCAAGTTCCCTTCAAAATTTAGAATACCGGTATCTTTGTATGTCCATAGTTTATCAAGACTGACTAGATTTGGGTGTACAAATGTTTCCATTGTTGAAAGCCATCCTGGAATTTTCAAATAAAATTTACATTTTATTTTTTCCCAAGTTAAAAATAGTGCATTTCTAATGTAGTGGTTTTGGAAGTATTTGTGTATTTTATTTTTTCCATACCATAATAAAGCATGCCAACCAAGTTGCAGAACATGTCCCTCCAAATACAGCAATCTTTTATTTCTAAGAGTTATCCATTCTTTTTCCATGTTAATACTGATGCTTGATAATACAAAACCGAATCTGGCAAGCCAAAACCTCCATTTCCCTTGACATCTTGTAACATTTTCAATTTAATTCTAGCTTTCTTTCCTTGCCAGATAAATTTTTGAATTAAAGAGTTTAAATCTTCAAATAATTTTTTCTCCAATTTTATAGGTATTGTTTAAAACAAAAATAGTATTTTTGCCAATATATTCAATTTCACTGTAGCAATTCTTCCTAACATCGACAGTTGAAGATTCTTCCATTTTTTCCAAATCGAGCTTTATTTGATTTAACAATTTAATGTAATTATCTTCTTTTATTGTTGAACATCTTGCTGTCAAATATATTCCAAAGTATTTGACCTTTTTTGACTATTTGGAACTCTATTTTTCTGATAATTGCTTTTTTTGTTTATCTGTAAGATTTTTAACTATCACTTTAGTTTTTTCTCTATTTATCTTTACTCCTGCTATCTCTCCAAATTGTTCTATCTTTACCAATAGTTTAGGAATCGTCTCTAAAGGTTCGTCTAGAATGAATACCAAATCATCTGCTAATGCTTGCAGTTTGTAGGTTTCACCTTTTATTTTCAATCCTTTAATTTCTGGATCTTGCCTAATGTTTCTATTTAAAGCTTACAAAGTTGAGATAAATAGCAATGGGGATAATGGACATCCTTGTCTTGTGCCTTTTCGTATATCAAAATTATCTGCATAATCCCCATTTACAATCACTTTTGCTGTTTGTTTCTGATATATTGTCTGAATCGTATTTATAAAATTTTGACCAAAGTTCATTGTTTTTAGTTGTTGAATCATAAATTGCCAAGAAACATTATCAAATGCCTTTTGGGCATCTAAAAATACTAATGCCAGTTGTTTCCTGGATGAAGTTCATAATATTCCAATATATCTAGTAATACCCTCAAATTATTTTTTATTTGTCTCTTCGGCAAAAATCCGTTTTGATCTGGGTGTATAAATTCAGTCAAAAATCTTTTCAGCCTCTCAGCTATTACTGAAGTGAAGATTTTATAGTCCACATTCAGTAGTGATATTGGTCTATAATTTTTTATCTGGGTCAAATCTGAGTCCTCTTTTGGTATCAAAGTAACTTTTGCTTCTGTCCATGTATTTGGGAGTTTAGAGTCCAATAAAAGTTCGTTTCATATATCTTTCAATGGTGAACTTAATGTATCTTGTAAACTTTTATAAAACTCTGCCGGGAGTCCATCTGGTCTTGATTTTTTTTTCATTTTATTGTCTTTTTCTTGCCTCTGTCAGTTTCATCATTGTTATTTTTTCATTTAACATAGTCTTGAATTTTTCTGGAATTTTTGGTAAATTATTTTCTTTCATATATTGTCATTTTCTCCCATGGAGTTTCTTCCTTAACATACAGTTTCTAATAGTATTCTTTGATTATCCTTTTATTGCTTCATTTTAAAATTGTAAACAGCCTTTTTCATCTACTAAATTGTTTATCAATTTTTTCTTCTTTTGTTTTTTACGTTTATAAGCTAACCATCTTCCTGGTTTGTTTGCATTTTCAAAGAAGCTTTGCTTTGCCCTTTTAATTTGCTGTGCCAATTTTCCTGATTCTATTAAATTTATGTTTTATTATTTCCATTTGTCTTTTCAATATTTTCAATATATTACCTATGACATTTTTCAACATGATAGAGGAAATTGGTGTACAAGATATTTGGAGAGAAACGAACCCAGGAAAATCACAATATACATTTTATTCTAATAGTCATAAATCTTGGTCCAGAATTGATATGATGTGGAGGATGCCTGAATTAAGGGTTAATATGCAGGAAATTGAAATAGAATTAGGTACTTGGGTAGATCATAATCCTTTAAAAATGGTGTGGAAATGAATGCAGAAAAAATTAAGATGGACTTTGAATCAATCTATATTAAAAAAGAAAGAATTTATAGACTTAGCAACAAAAGAAATGGAATTTTTCTTCAAAGAAAATAAAAAAGAAGATACAACATTGCAAAATGTATGGGATTCAGCCAAAGCATATTTTTGAGGTGTAGCGATAACATACATGGTGAAAAAAAAATAAAGAGACAACAATGTCAGTTGTTAAGAGAAGAATTTAAAAAATTAGAACTTGAACTACAAATAAACCCGCAATTAGTGAGATTTTTTAATGATGATGGTGGTTTATATTTACCACTGTAGCATTCCCACCTATTTGTCTTTAATAGTATGTATTTCTCTCTTTACTGTTTCAGAATAGTTTGGTGATTGTCCTGACAGGTCAAAGTTCCAATTTCCTAACAAGCTGACAGTGGAATCAATTATGGAAGGAGGTGGTAAGTCCTTTGTCTGAATGTATTCAAGCAGTGACTGGACAGTTTTCTGTCAGAAATACTTAACAGAATGTCTGAAATGAGCAATGGCTTGAATGGTCTCTTCCAACATCTCCTACTATGAATTGACTCACTCCAAATGGCGATGGCAACAATATTGTAAATTTGGTATGAATTGGAAAGAACGTGCATTCTCAAGCACCCCATTGGCATTTTGCCTATGCAAAACTGGAACTTTCATTAATTTTTTTCTTTTTTTGCAACATACTATAATATGTAAATTATGTTGTTAAATGTTAAATTATATCCTGAAAAACTGAATGAGGTATTGTAATAGTTTCAGCAGAATGGGATTTTGATATTCAATGTCAGAGTTCTGTAGAGCATGGAGACTTCATTTAACTTCTGATGCTATGCAAAATATTACATCACCTTTGGAATGTTTCCAATGAATAAATTTATTTTAGCATTTACTACCTTGTTATATATTATTGGCACCTTTACATTTTGAGGGTAAGAGGTAGCAACTGTTTTACAGAGCAAGCCATGCCTTCTTAAGATTTTCAGCAGAAATTCACAAGTTTTTTTCCGCATAACTGTTGTCATTAGGAAACACGAAAATTACCACCCATATACAGTAGAAAACTGTGAGAATATATCATGTGACAGAAATATATCATGATTCTTTCAAAGGGGAAGCCAAGTTTACCTATTGCAATAATTGTTGTTCTACCTGACTAAAATATTGTAGCCTCCTGAGGCCATAATACTGCTTTTAAAACAGGGGTGTCAAACTGCTGGCCCATGGGCCGGACGCATCATTTGGAAGCCATGCCCACACAATTGCTGGCAAAGGCAAAACAGTCCCGATACGTCTCGCGACATCATGTGACATTGCAAGTTTGACATGTCTGTTTTAAAACATGCACCCCAAGAGCCATAACCCAGAAACATGTGTACTCTTGCAAAGTGTCTACACAGGACATGACAGAGTATTACCTGAAATTAGGATTGTTCAGCATTATGATGGATAGCCATAGGTTTGGTAAAGGTTAGGATCCCAGCGTGCTTCGGAAATAATTTGTAAAAACAATTTAGGAACACACTGGGCTTCAAAATAGCATCTACCTGCAACTCTTTAAACAACTTGGATTGTTCTGGGATCAGGATAAGCTTTAGACAGTAATACATCCATGTCTTGGGATGCTCCAAAGCGCCTTTTTGGATCTGAATCTGTACCACACAGTCTTAGACAGATTTCAGTACAATAGACTTGTATTGATCTTTCCATTATATGGAAAGCATGATAACCACTGAAAATACATCTGTACAAAGTGTATTATTTCACTGGGGTTCCTGGCAGTTTTCTTTATTCCTCAAACATCTACTTAAATTTTCTCTGCTAACCAAAAGGAGGTTACAATGCTTTCTCTCGGCACTAACTGCTAAGAAGTGTGATACAATATCTACCGGTAGGCCCTTTGAATTCACAGTTGCCTGCCTAGATAGAAAAGAAAAAAGTGATGTTTTTCAAGGAAGAATTCTTTCTTTTAAGAATTCCAGATGATCCAGTTTGATTTGCTTAGTTTAGTTTTCCATTTTTTTCCTGATAAGAAACCTCAACATACTATTATTTACTGCAAAGCTTAATAATACTGGGGGGGGGGGAAACCGGAAGTGATTAAAGAAGACTGACAACTGCTCGCTTAATATGAGAAAATAAACCCTTTTATTGAAATCATTTAGTATTAATCAGGAAAGGGGAAAATATTATAAAAATCTCAGTTTTGGAAAGTTCTGTTTTATCTTTCAGTACATACATACAAATGTTAACACTTTAAATACAGTCCTTCCTTTTTTGATACAATCATGGAAATAAATTTTATACTTATCAAAGCAAAATGAACTCAGCTGTTTTAAATGTAAAAATACATTATTTTACCCTTGGATATCTTATTTTTTAAATGCATTACTTAACAGTAGTTGAGTATAAACACATAGCAGTAATTTTAAAGGCAACTTGATAGTCCTTAAAACATCAATGATTGTGTTGTATCAGCAAGACCAAGCTATCCAGTAGCAAAATTCCAATGTGAAACAATGACAGCAACAAGTTTATGGCAAGACTGGATTCTCCTCAGCTTATGTTACATTTTGTTCCCTTATTTATCTCAGTAGTCTCTGAATCAAGCTTGTTGCTGACGACTGTATGGCTGTACCCATGTAGCTTGCTTGGCAATAATTTGGAAGTTGTTTGCCATTGCTTTCTCTTGAGAGGTTGTTTTTTTTTTAAACAACCAGTCTAGCCAACAGTTCAACCTGATCCTTCCTGGTCTCTGAGCCCATTTATATGCAAATGTCAGAGTTACACCTTCTTCTTTATGCTATCGTTATTATGCCTCTAAAACACAGAAATTACCTAATATTATATACATCAGCAGGACACATTTTAAAGGCTCGTAACATTTGGCCTGTTTCATCTGATATGCAAATAAGATTGCTCAATTCCTAACTTTCTGGCTGTTAACAGAGCTTCAAAAACCACTAACCAAAGCAGTAAGATCTCATTTTATTTTCTTTGTTGACCAGTAACTATTTTTTTCTTATCAGACTTAATACAAAGAGTAATTTAGATATGACAATGTATACATTATTATCGCACAAGTGCATCACCCATTCCAGATCAGAAGTCTATATTTCACGTAAAATGAAACATTATACACAGATGTGGGGTATTCCACTTTTAGCTCTGGATTTCTTTCTTAAGTTTAGAATACATTTTTCAGGTCATAACTTTGCTTATTCCTTTCAAAAATAACTCCTAGCAAAACTATCAGACATAATTTTACAACAAATAATATAAATATTTTAAGTTCCAAGATTTTCTCTGATTATATTTATTTTTAAGCATTATAAATATACAAGCTGCTGCTTTAGAGGAAAATGATAGCCAACAGGGACAAGTCTGTATCAGCTACAAAAATATTTTCCATTATTAGCTACAGCAGTTAATTTTACATACTAAATTCCACCCATCTCCCACTTTTCTTTAACCTCCAAGTTTAATGCATCCTCCTGTTACATTTTTTGTGTTGTTACAAAATAGGGCTGTGCTGTTGTTTTAAATTGAAAAAAAAAGATTGGTGATAAGTACTGTGTATTAGGGACGTGGTGGCTCAGTGGGTTAGGATGCTGAGCTTGTTGATCAGAAGGTCGGCAGTTTGGCGGGTCGAATCCCGAGTGCTGCATAGGAGAGTGAGCGCCTGTTACTCGTCCCAGCTTCTGCCAACCTAGCAGTTCGAAAGCATGTAAAAATGCAAGTAGAAAAATAGGGACCACTACGGGGGGGGAGGTAACAGTGTTCCGTGCACCTTTGGCATCTAGTCATGCCGGCCACATGACCACGGAGAAGGCCTCGGACAAGCGCTGGCTCTTCGGCTTTGAAACGGAGATGAGCACCGGCCCCTAGAGTTGGAAACGACTAGCACGCATGTGCAGGGGAAACTTTACCTTTACCTTTTACTGTGTATCACTTTAGAATCAGACCAACTTAGATTGTGTTTGTAAGCATAGGTTATCTCTGGTTTTTTTTAAAAAATTCCATTTATATCCCGTCCTTCTCCGAAGACTCAGGGCGGCTTACAAGCTTAGCAGTAGCCTTCATTCTATGTATATGCCTGCTTATTAGGGCTTTCACACACACCCCAAGTGGCATTATTACAAAGTCAGCTTAATTGCCCCCAACAGTCTGGGTCCTCATTTTACCTACCTCGGAAGGATGGAAGGCTGAGTCAACCTTGAGCCTGGTGGGATGCGAACCTGCACTAATTTCAGGCAGCTGGTGTTACTTAAGGAGGCATTAGCCCACTGCTCCACCAATTTGCAATGGTTTCCAACAATTTGCAGTGGTTTCTGTACTTTCAAAATAATATTTTATAATGGACTACAATAAATAGGTACCACTTATTACTATAAGTAGGTACTACTTCAGTGGAAAGGTAACACCATTCCGTGATGTCATGCTTAGCCACATGATCATGGAAATGTCTTCGGACAGTGCTGGCTCTATGGCCTTGAAATGGAGATGGGCACTGGCCCTTAAAGCCAGCAAGGACTAGCAGAGTAAAATCCGCAGAGACTCCTTTATTTTTAAAGGTCTACAGTAGCAAATGTTTCATATACATTGGCAGCAAGGACATTTGGAAATTTTTCTAGAGCAACCTGTTTGGTGTTACTCAGCAGCTTTCATTAGAGTTTTCTATATTCATATTGAGTGTCCTCACAATTATTTTTTCCATTAGTATAAAAGAATGTTGGGTATATTACACTGATAGGACTTTTTTCAGGCTAGAATATCTGTTAAACAATATTTAACATTTCTTGAGTGCCAGAAACCAGGCAGTGCAAAAAAGTGAAGCCACATCTGTGCACGCACAGGATGCAGGATGCAGGTGAAATCACGCCCCTTCTGGTCTGCAAAAAAGCCTTTCTCTCTCCATGGAACCGGTCCCTGGTGCCCAAAAGGTTGGGGGTTCCTGAAGTAAAGAATAATCCAATCTCTCCTGTGCTGAATGCTTTGGATAATATAATTTGTGAATGGGGTGAATTTCTCTCTTAAAATGTACACAAAACCTAATACAATACTCATGTTAGGTTTTTAAAGTACCCTAAAGTATGATATGTAACATTTAATACAGTGGTGGGATTCAGCTGGTTTGCACCACTTCAGCAGAACTGGTAGCTAATTTTTTGTTGCCCAGGCCCAAAACGGACTTCCAGAAGCAGCATCCACATAGAGAACCAATTGTTCACTTATTTGAATCCCACCACTCTTGTAATATGTGTAATAGCATATTACATATAATATGTAAAAAATGTAATATGTAAGAATATGTATCCTGCTACATACAAAATAGATTACTTTAGTTTCTTTATAATAAGGTTTTGGTTATTTATTTTACAAAATCCTTTCCATAATATATGATCTCTTAGTTCATAAGTATCTTGTATGACTATACTTCCAAAATTAGCAAAACAGTTCTAAAATGGAACAACAGTTTCTTGATGAGTCAGACATGAAGCTTCAAATGTATCTATTGTTTTCTAACTAAAAATGAAACCCTATTAGAGCTAGTATCATTTGCTGTCGACAAAGAAACTTCTTTTTATAGAAAACAGGTTACTTTTTCTTGCTGGGGTAAGTAATCATACTTTATTTTTTAAATCATATTTTGATAAGGGATCTGTGATTAGGAAAATTAGTAGAGACCAGTGTCATTCTGCCTTATCCATGATTTTGCTATATTATTTATGTAGTAACTGATTATTGGCTTTGATTAACAATTTCTAGCATATCTATTATAACCTCTTGTTACAGCATAGTTTGAAAGTGAAAAATCTAACATTAGTAATATTCTTGTACATAAAGCTCTTTCCTCCACGTATGGATTCATATTTAACCTTCGAATATATCCTCCAATTCTGGATAATTCATTGTAATCATTGTTATCAAAGATTTCAAGCATTTGGATTCACTGAATATCTCTTGAAATGTTTTATAAAACACAATCTTGTTGATGCAAATAGAAGAACATTTAAAAATTGAGGCTGTGTGGGATATGTACATTTATAGAGGACCATATTCTCACAGAAGAATTTACTTGAATGAGACTAAATTATTGATGCAAAACACTGTCAACCCAGTGAATGATATCACCTGTACTGAGGATCTCAAACTGTGGAAAAGAACCAGTTTGTGGCTCAGTGGAGCCTTCATAGTTTTTAAACATTTTTTCTTCACAACTAACAGAGAGTGACAGGAATCCTAATGGTCTTATGATGACATCTTTGAAGGTTGTGAGACCATAGTCTTCCAAATGTTATCTGACAGTTAAGCCCCAGTAACAAATTAGGTTCTACTTTTTAGCAGACATACATAACATATATCATAAAAATTCATTCCTATATGTGTTTACTCAGAAAAAAATTACACTGACTGTCTCCAAATATTGTATTAAGCCATTAGAAGGACGTTGGAAATTGGAGTTACTGAGTCAAAAAGTAAATAGAGATTTGGATTCTCCAAATATACATACGATACAAGAAAAGTGCACAGTATTAGAAAGCTGTTCAAACTTTAGGACTGTATACTTCCAGGAATTCAAAATCCTTACAAAAATCAAATAGTCTTTAAAAATCTAAAAACCAACAGATTTATTATACTAAAGGTTTTCATGGATTGTAGTCCACTTTTCCAGATGTGTCTGAAGTGGACTGTAGTCCACAAAAAACATATGTTATAACACATCTGTTAATCTTTAAGACACCAACATGTCTTTTTATTGTTGTTACTGTGATAGGCTACAGCTACCCCGTGGAAATCTTTGAAAAAGGCATTTACCATAGAACTTGTTTAAAATTCCTTAAAATGTTATGGCCCGGCTTTTTAGATATCCTACACTGTCAACAGCTCAAGTACTACATCAGAAAAAGGTGTCCACTAGCAGTTTTTAAACTAATACAAAAACAGGGATCAATGTGGATCCCAGTTAGGAATGAAATACTGTGTGAAGTTCTGGTGTCTTTGAAACAAATATCTAAGAAATGTTTGGCTACAATTGACATTTTTACAGACATTTGGTCTGCATTTTCTGTAGCATCAGTGATTAAATCCATATTGTTGGCTACTTTCCCCTCTGATCTGCATCTTTCTTTACATCTTGTGAGAAATTTATGAACAAAGTTATTGTTAATCCATACTGTCTGTCTCACCATTTAGATTCTTTTCAACAGTCTTACTTTGCCAATATAGATAAACAATCTTCAGCAGGATTAACGCATACTACTTCATATTCACAATGGAAAGGAAAAGAAAGGAAAGGAAACAAGAAGGTGAAGTTCTGTTTGATGTCAGTCAGAAGCTGAAAATATACACATGCTAGAAATGTGTAGATTTCCTCAATTAGTATCTAAGCCTTCAGGGTATAATGAAGCTGTTTTCAAGAAAGCCGGTTCCTCATAAAAATGAGCTTAAATACATATTTTAATAATAGCTTGCTTTAATAAAGGAGAAAAGTATGAAAATAGTATACAGAATATTAGAACTTTACCTTATTTTTTTATCAGATCTCGTTTGAAAGCACTGAAAAACTATAGTATTCAGTATTTGAATTATAGAAGCCATGGTTTCCTTAAGTGTTGGGATGGCATTGCAGTATCTGTTTACTAAATACAGTATATACTGCAGCCAGTTCTGTCTTAGTGTATAAGATTAGGACTTTAGCCTTCTCTCAACAGCATACCATGTATATTGGGCCTTTAGCAGATAATTGTTTTGGGAACAGGATGACTAGATTCACGGCTCACCTTGGAAGATCACATAGTGGCTGTGACTAGGGGGGCTTTCGCCCAGGTTCGCCTGGTGTGCCAGTTGCGGCCCTATCTAAGCCGGGATGATTTATGCACGGTCACTCACGCGCTCATGACCTCTCGTCTAGACTACTGCAACGCTCTCTACATGGGGCTTCCCTTGAGGACCACCCGGAGGCTCCAACTGGTACAGAATGCAGCCGCGAGAGTTGTGTTGGGAGTCTCCCGATACTCCCATGTTACACCTCTGCTCCGCGAGCTGCATTGGTTACCAGTTGTCTTCCGGGTGAGATTCAAGGTACTAGTAATGGTGTTTAAAGCCCTACATGGCAGGGGTCTGGAGTACCTTAGGGAACACCTGCTGCTGGCATCAACGTCCCTCCGCCCTGTGCGTTCCCACAGAGAGGGCCTCCTCAGGGTGCCACCGGTCAGAGAATGTCGATTGGTGGCCCCCAGGGGGAGATCCTTCTCTGTGGGTGCCCCGGAACTATGGAATCAGTTACCGGTTGAGCTCCGGACGGCGCCCGATCTTCGCTCCTTTCGCCGCGAGCTAAAAACATACTTGTTCGAACAAGCCGGACTGGCCTGATGGGGGATTGGTGGGGTTATTACTGTATTTTATTGGGGTTTTATTATGTATTAATTGTTTTTTTTAGTGGGCATGTATTTAATCATTTTTTAACTTTTGTAATTCTGTGTTTTTTTATTCTTGCCCTGTTCACCACCCTGAGTCCTTTGGGAGAAGGGCGGTATAGAAATATTAATAAATTAAATTAAATTAAATTAAAATTATAACATAGTTGCTATTAAAAGTTAAAAAAAAAGCGCACCCCTGTCAACTATCAATATAATTTCATTTTTTCACCTTGTTTTGCTAAAGGAATATTATTCACGTGCATGTTTCCTCGGCAACTGTATACCTAGCAGTTCCATGTTCTTAGTGCTAAACTTGTGAAATTACAATACACAGTTGTTCTCCTCATTCCAATAAATTTGATGCAGGGATGTTTAGATCTGAGATGAGATGAGATAGTGAAACAGTCAGTTTTTAGGAATATTAACATTTCTTGCTCAGTGGATAAATCTGGAAAAAATAGCTAAATAAAGAGAACCAGGTGGACAATAACTTATGTATCAAGGAAAAAAGCTTTGACATTGGAGGAAGAGCAGAATAATAGCTAGGAAGTGAGAGAATTTGAGGATTTAGTAGAAACCTTTTGGGCCACTTCACTGCATGATATATTGAGATTTCTGATAGATTACAAGGAAGTCGTATGTAAAGTAAAAAGAAAAAAAAGATTATCAGATGTTTTACAGACTTCAGAACTCCTTGTATCAGCAGCCAATTGTATGATAAATGGCAAGGCAAAGCTATTAAATTTAGTACGGGGAAGGCTACTTCCAAAAAGTGCTGAAGAACATTTTAAAATTATAGCTAAGATAATAAGCATTCCTTCCATGGCTAAAAGAGCTTCTTCCCTTCCCAGAAGGCCTTAGAATGAAGTTGAGGAGCTTCTGAGCCTCAGAACGTAGCTGGACACCTGCAATCCTTACCTATGTTAGTGAATGTGAAATTGGGAGTCCAATAACATCTGGAAAAGAAAAGGGACATAAGTTCCCCAGCTTCTAATTCAGCCAAGGACTCTGCAAGCAAAGGTGAGTCTCTTTTCTGCCTGAGAGGCATTTTTAAGGATTGCCCTCCAAAGAATTAAAGGGACTTCAAGGAGAACTTCAGACAGGAGAAAATACAGACTGGCCAATCTGCCTATGGCTCCCTATTGGAAGGAAATCTTTCTGTCTTTGTATGAGCGTTCCTGAGACAAGTTTATTACTATAACACAGAGTTATTTTTTACATGATAGGAATAGGCAAAGCCTAGCACGGAGCTACTGTAACTACACGCTACCTGAGTTATCTGAGATAAGCAATGTTTTAAATCAACAGGCAGACAAAGAAGGGTCCAGAGAAATTCTCTACACTCAAAGGTTGTGAAGTACTGACATTACATTTTAATCCTCTCTCCTCTGCTTGTTTTTTCAGCTTTTAGTGTTGAAGCAGAGTCAATTTTAATTCCATTTGAAGGGGAGCTGATTCACACATTAATATAATTAATTTGATTCCTTATCATTTGATCATACATGGAGAAATCTGTGAACTTTGGGGACTGAATTACTTTTCTTGATAACAAGGGAAATAAGAATTATAATTATGACAATTAATTTGTGTTTTCTCATTTCATACATTCAAGTCTTCACTTGATATTACAAATAATGAGCCATTCGCCCTAAGTGTATTTACAATAGACTAACTGATCAGCAGTTTCAGAAGTGGAGGCTAGCATTAAAAAGAGAGAGAAATATTGATGACACTCTTCTTTACATAAAAACAGGTCATGATTATTATATATAGGATCAGTGCTTTTTTTGTAAAAAAATAAAAAAGGTGCCAGAACTCACATACGTCATACAACCCGCCTTGCCTACCCTACAAGGTTCCATCCAAAAAAGGTGCCAGAACTCCATTCTGGCCGTACTATGAAAAAAAAAGCCCTGTATAGGATCATTTGTTTTTGAATGCTGATTTGGAAACACATCCCTTCATATATTTAAAATAGAAATAATTCCATCCTGGTTTCTCTTTTGTTTTACATGAATAGATTTTTGTGATCTCACTAGACTTTTCTGGCTATTACTTGCATTTTCTGAGCCAGCTGATTCCTCAGCAAAGTTTTAAAATCAGGAACCACTGCTTTCTAGTCTAGCCTGTCTTTAATTTGTCCATTCAGAAGGAAAACTGGAGAGTTCACGGACTTTCAAAAAAGGCATTACAAAGTTCAATGAAAACAAAATGCTGGATATAAACAAAGGATACAGCACAGCTTTATTTTCTGCAGCCAAGATTTTGGATGGAAGGGCTCATTTTAGATTACTGTGGATTCCAGTGGAAGTTCATTGCAATCAGTGGTAGATATGTGAGAATTGCATGAGAGTGCATGGAGAGGCTGATGATATCTGCATTGTCTTAGCTTGCTTACCTTCTGAACATAGCTGCAGGGTTATTTCTGCAGCTCCTTTAAAAAAAATTTTTTTTAAATTCTTATATGTTTCAAGGAAAGCCATTTACTGTGGCAGCTCCCTGACTTAATAGAATTTATGGATGTCACTGTTAGGTCCTTATTATACCTTTCTCACTCACACTGCTTTCTGTAGTTTCTATCTTCTTTTTGCTTTCCACAGAAATCTCATTTAAGCAGGACAAGATGAAATACGTAGCTATATATTATGTTTTGTTGCTAGAACACAGAGCTCTCCATATGGAAACACCCCCAGGAGGCATCACCTTTTGAGAGTTGAGGGTTGTAAGTGGTCCTTGAGAGCATTCTGGGACTGCACATTTCATGTCTGTGTGTCTGTGGAGTTAAATTGTAAATTAAATTTGATCACTCATTTAACATTATTCTAATCTTCCTGGAAATAAATCCCTTCTATCATACTGAAAATTCCAATCTGGAAATAACTTTGGGAGGGGACCTGGGCACAGCAGTCCGTCCAATCTAATGGTGCACTTTAGTTTTAAATAAAAAGATATATCAGTCAATAGATCTGCTTCTTAATATCTAGAGGTTTGCATATTTATTATCACATGAGTATTCTATCATTTATTTTAGATTAGAAATTCTAGTAAGCATGAATGTGAATTCATATTATATGCCCTTTGAATGTCACATCTGGCTTAAGACTTAAGATCAGTTTCTTAGTCTTCTACTCCACTTATGAGAATAGAATAGAATAGAATAGAATAGAATAGAATAGAATAGAATAGAATAGAATAGAATAGAATAGAATAGAATAGAATGGAATGGAATGGAATGGAATGGAATGGAATGGAATGGAATGGAATGGAATGGAATGGAATAGAATGGAATAGAATAGAATAGAATAGAATAGAATAGAATAGAATAGAATAGAATAGAATAGAATAGAATAGAATAGAATAGAATAGAATAGAATAGAATAGAATAGAATAGAATAGAATAGAATAGAATAGAATAGAATAGAATAGACAGAGTAGGAAGGGACCTTGGAGGTCTTCTAGTCCAATCCCCTGCTCAGGCAGGAAACCCTATGCCATTTCAGATAAATGGTTGTCCAATCTCTTCTTAAAAACTTCCAGTATTGGAGCATTCACAACTTCTGGAGGCAGGTTGTTCCACTGATTAATTGTTCTAACTGTCAGGAAAATTCTTCTTAGTTTTAGGTTGCTTCTCTCCTTGATTAGTTTCCATCCATTCTTCTTGTCCTCCCTTCAGGTGCTTTGGAAAATAGCTTGACTCCCTCTTCTTTGTGGCAACCCCTGAGATACTGGAACACTGCTATCATGTCACCCCTAGTCCTTCTTTTCATTAAACTAGACATACCCAATTCCAGCAACCATTCTTTATATGTTTTAGCCTCCAGTCCCCTGATCATCTTTGTTGTTCTTCTCTCCAGTCTTTCTAGAGTCTCGACATCTTTTTTACATCATGGTGACCAAAACTGGATGCAGTATTCCAAGTGTGGCTTTACCAAGGCATTATAAAGTGGTATTAACACTTCATGTGATCTTGATTTTATCTCTCTGTTAAGGCAACCTAGAAATGTGTTGATTTTTTTGGCAGCAGCAGCACACTGCTGGCTCATATTTAAGTGATTGTCCATAAGGACTCCAAGATCCTTCTCACAGTTACTACCATTGAGTGAGATGCTATCTATACTGTACCTGTGCATTTGGTTTTTCTTGCCTAAATGTAGAACCTTACTTTTTTCACCATTGAATTTCATTTTGTTATATAGGGCCCAATGTTCAAGTCTGTGAAGATCCTTCTGTATCTTAAGCCTATCTTCTGGAGTGTTGGCTATTCCTGCCAGCTTGGTGTCATCTTCAAATTTGATGAGTTCCCCATCTATCCCCTCATCCAAATCATTGATGAAGATGTTGAAGAGCACTGGGCCCAGAACAGGGCCTTGGGGCACCCTGCTGTATATGAGCCTGGTCTCAAATATGAGCCTGGTCTCATGTATATGAGCCTAGTCTCAAATAAAGATTTTATAAACAAAAATCTTTCTTTGTTTTTATGGCTTAAAGAAAATAATAGAAAATTGGAATCTCTCCTTTACTGAAGTTAAAAGAGTGCAACTGGATGTTATCCAACTTAGTTGGCAGACCTGCTATATCATATTCAATTTTTTTCTCTTGCAAAAATGCCAAAAGAATATGAACTCAACCTCTACATTTCATTACAAGAAAATAATACAGTGGTGAGCAATTGACAGAACAAAGACTCATTGTCTTAAAGCACAACTCTTTCTGCAAAGACTGCATATATCACAAAATAATAAAGTTCAGAACATTAGTGAGATTTTAAGATTATCTAGATCTTGTTTCTATATCACTCCTTCTAACATCCCCCAAGTCGTAAAGACACATAACATTTTTGAATCACTATTTCAATGCTTCCATCTTCTGCATGGAAGAAAATCGGATGCATGAAGGCCTTAAATTATGCTAAATAGTCCTAAAGCAACATTCTGCTTAAGATACATTTTCTTACTCTCATCCCTACTTTCCTTCCAGATTTAAGCTTCCCAATCCTAATTGCAGCATACATTATTTTCAGATAGATTACAATTAGTGTCCATGGAAAAAACATTTGCAAGAAATAAGGCAAAGTTTTACTTTATATTTACCTTTAAATTTTTAGCCCAAATATATGAATAAAGTCAAATGATATCAATGGACCATATAGCATTTCTTCCAGTTTATTGGTAAAGATTTCAGAAATGTTTTCCTGTCCTACATTTTCTCTAAGAAATGGGAAGGTCCCCCTCTCTCCAAGTACTTCCACCAAATCATAAATTATAAAACATAATAATTTGGAGTTGTGCTTTCTCTATTCCATACTGTCTTTCCTCAGTATTTCCTCAGTGAAATGATGCATCCAGAAAAATTATCAATTTCATCAAAGTTATCCAACTTACATACATACATATTTTAAGGCATTTGGGGAGAAGCGTCTATAAAACAGGAATTCTCCGGAGAAATGGATCTTGCTGATTCTGATTAGGATTTGCACAGCCGTTTAGCTACTTCTGCATAAGCTATTTCAATTTCTTTGTCTGCAGCACAAGTGTTGATGAATTCATCCCGAGCATAAGCATTGTTCAGGTATTGCCACAGTCTTGTCATTTCTGCTGGGAATTCATAATTTCTATATTTCTTTGTTACAATCTAAAATGAAAATGGAGGGCTTTAATACTTATAAATATTATTGGTTTTATTAAACATAAAATAAAGGAAATAACATTATATAATGATTTTTTTAGCTTGACAAAAAGATTAATTTTTTGCCACTGACCATGCTTATTTTTGTTTAAAGTTGTTACTTATGTTTTTATATGTTTATATATTGGATTTTAACTTGTTTTTTGTTGGATTGTTATGAGCTTCCCAGAATAATTTAGGTGAGATGGGCAGCTACACAAATCAAATAAATAAATAAATAAATAAATAAATAAATAAATAAATAAATAAATAAATAAATAAATAAATAAATAAATAATGTTTATAGTTTTTTAAAAAGCCAGTTTGGTGTAATGTTTAAGGAATCAGACTAGAAACTGAAAAACTGCGAATTCTAGATCTGCCTTTAGGTATCCACCTAGCTGGATGACTTTGGGTTGCCACTCTCTCTCAGCCCTAGGCAGGAGACAATGGCAATCCACTTCAAGAAATATTGTCTAGAAAACTGTAACTTTTATTCAAGCAGCCTCCAAATATCAACACTGTGTCAGAACCACCAGCTTTGGCTTCACACCTCACCAGCATTCTGTCATCAGTGAGGGAAGGGAGGAGAACAAGGGGGGAACAAAACATCAGTTTACTGTGTACTTTGATGGTGGGAAATTGGGAGGGGGGATTGACAGTTGAAGAAGAACTGAGCAGCTTGGAATCCAGTTCCTGCTGGCGCCCTAGCATCCTCAAGGCCATTTGCTCTGAGTGTGGAATTTCACCAGCCTAAACACCTCAGAATTTCTCATAATACCACAGTGGTGCTGGATTGGTTATGCTATGGACCAAAGGAGGAGGGCTGAAGGAAAATGGGGTTTATAGTTCTGTATTGCCGCACGGAAATTTCAGATTCCGCTTGACCTCACTGCAACCAGTATTCCTTAGTAAAAGCGCCTTTTCACTTCAAATGGAGTTGAGAGTTTTACTTCCCTAAGGGATCAAACTGAGGCAAGTCTGATATACTGGCTGAAAGGCACACATACACACAAAAAGGGAAAATAAAAAACATGCACTCCATGCTTGCACAAAAAGAGCAGGACTTGTGGCACAGCAGTACTTTCACTGTTTAGATGAAACATTAACAATGCAATAAGTTAGAAACTTTAAGACCAACCATAGAAATGGTATATTAATTTTGACAGAAAAGAACTGAATTAGGAGAGAGATAAGTATGTCCCTAATTCTGCCAATAGAGGCCAGTAAGCCTTCAAGAATCTTAACCAATAGTTTGAAATCAGCTTAATTAAAGGATAATAGTATTAACTGTCTTTGGTATGCATAATTAGCTTTATGGAAACCTCAGCAATTAGGAAATACATTTAGACAGATTGGCTTACTTTACATAATTTATCTTCCTGAGCAGCATGAAAAGGTGTTTGTGCTGAATTTATTGTTAATTAGATGCCTTTTGCAGAATCTGAAGTATTTTCTGCCCTATTTATGTCTTTACACCATAAAAAACCTTTAAATATGTGTGTGACAGCAAAATGATAACCATGGTCCTGTATAATTTAAAGTAAACAGGTTTTGCCAATTATTGTGCATCCTGTTTTCTTTGACATGCCTCCATCTGCCACTACTGTCTAACATGTGGGCAAAATGCATACTTTTCACAGTAACTTTTATGTCTTCATTCACTTATCTTTTTTTTTTCCTCTCCCAAATTTCAGAAAGAAAATGCTTCACCCATAGGATGCTTTGGAACCTTTGACTTATCGTTCAGTGAAAAAAGCCAATCAATCAGAATACTGGAAGGGACCTTGGAGATCTTCTAGTCCAGCCCCCTGCTCAAGTAGGAGATCCTATACCATTTCAGACAAGTGACGGTCCAGTCTCTTTTTAAAAATTTTCAGTGTTGAAGCACCTACAACTTCTGAAGGCAAGCTATTCCACTGGTTAATTGTCCTCACTGTTAGGAAGTTTCTCCTTAATTCCAAGTTGCTTCCCTCCTTGATTAGTTTCCATCCTTTGTTTCTTGTCTTGCCTTCTGGTGCTTTGGAAAATAATTGACCCCCTCCTCTTTGTGGCAGCCCTCAAATACTGGAATACTACTATCATGTCTCCACTAGTCCTTCTTTTCTCTAGATTTGCCATAACCAATTCCTGCAACTGTTCTTCATATGTTTTTCTCTCTAAGCCCTTAATCATCTTAGTTGCTCTTCTTTGCACTTTTTCCAAAGTTTCAACATCTTTTTTGTAATGTGGTGACCAAAGCTGGATGCAATATTCCAGGTGTGTCTTACTAAAGATTTATAAAGCGGTATTAATACTTCACGTAATTTTGATTTTATGCCAAGGATTGTATTGGCTTTTTTGGCTGCTGCTGCACACTGCTAACTCATATGTAAGTGATTGTCCACTAGGACTCTCACGGTTACTGTTTTTGAGCCAGGTTTCGCCTAATCTGTTCTTGTACCCTTGGCTTTTCCTGCCTAAGTGTAAAATCTTGCTTTTCTCCACATTAAATTTCATTTTGATGGATAGGGCCCATTGTTCAAGTCTGTCACGATCTTTTTGGATCCTGAGCTTGACTTTTCAGTTTTGGCTAGTCTTGCCAACTTAGTGTCATCTGCAGATTTGATGAGTTCCCCTTCTATTCCCTCACCTAAGTCATTTATGAAGTTATTGAAGAGTCCTAGGCCTAAGACTGAACCTTGTGGTACCCCACTGCTTACTTCTTTCCATATAGATGTAGTACCATTAAGGACGTCAGCCAATTATAGTCAGTTTGTCATCCAGTTACAAATCCATCTGGTGATGATTTTTTTATTTTTTTTATTTTAATTCCATTTATATCCTGCCCTTCTCCGAAGACTCAGGGCAGCTTACAAGCTTAGCAGTAGCCTTCATTCTATGTATATGCCTGCTTATTAGGGCTTTCACACACACCCCAAGCGGCATTATTACAAAGTCAGCTTAATTGCCCCCAACAATCTGGGTCCTCATTTTACCTACCTCGGAAGGATGGAAGGCTGAGTCAACCTTGAGCCTGGTGGGATGCGAACCTGCACTAATTGCAGGCAGCTGGTGTTACTTAAGGCTGTCTTTCCCACATTTTTCTAGCTTACCAAGAAGTAGGTTGTGTCTACTTTGTAAAATGACTTGCTGAAGTCTAAGTGTATTATGTCCACAGCATTTTGCTCAGTGGTGGAATTCAGCCGGTTCACACCGGTTCAATAGAACCGGTAGCTAATTTTTTGTTGAGTTCAGCGAACTGGCTGAATCCCACCACTGGATGGCACCCACTGAATCCCTAGCCCTTTTTCGCAAGGCTCAGAACAGCCCTCCGGAAGTGCATGGATGCTGCTTCTGGATGTCCGTTCTGGGCCTCAGAGGCCTGGAGGAGTCCTCCCAGGCCCAGAATGGCCTGCAGGAAGTGCGTTGACGCCGCTTCTGGAAGTCCGTTCTGGGCCTCGGAGGTCCAGGCCCAGAACGGACTTCCGGAAGCAGTGTCCATGCAGAGAATCAGTTGTTCACTATTTGAATCTCACCACTGATTTCTCCGGTCTACTAATTTAGTCACTTTGTCAAAGAATGAAATAAGATTGGTTTAGCCTGATCTGTTTTTAACAAACCCATGGTGACTTTTACTTACAATTTTATTTGTTTCTAGATGTTTGCAGATTTATTTTTTTATTATCTTTTCCAGTATCTTCCCAGTTATTGATGTTAGGCTGATTAGTCTATAGTTTCCTGGGTCTGTTTTTTTTTTAAGAAGATGGAACGGCATCAGCTCCTTTTCAATCCTCAGGTAATTCCCTGGTGTTCCAGGATTTTTGAAAGATATGGTATAATGGTTCTGAGATAACATCTGTCAGCTTCTTTAAAACTCTGGGATGTAAGCCATCAGATCCTGGTGATTTGTATTCATGAAAATCAGATAGATGTTCTTTAATCATTTTCTTGTTTATTTTTATTTTTAGTCTGTCTTTTACAGTTAGGTTTTTGGTAGATTAGGCTATAGTTTCTTTTTGCATGAAGACTTTTGCAAATGAGTTAAGCAGTTCTGCTTTCTATCTACTGCCTGTTACTTACTTGCCATCTTCTTTCTTAAATGGACCTACTGTTCCTTTTACCTTTTTCTTGTTATTTATATGTTGAAAGAAACTATTATCTTTGAATTTTGTTGCAAGTCTTTGTTCATTCTGAGCCTTTGCTTTCCTGACTTCATCTTTGCAGATTTGGGCTATCTGCTGATACTCTGTCTTAGTTATGTGTCCCTCTTTCCATTTTTTGCATTTGTTCTTTTTGTCTTGCAGTTTATCAGAGAGATCTTTGTGCAGCCATGCTGGTTTCTTCTTGGATTTTTTCTTTTTCTTTTTCAGTGGTATTGTGCTGGACTGGGCTTTTGTGATCATATTTTTCAGAGTTTCCCACGCTTCTTCAGTTGTTTTCCCCTTTAGGATTTTCTCTGAGTTTGTTAAAATCAGCTCATTTAAAGTTTTTAAAGACACTGGTTGGATTATGTTTTATTGCTTATGTTTGCATTATATTGAATTCCATTATGAAGTGGTCACTCTCGCCCAAAGTTTCAGCAACTTCAACTCCCTTTATCACTTCTTCTCTATTAGAAAGAAATAGATCTAGCATAGCTTTTCCTCTAGTTCCCTTCTCTTGGATGACAAAGTTGTCAGCTAAGTTGATTAGGAATCTGTTTGATCTCCCACTTGCAGCTGAGTTTGTCTCCCAATTGATATCAAGGTTGTTAAAGTCTCCCATTACTACTGTGGTATATTTCCTACATTTGTTAGTTGTTTAGCAAAAAGTTCATCTATTTCTTCTGCTTGGTTGGGTGGCCTGTAATATATGCCTATAGCAATGTCATTCATTTTTCCTTATATATTGACCCATATGGATTCTATATTTTCATTCTTAGTTTTGTGGATTTCTGTAGATTTGTAGTGATCTTTTATATATAATGCAACTCCACCTCCTCTTTTGTTAGATCTGTTTCTTTTGAATAGTTTGTCATCATACAAACTATCTTTTGAATAGTTTGCATGATGACCTTTGGCCAAGCCTCCCCCAAATTTGACTTCTTCCAGATGTGTGGACTTCAAGTTACAGAACCCTCAACAAGGTCAGGCTGGCTGAGAAATTCTTGGCACTGATGTTCACACATCTGGAGGACAGCTAGTTGAGGAAGCTTCCTGTAGCTATGCCAAAATGTTTGACATGACTTTCTATTTTAGTCTAGAATCTGCCATAAACTCCTGTAAAAATAGGTGTTCAGAGATTTTTCAAATTTATACATCCTGGTAAGGTTGTTTTAATCCCATGTAAAAATATATTTAACTTGGAAAAATACACTTGACTTATGAAACTAGATGAATTATGAAGTCATCAATTTCTAGGATGCTTCACGTGTCAGAAGGGACATAGAATGATAGAGATGGAAGGGGCTATTTAAGATATCAAGTTCAATCTTGTGCAAGATTCAAACTGAAGCATCTATAACAAATGGCTGTCTGTCATACCTGTTTTAGTACATGCATTGAAGGAGAGCCTCCTGACTCTCTGAGTAATTAGTTCCATAATTAATTGCTCTTGCTGTCAGAAAATGTTTGCTATACCCTTCCATTACTTGAAGAATGGTGTTCTATAACCATATAATATTCTATTCTCAAAACTAAACATTGTGGTTTTTTTAATTTTCTCTTCATAGGACTTGGCTTCTAGTACAATGATCATCCTGATCTTATCAATATTAGGGATGAAGAAATGCCCAGCAAAGAGTACAAAGCTTACCTATAATTCTTCTGTCTGACCATTCTGATTCTAAGAATATAATAAAGATTTAAGAAGGAAAACTATCTTTTTTTCTATTTCCCTGAACTTGTTGCAAATTTTTTGGCACTTTTTAAAAATAGTAGCCAAAACAATTACAAAATTTGAAGTAGACTCTGACTACATCAAATATTAAAATGCCACTTCAAATACTGAAGTACCAGACTTATTGCCTAAGATGTGAAACCTATATATATATTTTTTCAGCTATATCATCCTGTTGACTCACATGCAGTTTAGAAGCGAAGTCCCCTTTAACTCAAGCTTAAATTCAAAATCTTACTTAAGTAAGACTTGGGTAGATTGGCAGGCAATAGATCACGATTGGGGATCTATTACTGTTGCTTGGAAATCTTGAGCAAGACTAAGAGTTACACAACTGGTTTCATCAGTCTTACTTCAGTATGTTTGGCTAGTACCTTGATGAATGAAGTTGCTGTATATTTACAGGCTCTTCAATTCATTCAAAAGAAACGTAATTATCTATTTAAGACTATTCTGAACTTCTCTCTCCTAACAGAAGTGGGAAACATGTTGTATAAATGGATCTTAGTATCAACTAACTATTGTTGGTGTATGAGCTTCAGGTATGTCATGATAGATAAGAGAGCATTTCACCTTGGCAACATGAAGCTTGGGCAGGAGGTTACAGTCAGCAAGGGTCAGCTCATCCCCATCAAGAAAATTGCGTTTAGACACTCTTTCCTCTTCAGTGTTGCTTGTGTCTATCTCTTCAGGCAAAGGTTTTCTCAGATAGTCATCCAACTTCTTCAAAGCCTTTGTTAACCCTCTCTCAAGACCTTAATAATTAGAAAGAAAAAGTGGTTAAATCAACTGTATAGTTAAATCTATGACAAAATAGAGAAAGGTATGAACCAGAATGATGACAATGGCTGTAATATTACAATGGCCTAATGTATATCCACACTATCCACAATATATCCACAATATCCACACTATTAGCAATATTTTTGGGTTGTCAAGGATTGAAAACAGGATACACTAAAGTAACTTACAAAAAATATAAAAAACACACTGACTATGCAACTTTGTTGTTTTTTTTAAAAAAAGTAAATCAAATTCAGATCAAAACAAGATAAAATTAATCAGATTGGATGGGAAAAATGAACCATAAACAATAATATTTTACTTACTTTATTATAGTTTATAGTTTATTAAATTTTTATACCGCCCTTCTCCCGAAGGACTCAGGGCGGTGAACAGGGCATATAATAAAAATACAGAAATACAAAAGTTAAGAAAAAATTAAATTATTGCCCAAGTAAAACAGTAAAAATATACAAATATTAAAACCCTAAGTTAACTCCCCATCAGGCCAGGCCAGCTTGTTCAAATAAATGGGTCTTTAACCCGCGCCGGAAGGAGCGGAGATCCGGTGCCATCCGGAGCTCAACCGGCAGTTGATTCCACAAAGCCGGGGTGCCCACAGAGAAGGCCCTCCCCCTGGGGGCCACCAGCCGGCATTCTCTGACCGGAGGCACCCTGAGGAGGCCCTCTCTGTGGGAACGCACAGGGCGTTTAAAGGCCAGAGGCCAAAAACTGTATACAAGAAGCATGTTACAAAGGAAAATTAGTGATTAACTCTATAAATGTTAACTCTACAATGAGCCTGGCTGCAGCCATTTTGCTCATTCTAGGTTGCCACAAGAATGGGAGAGGGTGCAGAGGATTTTTACTAGTCTAAACATTTTGCTGTCCCATGGGAACCAAGGTCATTTCTGTTAGTTAGATGGGGGCATGAGCATTTAGTCAGAAAGCCTGCCAAGCTATTCTATTGGAGAACATAGGTGATTGCATGACATCAGAGTGGGAAGTTCAACTATGTTATATTGTTTCATTTTGGAGGGGATTTTAGACTTGGTTTCACTTTTGACCATGCTGGTACTATGTAAACAATAAACATGTTCTTTGGGGAAGTTTCAAGCCTCAGAGTTCTGATTTGCTTGGTCTTGTCTATCAGAACCTTGACATGCTGTATATAATATAGACCCATAAGAGTCAGATCCCAAGACTTCTAATAGAAATTCCAACTGAGCAAAACTTAACTGAGTTACAGTTAACAGGGAATGTTGCATGTAACACGGATATAACTATGGCTCGTAATTCACTGCATACCCCCTCTTTAGTATTAAAAAGTATTATGTGAAACTTTGATTGGCCAAGGCTATGATGGTTGTGAAGGTCAAATATTATGAATCTATCTGGTGATAATCACAGTATATGGAAGATTGTGATTTGAAATGTAAGAACAATAAATGGTAAAGAGCATAAATTAATACACATCATAAAAAACATAAATATCAGCTTCAGTATCAGATTAGAAATTCAGAGTTCGGCAACAATTGTATGTTGTTAATAAATGATGATAATGGAAAATCCAAAAATTAGTTTTGAGGAAACCTGTTCAATATTCTGAATAAACCCCATGTAGAGAAAAAAAAAGATTCTGTTATATGAATGATCACACTCCCCTAAAATGAGTAGGAATGAGAAAGAGAGAACTAATTGGGCTATTTGAAGACCCAAGAATGATGAGTGGGACAATTTGCTTTGGAACTAGTTTGTAATTTTCAAATATAAGCATAAATCTGTTAATACATACATGTGGCAAAGGAATATAAATCTAAAAGCACGATTGATTTCTTTATGACTGAAGACTAAGAGAATTGGTGAGGAAAAAAACAGACCATAAAAATTTCTGAATGTGAAACATACCATTTTGTTAAACCTGCAAGATTGGATCTTGGGGAAAGAGTTCCTTTTAAAAAAATGAATGAAAAGTATGAAAAAAATGAAAAGTATCAAAAGATAGACCAATCTCTCAACATAATACAAGGTAGAATAAAAAATAAACTTAAATAAAGAAGATGTAGAAGCTGCTGGGAACAAAATGCTATTCAGGTGGTCCTCGATTACAACTGTTTACTTAACAATGACTCAAGTTAGGACAGCCTTGGAAAAAGTGATTTACAACCTATCCTCAAAGTTATGACCATAGCACCATGCCTGCAGTCACGTGGCTGTAATTCATGCGCTTGGTAATCTGCTCACATTTTTGATGAAAAAATGTGGTCAAATGGTCGTGAATTACAATCTTCCCAGTCAGCTTCTGACAATTGTATTGAATTGAAGTGAACTTTAATTGGCCAAGTGATTCATTTAACAACCACAGTTAACAGTAGTCGTAAAATCTGGTCCACTAAAATGATGACTCACTTAATGACTGCATCACTTAGCAACCCAAATTCCAGTTCCTATTGTGGTCATAAGTAACTCTGCACCACCTGCAGAAGTGTAATGAGGAAGATGAAAAAGAATGTTTAGTGGAATTAAGTGAAAGAGGATATGGACAAGAAAAAAATACATATAAGAGAATCATTGCTGCAAATAATGAATAAAAATATTGCACAGTATTATAGAGAGAACAAGATCATTACAAAAATGTACTTAAAGAGAACAAAGAATGGTTAAAATTAGGGGCAGAAAAAAGGAAGAGAAATTTTGACAGAAATAAGAAATGCTTTGGAAGTTGCTGAAGAGCTAAACAAGGAATCTTAAGCAGGATGAATAGAATTAAAATAAAAGTGATAAAATTATTTGGGATGAAACTGAAGAAAAACTGAAAGGAGTCCTTTGGAGATTTATATAAAGATAGTAATGAAACGTCAAAGAATGGAATTGAAACAAATGCTACAAATGTTAGTATTCAGGGGAGGAGATGAAAAGCAAGTCATAAATGATGTAAAAATGTGTAAGCCTGCAGATGTAGATGGTAATTTGTCAAATGCTAAAATATGAATATGGTTTGCTCAGGCAGTGGCTGTGTGACTTAGTTAAGATGTGTGTGAGGGATCACTCTGTGTCTGATGATTGAAAGAATGTTGTCACTGAATACAAAAATTACATGGGGATTAGGGAAGATGTTCGGCAGGATTCTGATCAAAAAGGCATAAGAAATAACAATGATCAAAATCTGAGAAGTGCAATGTGTCTTTCTGCTAAGGAAAGTGTACAATTTTTGATCCTCAGTAGGTCACTGAAAAGATGTCAAGGGCTATCTTTATTGTTACCACACCTGTTATATCATGCCAAACTTCTCACCAACAAACTGGCTGGAAGTTGTATCCATTCCCGCCGCATAGGGGCTTTGGCATATAGTTTCACCTACCACATGCCAAAGGCCTGGATATCATTCTGGTGGTGGCTGACCTTTTCCCATAGTGCCTTCCCTCCTCTCCTGAAATGACTGATCTATTTTAGTTACAAGTTTTCTGAAACCACAAGCTGCATTACCATTTCATTTTTGAAAGAGATACAGAATTCATGGCAGGTTTTTTGGAAAAAAAACTAGTACAGCTGTTGGATATAAACCTCTAGCTGTTTTGTGTTCATTGCCTACAATCACAAAAACATCCACAGGGAGGGGTTGGGAGGGGAATTGTTAAATCAACATCATGCCACAGTAGTACAAACCTCCGCTCCATTTTTTAAAATTCTACATCCAAATATTTATGAAACAATGTGGTGATTGGCTAGTCAAAAGTCCAGTAACAAAATGTTTTTGTACATAGCTTAGGTCACATCAATAAAAGTCCCCTCTCCAATTCTCTTAGTTACAATATCATAATCAAATTAATACATTTCTAGTTGTGACACAATCAGTTAAAATAATTATCAATATATTTTCACTTATACTTAACCATGTCCTGTTTTTAAATTTTACCTAATTTCAATTACAGTGCTTCAAATTAGCCTTTAGTATCTAGAAGACTTAATTTTCGAGTAACCCACATTTCCCCTATTTCATTATATAGTAGTTATCATATCTGAAATACATATTTTGTTCATTTAAGTGCATTCTTATTTTATTTCACAAATATATTTTATTTATCATCTTGGTAGCTCATCAATTATTAAAAAGGTATCTTTTGCTGTATCATCCCAAGTTCTATAATATAATTCAAAATTATGTTCTAGTAGCTAATTTTCATTTCCCTTAGAAATCTAGATCCTAAATATAAAATCAGTTTATATCTTTTAAAGATTCCCTTAGCCCATTAAGAGAAATTTTAGGCTCTATCATTACAAATCCCAACAGAAAGAAAAAAACCCATTTTTTAAATCTGACTCTAACTTTCTTTTTGTGCCAAGCAGTCTTCCATATCAGTGCCTTTAAGTTCTCAGGTGATCTCTCCCTTCATTCCTACACATGTTATTTGAATCCAGGGAGACCATCCAGTTATCAATTTTTCAAAAAGAGTGACCCCTTTATAATCATTGAATTGTTGCTCTAGTAGTTCAAATCCCCATGTTTGATGTAGTATAGTTGTCATTAGTTCAGTCTGGTCTTCTTCTTCCAGTCCTATCTGGCTTGGGTAAGAGGTCATGTCCAGTGTTATAGTTATTGTTTGGTTGGCTAGATTCTCAATGTACTATGTTTGAAGGTCTTTGGCCTCCTCCATCTTAGTGTTGCTTTCTTGGGCTTCTGTTGCTTTTTGGATTGTAGATTTTATAGTTGGAATCAAAGTTTGGGTATCAAAGCTCTCAATAGATTGTACTTGTTGTTCTTTAAAGTCCCCTGTTTTGATGTTAATTTCCTCTTCTGTTGGTTTTTTGATTGTCAATTCATCAGTTGGAATCAAGGCTTCATTTGGTAAGTTTAAGCTGTCACATTTATCTTTCAGTCTGGCTTTCGTTAGCTCAGTCATTGCCAGGATTGTTTCAAGCATAAGTTCATAATCAAGTTGTGGATAGTATTCTTCCATTTCTTTGGTGTTTACAGATAGGTCTTTAGTGGAGGCTATTTTTGATAAAGGTCAATAAGTGTCCACCTCCACTATTCCTAAAGGTTGTTTTCAGTGCCAGGTGTTCCAAATTCTTATCTTTAAAGATAATGTCAAGGACAAATCTGAGCTCACAATAAAGAACAAATTTTCTTGCTATACCAGGCTTTGCCAAAAGATGTTCTCAATAGCATGTAAAATCTTTTTCCAGACTCATATAGAGCTTTTATCCAGTTTATCTGTTTTTTCCCCTTCTTTCACGGCTTAAAAACTAAATAGGGTAGTAGGTCCCTGTAAAAATAAGAACTTTTTAATAGCCAAAAAATTCCAAAAGTACAAATAAGGTTGTTTAGTTATTTAGCTTAGTTATTTCCATTTCTTTTGAGGCTTTGAAGTTTTAGTTCTCCAAGTAGGCAGTCGCCACTTTTCCAAGAAGGGGGGAGAAAATTTTCAGAAGAGTCACACAGGAAAATAATTAGGGAAGTAAGAAAGGTAAGATCTCACCCAAATCCTCCACATTGCTTCGTTGTGCTTGATGGTGATTTTGGCTTTTGGCAGGGAGCGGCTTAATGATCTTAATGATTTTCTTCGTCGGCCCAGAGGAGCTGCTCCAGATCAAACGGAGGGCTGACGCCCTTCCGCAATCAGTTGGAGGGCCTCTTCACAGTCATCGCCCCTCCAGGGTGACTTTCAATCCTTTTCAGGGTCCCCCAACGAAGGAAAACCAGACGGCGGGGAGAGCATTCTTCCCGCACGTCCACCAGCGCTGTGCATGCAAACCAGAAACCCCATTTGCACATCTTTGAAGACACTGCATGCACATACAAAAGGAGTGGAGCTTGCATTATGATAACATGATAAATTTAATAAATTAATTAATAATAAATGATGCTTCTTTCATCACTTTGACAAAATCCTCCATTCCTGAAGATATATCCCCATAAATGGATGGAAAAACATACAGGACAAATGCCACCTAGAGCAATAATGCCATTGCTAAACAAATCACCAGGAAGAAATAGGCCTGATAATCTAACCTACGGCTGAGTTTGCTTATTATAACTGGGTTCATGCTTCTATTAGGATGCTGCAATTTCAAGCCATCTTCTGTGAGGACTCATATTTGGAAAAGTTGGAAGCCAAGAAATTAAATCCTGAAACAGAAATGCACACAATTTGATTTCTCGGTTTCCCAGTGGGCACATCTTCTATCCATACGTAACTGCTATCTTGTCTGTAAAAAGCAACTTGTCTAGCCATGCCATATCTGCAAGTTTCTGCTGCAAGCAAATTCCTGAATATGAGATTTAGTGTTGGGAGAGATTTATTACTGAGCCAGGCATAAAGTCTGCCAATTTCAGCCTAAATAGAAATTTAAATCCAGATTTCTATGGCTGTAATCCAAAATTCTATCACTGACATACTGGACGTACTACTGCAGTTCTGGGTCTTGCAACAATAAGCTTCTGCCTTATGCAGATTAAGCACCACTGGGATATTGCATCTGCACTGTATTACAGAATTGTTAGTTTTGGACATATTTCAAAATGCAAACTGGGTTTCATTTCCTTTTCCAGGATTGTCTTCCCTTTCTAAAATATTATGTAAAATATATTTTCACATTAAAAGGAACACTGATACTGTTTAATATTTATCATTATTTCATACCAAACAATTGTGATGCTAAAATTCTAACCACTGGAATGGTAACGATTTACAAAGAACTTTCAGTACTGTATAATTGATCTGGCATCATATTCACCGTAACAAGATGCAATGTGGCCAAGGTATCTCTTCTGCCACAAAGATCCTTATTCATTGACAAACTTGTATTTAATAGTAACTGTTCAAACTTGTATTTAATTAACTGTAATTCTATGTCCATTCCCATGGGCTTGATTCCCATGAAAAAAACAATGAGGCATCATATCTGAATAATGCAGTTATTTATCTGTAATTTTTAAATGGGAAAAACCCTCAAAGAAAAGTACAAATTGAACCTAAAATTCAGACCTGAAATGATGTCAAAATCTAAAATTAGATTATTTTAAAAAGATCTACTAGCTTTGTTGAGGATACAGGCTTAGAATGATTGATTTCAGGAGGCTCATACATACAGCAGAATCTACGAAAGTATCTTACTCATATTCATGCCTGAAGGGGCACACATGGCAAGAGATAAGAATCTTGCTACTAGTACAACAATAAACCAGAAGAAATGGATAGTTTAGCAGTTCTTGAAAAGCACCCAAGAGCCAGGGAACAAGTGATCAGAAGCTCCTAAAACCCCTCGCCTAATTGTCCGTGTGCCTGAGCCTCTTGCTCAAAGACAAACAAAAATTGCTATAGCTGCTTAGCAAAGGAGAGAGAGAGCCTCTATCACTGACTGGCATTTTGCCTATCTTCCTGGATGCAAGGCTTCGTTCTGGAAGGAGAAACTAAGCTGAGCAGAGTATTAGTGTACAGAGAGGGAGAAACTGACAGCCCTAAAGAGATCAAACCGCAACCAGCGATCTACTTTTTTTTACTACTCCATCCCTATTCGTGAACATCAATGTCTGTATGTGTCTGTGATGTATGCACGTGCACATGTACCCACATGTTTGGGTAGATTCTTTCTGAATTTAATTTTTTAAAACTAAGAACATGAAAAATCTGGATCAGGTGAAAAGCTCCAGTCCAGGATTCATAGCTCCATCTCCCAGTCACCAACCAAATCCATTCAGGTTCACAGATCTGCATAGGCAGCCTTCCTATTTTCAATTTCTAGCAATTACAATTTAGAATGTGCTACCTATAATTTCAAAGACTGCAGTCTGCCTTCAGGTTCCTTCTGGTTTTCATGGGCCAAAAAGTGCAATGCAGTGTAGATAAAGCTGGCTAAATTGGGGGAGGGAGGCTATTAAAAAGCACAAATCTCCTGGGATTATTGCTATTGAAAAAGTTGAAGTAGGAACGTATCTGTCTCTGTCCCATCAACACAAAGTGTCCTCTACTCTTCTTACATTTGGTGTCCAAACTTTAGGGTGGACAAGTCTCTCTGTCTCTGTCTCTCTTTCTAGATAGACAGACAGACAGACATGTATATATAGTCAGTGTGTTGTATATATCTGTATACCACCCTGGAGGAACCCTTCACCAACTTGCACAGACTGAAAAAGCTATTTGGATAAGCAATGAAACATTTCAAACCAATACGAAAGGAGTCCGGTTGCCATGATTCAACTCCCAGACAACTCTACCTGGATGACTGAGAATCTTCATTAATATATTGAATATTATATTCTGTAAAGTAATTTATTTACAGGAGTGTTCATATATTTAACCTTCCATTTGTACATAGGCTGAAGCATATGCATATAAACCTCAAGCTTCACCTGTCTGATTTATTTCAATTTTATGAAGAAAGCTATGAGCAGGATCAATACTGTCTCATCATAAATACAAGAAGGGGGAGGGGGAGAAGCAGTAGCCCATTTTAAAAGACTCCAAGTAATCAACTTTTTCCCCACCCTCTTTCCTCCTCCTCAGGGTTGTTGGAAAACAAAACATGCTCAGGAGGGAAAAACAAATGATTTCTGGGTGTGACATTTTCAGAGAATGCTGTGCTTGGAGCATTGGAATTCACATTAGTTCTTCCTCTGTTCTGGGAAGAAAGCAATTAACAGCCAATATCCCCACCCAAGAGCCAATATATTTTACTGGAGGGGGGCAAGGGGGCCTATCTGCAGCCATGCCAACCTCTCTCTCTCCCTGGCCTTCTTCCCCATATTTTAGGTAAAAGAATAAGAGAGTAGGGTAGAGAGGGGGCCAAAAAACAAAGAGAAATCTTTTTCCCTTTCCGATTCTTGAAACCCTTCTATTTTCAGACTCTGGTGATTACACTAAGGATTGGATTTTGGACCAAATGATGCCATGGCCAGAAGTACCTTTTAGGAGGATCCTGCACTGCACATGTTGTTGCTAGTCATACTTGTCATTTTAAAAAGCAAAGCTAAAAAGGATTGAAGTGTTGCCAGGTTCTCAAACAAAAGTGCTACTAACTCTTTTTAGTCAGCTCATAACTTGAATTTTTACACTGACATTCTCCTGTCAGAATAATTTCCTTCAGCTGCTTTTTTCTTCACGAGCCACATATTAAATGGTAATGATGGCAATGAACCTAAAATGCTATTATGAGAGCAACCCTGGAAATCCTAAAAAATCAATTGGGTTTTAGAATAATAGCACCTGAAGAATGAAAGATTTTTCTCTCACTGCCAGGAAGAAATCATATTATTTTGTTTTAACCTCCCTTCCAAAATCAACTTATTATTTAACTTAATTTAACTCAATTTGATTTTTGAAATCCTGGCTCAACCAATCAGTGGCTCTTCTCAGTCTACTTTTGACCATCTGCTTCATATTTTCAGTTGCAGATTGCCAAATGGAAGTGGGATGGGAGCATGAACTACAGAGCCATGCTTTGTACTCCATGTCTTGAACCAGGGACCAAGAGCACCCATTTTCTTAGGAATTTTAAAATCTTGACAATCACTTGGAGGAATGGACTCTTTCATCTTTACCAGTGAACTGGTTCAGTTCTGAGCCACTCCTGTTTAACTGTTACATGCAGTGTGAGAAATTTCACAGGTTGTGGCATGTTGCCCTTGTTTTTAACTCCCTCAGCCCTCAGAAACAGTTGGGAGGTTATCTAGAATTGTCTTCCCTTCTGTCAGCTTGAAATTCAATGGAGCAAAAGATCAATGCTTTTCCTGAAGATGCCTCAGATTTAATAGCCACAAAATTCCTTTCATTTTCTCCCCTACTCTTTCCACAGGAGAAAGAAAAAAATCCCTTTTTTCCCCTTCTCTTAATTCTATTTTATTAAATAAAAGTTGAAAGAAGGGAGGAAAGGAGGGAGGGAGGGAGGGAGGGAGGGAGGGAGGGAGGGAGGGAGGGAGGGAGGAAGGAAAGAAGGAAGGAAGGAAGGAAGGAAGGAAGGAAGGAAGGAAGGAAGGAAGGAAGGAAGGAAGGAAGGAAGATGGATGGCCCACTAGCATTCCTGTTCATCCCCTGCTAAAATACAGAAGTGAACTGACTCTGCCCCTTTGTTCGGGGTACTTTACTCAACCTTATTTTTTTTTAGTATAGAGCTAAAAGCATTTCTCATAAGGACAGTCTATTGAGCCCAGCTATTTACTGAGCCAAAAGTAATACATTTCTATCCTCTTGATCTAGAGCACAGGTCTGCAACCTGCGGCTCCGGAGCCGCATGCAGCTCTTTCAGTCGTCTCCTGCGGCTCCCAGTCCTTTGCCATGTGCAGTCCAAAAAAAAAAGTTGGACTAAAATAGTTCAACCAATTAATTCAAATATGCAGGGTAGGTGCATATCTCGCCTTGGCTCCACTCTTCAGTCAAACCCTGTTCTGCGCATGCGCGCATGTATGTGCATGCGCACACCTTTTTTGCGGCTCCCAGTTTTTGCGTTTGTGAGGGAACCGGTTCCGAGTGGCTCTTTCACTGTTTCAGGTTGCTGATCTAGAAGGATATTTTGCTACACTATAACTGAACTCCCCCCCCAAATCACCATTTTCTATGATGATAAAGAAGATATTGCCTACATTAAAAAAGCATAAAATTAAAATGCAAAATAGCCCCCTTTTTAAAAGAATAAATGCTTTGCAACATACCTACCACCTAGTTTTCTTCGCCAGAAGCCATTACATTTTTTAAAAAAAATTCCATTTATATCCGCCCTTCTCCGAAGACTCAGGGCGGCTTACAAGCTTAGCAGTAGCCTTCATTCTATGTATATGCCTGCTTATTAGGGCTTTCACACACACCCCAAGCGGCATTATTACAAAGTCAGCTTAATTGCCCCCAACAATCTGGGTCCTCATTTTACCTCATTTTAATGGCTCTTATGTAGAAGATTTCTTCTAAACAATGTCAACACTTAATGCCTACACTGCAGGGGCATCTACTGGCTTTAAAATGGGGGGGCACAATCAGGCAAATTCTGATTAGCCTTCATGTAACCATATATAAGCCAAATATAAAATTGACAAGCCACCTTAGGTGGCTGATGAATCTTAAGTCAATTTTACAACAAATCTAATGGTCATTATTCTAGATTTAGTGCAGTAATTGCTCCTTATTACAGCTAAGTATCAAGAGAGTTTATAATGATGGAGACAATAAAATCTGTCATAGCAATATAAGAGAACATTATTTAGTGGTGCCAATATCCCACATGTGTTTTTGTTTTTGTTTTAAAGGCAATTGGTCTTCCTTTCAATGTGCAACTGAAATGATCTCTGTAAATCTATGGGCTGCTTAACTGTCATGCAGAGCCATGTTCAACAAACTATGACCTGTGTGCAAAATGAATCGTGACTGCTGCTACCTTAGCCCACTGATTGATGCTTTTTCTTTTTATTGCTCTTCTCACAAAATTTATCCCATAACACATACAGATCAACTGGATGCAATATAAAATGAATGAAAGAGGAAAGCTGTTCATTAATATTCAGTCTCACCTAAATAACCTGAGATTTATTCTTTTAAAAAAAAGTTTAAAAAAACCAAAACCACCTTCCTTGATCACTTCCAGATTCATTGCAATTGATATTGCATGAGGTCTGTTAGAATTTTCTGATGTGCAGGGAATAACAAATTGGAAAAGAAATGCAGGGTTCAAAAACAGAACAAATCCACTTCATCAGTTAACCAGATTTCAAAGCCATCACATTTTTGTTAAAACTTTCAGAATAACAGAGTTGGAAGGGACCTTGGAGATCTTCTAGTCCAACCCCTGGCTTAAGCAGAGACCCTGTACCATTTCAGACAAATGGCTGTCCAGTCTCTTCTTAAACACCTCCAGTGACGGAGCACCCACTGGCTATTCAGTTGGTTAGCTGAAACTAACCAACTAATATTCACATTTCAATTTGATCCATTCTGGTGAAAAGTACACATCAAAGGTCACATTTATCCCCAACTCAGTTTCTTAATAATCCTATTAGCTTGAACATGGGCAACTTCTGTAGTTTCAGAAGCAGCCAGTTCTTCCAATGTTGGTTGGGAAGCAACTTAAAGCAGAAAGGAGTTCAGTCATGGATACACATACAAAGGCAGGAAAATGTTTTTAGTCCCAACATTCCTCCTCTAACTGGAACAATTAGTACATTTACGTATATGAGTTTTCTTAGTTATTGTGTATTTTAAGAAGGTTTGTTAACATTGTCTTATATTCTATTGCAATGAGCTCTATTTTATGAAACACCTAGAATAATACAGCTGGTATAGAAATATAATAACTAAACAAAGTTCACATATATAATACTGAATATATGAAGCAATATAAAAATTACCGTAAACCAACATTTAGAAGCTTTTTTTACTTGCCTTCTCCAATTCAATTAATAAATTAGAGTTGAAAAAGCTGAATAATATTATAATAAGGGTACTATGATACTGAACACAGATTATTTTCAAAAAGAAAATAAAAATAATTTTAATTCAAAAATTTAGTTTTATAACTAAAATGGAAAAGTAGGGTGTAAATGTTTGTTAATGCAATTATTATGCTCACACACTGCCATATTCACATACAAGCAGGTTATTTGTTATCTCAGTTTTTAAATTGGCAAACAAAATGTGTTTTTATGATTGACTTTTTATTGGGCAGGTCATAATCCATGAAATTTAATGGAGCATGCAGAAGATCATTCGTGGTTTTGGAGTTGGGTATCATCAATATGCTGATGATACCCAACTTTTTATTTCTACCCCAAACCACCCCAGTGATGCCCTCGCTGTGATGTCCCGTTGCCTGGAGGCGGTTCGGGTCTGGATGGGGAGGAACAGACTTCAACTCAACCTGGACAAGACTGAGTGGCTGTACATTCCGGCATCCCGGGACATTCAAAATGTTCCATCCCTTTCTATGGGGGGTGAGCTGTTACCCCCCGTGGATAGGGCTCGCAACTTGGGAGTCCTCCTAGATTCACGACTTACCTTGGAAGATCATGTAGCAGCTGTGACTAGGGGGGCTTTCACCCAGGTTCGCCTGGTGCGCCAGTTGCGGCCCTATCTGGACCGGGATGCCCTGTGTACGGTCACTCATGCGCTCGTGACCTCTCGCCTTGACTACTGTAATGCTCTCTACATGGGGCTTCCCTTGAAGACCACTCGGAGGCTCCAACTGGTACAGAATGCGGCCGCGAGAGTTGTCTTGGGAGTTTCCCGGTACTCCCATGTTACACCTTTGCTCCGCGAGCTACATTGGTTACCAGTTGTCTTCCGGGTGAGGTTCAAGGTCTTAGTGATGGTTTTTAAGTCCCTACATGGCATGGGTCCGGAATACCTCGGGGACCACCTGCTGCCGGCGTCAACTCCCCTCCGCCCTGTGCGTTCCCACAGAGAGGGCCTCCTCAGGGTGCCTCCAGTCAGAGAATGCCGGCTGGTGGCCCCCAGGGGGAGGGCCTTCTCTGTGGGCGCCCCGGCTTTGTGGAATCAACTGCCGGTGGAGCTCCGGATGGCACCGGATCTCCGCTCCTTCCGGCGCGGGTTAAAGACCCACCTGTTTGAACAAGCTGGCCTGGCCTGATGGGGAGTTAATTTGGGTTTTAAATATTTGTATATTTTATTGTTTTATCTTGGGCATTAATTTAATTCTATTTTAACTTTTGTAGTTTTGTATTTTTATCATATGCCCTGTTCACCGCCCTGAGTCCCTCGGGAGAAGGGCGGTATAAAAATTTAATAATAATAATAATAATAATAATTAGAATAGAACACTAAAGCTGTTTTTTCTGACGACTCCTCCATTTTTATTCCAAATGTTTCAGAGATTTAGACCCACTGTATAATTGGTTATATACTTATTTTTAAAAGAAAAGTATTACGTTAATATAAGGTGAAACTATTTTTGTGGGGTTCAGACCAAGAAGTGTCTAGCCTAGTTAATCCTAATCCTAATCCTAATCCTAATCCTAATCCTAATCCTAATCATAATAGTAAAGTTGGAAGGGACCTTGGAAGTCATCCAGTCCAACCCCCTGCTCAGGCAGGAAACCCTACACCATTTCAGACAAATTGCTATCCAGTCTCTTCTTAAAAATTTCCAGTGTTGGAGCATTCACAGCTTCTGGAGGCAGGTTGTTCCAGTTCACTGAAACCATATTTTCACAATATGCATATATCCTTTCCATTCTCTCCATTCATCATCATCTGTACAACTCAATGAAAGCTTTAGGCTAGGGGTGTCAAACTGCCGGCCTGCAGGCCGGATGCGTCATGCCAAAACCATGTCCACCCCATTGTCGGCAATGGAAAAAAAAAATTGTGATATGTCACAACATATCACATGACATTGTAAAGCGGCCCCTGCTTTAGGCCGTTTCCCCACTACAGACCTAGGGTGTCTTTTGGCATCAGCCAGCTATCTTTGAAGTGATACAAAGCCTGCCTCATTATTACTATTTTGGCACTATAATGGTTGGATGACTTTGGAAGATGATAGAAGTTCCTGGGGTAGTGATGGTGGGGAATTGTCTTAATGACATTTTTAGTATTACATTTCTGCTTTGCCTCTAGCTTTGAGGTCTGATGAATCAGATGAATTACAAGAGGAGTTATTTTGGAACAGCGGCAGGGTTTTTTTGTTTTTAGTTATTCTTGGCAATTTTCTCATATGGATGACAATATGAACTATTTATAAGGTTGGTTTACAGCAAGTACCTGTGGTCCACTTCAGTAGAAGGGGCCATGAAGGAAGAAATCAGCATGACTAAAACTAGCAGCCATTAAACAGGGATTGCACAATCTGGAGCACCAGGGGTACATGTGGTTTCCAAAGCCTTGAGTGTTCTTTCCCCCCCCAAATCCTTGCAAAATTTTCATCCAATTTTGTGGTAATTTTTAATGTGACAGAAGGAGAAATGGCCTAAAAAATTTAAAACAGTTTTACTTTTTATCTACGTCCCACTTTCTTTCTGAAACACTACTCCTGGAGCACCCATCCAAAGCCCCACACAACAGCTCCGGCTTTTAAAAAAAAAGTCTTAATTCCTGTATCACAGGTTCAATGGATTACAGGAATAAGTTGATGCAAAATGAAAGTTTGGAGTAAGTCCATTATTTTTTCTTCTAAGCAATTTCCAACATATTTTTGGGAGACTAAATCAAATGCTCTTTAGTGCTTTTCTGCGGGTTTTTTCGTATTTAACTCTCCCATTTTAAATAATCATACCTTCACAAGTGGAATTTTCTTTCATCATTGGAAGACAGTAAGACAGTAACAATGTCAAGGCTACACAGAATTCTCGCACTCCATTTTTGCATCCCTCTACATAGACATCTACTGGAGGTAAGTCAGGGTGGCAAGCAAGGCCCAATTTTTCCCCTTACATAGTTGAGTGCAACCATGAAAGGCTGGTGCTTGCGTCGTTACACATTTTGCCATGTTAGCATCACTGTAGTTAGGAACAGATGCCTAATGAATCCCCAATACCTTTTAACTTTAGATACCAAAAATCTACCCTTTTGAGAGAAACAGTTTAATGTAAACTCCTGAAATTGGAAAAAGGAAGAACCTTAGTTCTGCTCATTTATAAAATGCAGCCTATGCAGTATACATTAGCACTACAGTCTTTGATCCTTTAAAAAATATGATGTGTAGCCCCTGGGGATAAAAAGTTACCCATCCTTTATATATGGAATGATTGGCAAGGTCAACTTTTCAGTGGAAGTGACTACATATAGACCATCTGAGAGAGAATTCATAAACAAAGGCTGATAGTTATATCAGCAGAGTGCTCATTCATGCAAAAAGCAAATAGGGCACATTTTTATAGTAAAAGCATATATGGTGAACAAAGTTGCACTGCTTTTTTCCACCCCAGCCCCACAACCAAGCACAGGATTTGCAATTTCCAGTATGTACGAGGACAGTTTTCTCCATTGGGGCATTACTTAGAACTGCAAACTTTATGTGATCCAAGTCCAAAAATCAAGTTGCTTGGGCTTCCAAAAACTTGGCATGCCCCAAGGGATTCCTGCACAACAATCACTAAGCACAAATTGGGCTTGAAATAGAGAACTATCTGGAGGCTAAAGCATCTTGAGGCAAACCTTGAATTTATTCTAGCCCCACTTGGCCTTCTAAAGTAACTGTCACTAGCAATCTTGGTTTGTTGATCTGTTTCTTTAAAGAAACTGTGTTTGATAGTTTGTGCATTTATCTGTTTCCTTTCTTTACACCACATACCAAATACTAATGCAATAAAGGGAAATCAAGTCCTAAATATAAAGCCACTGCAATTTATAAATGAAAGATGATCATTACAGCATTCCAAATTAAGCTGCTGTGTGTTTACACAATGTGCAGTGTAATTTAAATGATCAAAGAACAACAGGGGATACCTTGAAAATCAGGCACCCAAAGTAACTAGAATTTTTCCAAATATAATACACTGCAACCAAGAGAGAATAGAATTGCTTCTAAGATGTTTGGCCTAGACTATGCTGCCCTCTTGCGTCTTAGCAGTACAGTAGTCCAAATTGCTTTTAAATAATTCTAGCAGATTTTGAATGGCTCTTGTATTTTATATATTTATGTTAGTTTCATGTACAAAGAAAAAAATAATAAGAACCATTAAAAAACAACATACTATTTATTTCAAGCAATGCACTAACGTACCATTGAAAGGGACTTTTTATGACCCCATAGTAGACATAAATCCTTCATGCTGCAATACATGCAAGAAAGTTACAGGTATATACAAACTACCTGACAGAGATCCAGCAATTAGTTTTTTTTTCCAAAAAGCATTTCTCAGTATTGCATCATTAATATTAGATCCCCCTCAAATTTAGTTATGCTTCCCCATGGTGTTCTCTCTCTCTCTCTCTCTCTCTCTCTCTCTCTCTCTCTCTCTCTCTCTCTCTCTCTCTCTCTCTCTCTCTCTCTCTCTCTGTGTGTGTGTGTGTGTGGTGTTTTCCTGGAAGGAAAGGAGGAATGAGAAGAATGTTGGCAGTGTATGCCAAGAGTATACACTCTAAGCAGTGTCACCCAGAGCATGAAGGTCAACTCAGCTTCCCTGCTGAAGCAAGCAGACACCTACTGTGTATCAGGCAGCATGATTTATGACTGCTGGAGATAGCAGCAACAGCAAATGCATCAATTCATCCTGCGCAGCAGAAGACAATTGTAAACCATTCCTGCACTTTACCAAATACAGGAGAGACAGTACAAAATGCTTGACACTATGGAGGGGGATGATGGGTCCCTCAGGTCAGATTGCACTTAACATGCTACTAAGGAAAACTAGAGGTCCATTGTAGAACAGATCACAATCTGCTCACGTGTGAGTTCCAAGACAAGTAAAGTGGAAGAACAAAGTCAACCAGTTTCCACAATAAGATCTTCAGCATACACCCCTCATTTTAAAAGAGAACATCAGGAATCACTTCGAAATCCTGAACTTCATAGATAGGGGATTAAGATAAATGCATAAGCTTCCAAAAAACAAAGTCATATAGTATCTGCCTCCTGGTGGTCAATGTAACTGCCAAAGACCAAAAAACAGAAGAAAGCAAAAAATAGTAATTAATTCAATAGTAATTAATGGTGTGAACTGAGGCCAACCATGAAAACCCACAGCACTATAGTGGGATGAATTATCAAGAAAGAAGAGAAGCTGATACAAAGAAGGACAAAACCTCAGGAAGGAACAAAGAATTCCATAGAGTCAAGGGAGGACTATAGGAGTCTAGGTGAATTTGGAGGTTTAAAAAACAAAACAAAAGCATGTCCCAAATTCAACCTCCAATATTTCTGGATTGAGCAGAAATGACTTCCTCTGAAACTTCCTGACAGTGAGGACAATTAACCAGTGGAACTCCTTGCCTCCAGAAATCATGGGCACTCCATCAGTGGAGGTTTTCAAGAAGAGGCTAGACAGTCATTTGTCTGAGATGGTATAGGTTCTCCTGCTTGAGCAGGGGGCTGTACTAGAAGAACTCCAACGTCCCTTCCAGAGCCTATCCTATCCTATCCTATCCTATCCTATCCTATCCTATCCTATCCTATCCTATCCTATCCTATTCTTTGAGAGCCAGTTAGTGCCAATGGAATTGAGCTAATGGAGCAGCTTCCAATGTTGCTATTATATCAGCATAGTTATCCTGTGTCCTGATGGGAAAGGAGGAGCTTCTCTCTCTTATCTTTGCACTCCTGCCCAGTTACCTCATTCCCTTGCCTCATTTCCATCCTCCACCCCTTTTTTTTACTTCCCTACTGCAAATGCCACAACCACTTCATTGCCCCTATCTCTGTTCTGTTCAGGTTACTTTCTTGCTTGCTTGCTGGATGAGGTCTGTGTGGGTACTTCTGTGTTTGTGTGTCCAAGAGTAGATTGTGTGTGAAAGAGAAAAGTTGGTTGTGCACATGTGGATCAATTAATTTTATAGATAGGATATCTCATTCTGCAGATAATTAAATAGTAATTAATTAAACTTTTGGGTATGTAGTTTCTTGTGGTTGCATATAACACATAGACACATTCTATATGGGTTGCTTTCTGCATACACCTCCTTGGAGTATGAGGAATAGTAATAAATTCAGATCTTCCTTTTGGGTAAATGCAATAGGGGCACCATACTGTAAGTGATTTTAGATTTATATTAAGTACAGAGTGCATCACAGGTAATAATATAAAATATTTTCAAAGGTAGCAAAGAAACTGAAAACAGACAGCCAAGATTTAAACTTATTTATGATTAATGGCCCAAGATTAAGCCAAAGCTCTTATTTATAATTTATGATGCTATATATTAATTTACCGGAACAGAGGCTATTTTATATATTTAATTTATAATTTACCATTCTAGCTCATAGAAGCTTACATCAATTGTCAATTTCATCAATGTTCTCATTCTCTCCCCAGAGGGCATTGTAATTTTTTTCATGTAAGAGCTAAAGAATACGGTAACCATAAACCAAAGAAAAGGAATTTAAGCTGAAAAACAATTCCTTTCTACACATGAGCAGTTTGTGATTACTTGCTTTTCTACAGCACAAAGCTTTCTGAGAGATTTGCATAAATATTTTTCTACTGTCTACTATAAGTTTGCACTTTCTCAGGTCATAAGCAAGTCAGGCACAAGAGGGAAGTGGGTGAACCCACCAAAATCTTTTTCTCTTTATCGTTGTGTAAATGTACTTGCTAGAAAATGTGTCAGCCTGCTATCTTGTTGTTACCCTCCTATATCTTATAGCAGTTTGAAATTAAAAAAATTAAATTGAATAATACAATGAAAAATGTATGATCTTATACGAGATCAGATAGTCATTAAAAAAGTAGAGGGGGGACTATTTATGCAAATCCACAGAGGCAAGGCCTAGAATAGATGATGGCTTTGGGAACATCCCCAAGCCATGCACCTGATCTTTCTGAGGGAGTAAAAACTCATTCAAAATAGAACCATATACAGAACAGAATTCTCCTTGTTTTGATCCTCTGGCTCCCTCTGTTGCTTGCTAAATGGGATCAGTGGGAACTGGACTGCCATTTTCATCTGGCTCGCCTCTCTGTCCTGTCATCATGGGACATGCACCTATGACCCTGAATGTTCCACCTTCATAAATCTTCCTTTTCTGTGTTCTGCTGTGATCAGACACACACCTAACAGAGAATAAAACTCAAAAGTCTTGAGAAATAGTTGGGTGGGAAGAGGGAGAAGAGATATCCATGTTTGAGCTCCAGTGATTCAATTTGGAAAAACGTGTATTTTGCAAGGCCTGAAAATCAAATCCATACACTGAAACCTCAAACTCTTTTCCTGAAAATAAAAATGCTTAGATTCTGACCACCTTAATTCATTATGCACACGCTCCTTCTGCAAGGTTGCCAAATCTAAACTCTGGCAAAGTTCCAGTAGTGAATTTCTCCAGGCCCAGTTCTTTTCATCTCAGGCTGTGGTGACAGAAGAAATTGTATTTGGTAGAATTTCCCACCCCATGAAACTCAGAAGAGTACAGCCCTAATTACAGCCATTAACCCAACTTCTAGTTATCATAAATGGTTTAGGAAGTTGATAACTGTGACATACACTGTGGCTCAAGCACTGCCCTAAGACAGATGCAACTGATTGCCTTTGATTTAACATGTTGTGTGAATCTGAATCTTGTGGCTAATTGAAGAAGTCATACTTCAAACTAATCATGAAACAGTCCCATATGTGATTCCAGCAATTGCTTAATTAAAGAAGTAGCATAAGTGGAATCTAAATATTTGTAGACATTTTGTAAATACATCCAAGTCAGCAGGCCTAAACTGGAATAAAATTCATACAACTACATGGAGAAACATGTCCCACACCATTTGGCCAACATCCTCATTTTGTTCTATATAGCAGCAAAGAATTCTTCCATTTATCACGTAGCCACAACATTTGTTAGAACAGGAGGAGGAGAGAGAAAGTTTTAATCCAATGTCAATTAATGATTTAATGTTTTTTTTTATTTTGAGGCCTTGATTTGAATTCAGGCCAGGCCTGAAGATTCCTCTGGTCAGACAGCTGGAAAGTCCACTGAAAGAAATCATGCAGGTGGTCTTCCAGTTCAGTTTGCAGTGAAAATAACCCAGTGAAATACCTTAATGAATGCAGCCACCCACACTGGACACCCTTTAAAGTAATTTCAGAAGCAAATTGAAAAACAGCCTCCAATGAAATCAAAGAGCTAATTCTCCATGCCAAGATAAGTACAACATTAAGAAGGATTAGTTAACTGGAAAGAGCTTGTTACTATATACCTTCCTCCTTAGCAGCAAATAAACAATATTTAAAATATGACTGATAAGTATGAATAAGTTGTGGCTGTTCAGTCTATTTATTAGTGTTTTAAAAGGGTACATTGACCTGCTACATTAAAAGCAAGCAAGCAAGCAAGCAAGAAAGAAAGAAAGAAAGAAAGAAAGAAAGAAAGAAAAAAAGAAAGAAAGAAAGAAAGAAAGAAAGAAAGAAAGAAAGAAAGAAAGAAAGAACTCTAGGAGTTGACACTCAAAGAGATTTTAAGAAACTGATTTTGAGTATCCTCCCATATGTATCTCCACATCTCCCTAGAATTCTTTGTTCTTGGATCAGAAATGGAAAAAAAAGTTATACTCATGGCAACCACAGCACTAGGACTATACAGAGAATGTCAAAGCATAGTCTATGATGGTATGTGGTGAAGATCATGCCTTAGAAAAACCTGTTATTAAAATGATTTGGGTGATGTTGGGGGTAGATGGAATCAAGTTGGCTGTAACTGAACTGGCTTGAAATAATAAATATGCGCACTTTCTTTAAACACAGCTTGCCACAACTTGAAAAATCTGGAATCAATTCCTTCACTTTCAAGATGCTTAAAAGTTGCAGAACTTTGATATGTGTTTGCTTCTGGGTTTACAGTCCTAGCCAGGCTGCTCCAGACCTTTCAACTAGAATATTTCAAGGCAGCAAACCTAATCAAACAAAAGAGAGAGAAAAACCAAAAATCCAGGAAACTATTACATGAATTTCTGTAAGGCTCAACTGAGTGAAAGTAATTTCATCATCCTAACGTGGATTCACCATCACATTCATATTATCACTATTTGAACATAATTATGTTCCTTCTTCCACCATCTCAAAATGGGGATGTTAGACTGAGTTGAGAATTTGGCAACATTCACAATTTCTTTATGAAAAGAGGTAAAAAATAATATAAATAAAATATCAAATAATGCAGAACATGAAGCTGCAAATTCCTTCAATCTAAGAAAAGAAAGAGAAGGGAGGTGTGCATGGCATATTTCATTCTCAGCAGCATTCTGCCCCTATCAGGATAGTTTAAGAGCCACCAACATCAGTTCATAATCTGTTTTAAGCAAGGTTTACCCAAAGGTCCAGCTGGCTGAGCAATCAATATTATTCTATCACAACCCTACAGTTGGCAGTTGGAAGAAAACTCCCTGCAGCTTAGGCATATTCAGCAATCAAATCCATATCCAAATTACTATAAGAAAGCAACTTGAGAAATTTAAAAAAAAAACTAAAAATGGCTCGCAAATGCTCACTACATCTTCACAAATGGCAATAATATTTCTTCTCTTATCTACAAAATACACTATGCATACATGCACCAACTAAAAATGCCCATCTGAGTGGCCGTTTTCATATGTCTAATGAACTGCAAAAAAGTGAGAGAGAAGAAACGGGAGGCAGCTTTTACCCTGAGAAGGCTGAGGATTGGGGAGGGAAGCCAGGGGGAAAGGATGCATACATGTGACATGGAGAAGTGAAGAGAATGTTTAATCATCAGAGAAAGACAGTATTCTATAAGTCTGCAGAGGAAGCAGATGCAGTGGCTTCTCCTCTCACAACTCACTGTTATTGTCCTGCTGCTTTGTGTTTTTGATAAATGCAGAGAATTTGGAGAATATGTCTATGCCTGCACTATTGGATTCACGATGCTTGGCTGCAAGCTTAGGATATCTGTAAATAGAAAGAGATTTTTTTAAAAATAATAATAATAATGTTCCCAGGAAAGTAAAAAAAAACTTTACAAATACATGCACAAAAAGATACACTATTAAAAGACACATTTTGTTCCTGGCAAGTGCTGCTTGAACACGAAGCAATGTTTCTGTGGACCAATTTTTGTTTTAAAACTGCCTCTTATCTCAGCAGGTCAGCCTTACAGGACCCTGCTGAGAATGATTGGTGCCACGGGAAGCCAACTAGTTTTAAGTCACACCGCCATGGTTTTATGACAAGGTTAATTGCACCAATGCTTAAAGTCAAAGAAACCAAAGAACTGTAATTTTATATCAGAATAAGCCATATATCTTTGATGATACGGAGGAGTTTGGCAGTACACAGCTTCATTTCATTGTAAATGTAGCCTGTTGCTTAATTCCCTCTGGAGAAAAATCAATCCAAGCTATAATAGTTCTTTTCAGTGTAGCAACAGAAAAAAGTGGAGGGGGGCTCCCAGTATGTGTGCACTTAAAGAGATGTGTGATTAAAGTTCTACATAGAAATTGAATTTTGAAAAGTGCATTCTAATTCTTAAAAAGTTTCCTGTGGGCTGAGAATCAGAATCTTAAAAGATTAATCACGTTTTAGTATCTGCTGCCAGCTGCCACCAAAGACCATTGAATAAAATTTACAACATGCAGTTCCTGAAATCAAATGCAGTTATTCTACAGATCATAAAAGTGTTGGTGAGTGGTCATGTTATATACTGGGGGAAGATGTATCCCACAACTCAGCATGACATAAATACTCATACTTACATCTGCTGGGTCTAATACGCTTGAATGACATTCAGCTACTGGAGAAATGAACTAATTATGTACTCTATTTGGACAATGAATCTGAGTTTATTTCCCAATTGGAGACCCAGGAACTGTGGTTTAATATGAAACAAGATACTTCAGATGAAGATTCTTAAAAATAGAAGAGCTCATAGCTAAGGTTTCTGGCCATCAACTCAAATTCAGAAAAATATAACTTCAGAGGATAGAGAAAAGAGATATACACTTAGATTTATAATCTGACTGACAAGCTATGAGAAAGGCAGACTAATTATAAGCAAAGTTATTAGTATATTTGTCATTTACTTTGATATAGTGCCTGGCAATCTTAAAGTAAGTATAATAAAATATTTCAAAAACAAAGATAATATATATTACTTTGGAGGTGAAAGAGTTTCCTCCAAAAATTCCTCAATCTTGTTAATATCAGTCTTGACTTCTCCGTTAAAAGTCAGAAATGGTGGGTGGGTCCCTGGAGCTAAATTATGTAAATCAGCAGGCTTTCTGTGGAAACCAAGAAGAATACATTATTATATGTTTAATCATGTATGCTCTATTATTATTATTATTATTATTATTATTATTATTATTATTATTATTATTATTATTATTATTATTATTATTATTATTATTATTCCTCTTTTGTAATGATTCAGTTCTTTGCCTCTTTCTGAATAGCATATCTTAATAAGTCCCATATAATTAAAAAGGGTAAGATTTTCTTATCAACATGAGAAAATCAAGATTCCTAATAAAGATGGGAATAAATTAATGTAATATCATTATACAAACATCTTTCCAAGAGAGTCAGAAACTTATAGTATTACTTTAATTGATAACATTTACCTTTTCAGATCAACTGTGGTTACATTGAATACAACCCCTTTGAGCCAAAGTATCATGAAAAGACGCTGTGAGAATGGACAGTTCCCAATGCTTTCTCCATCTATGCCAGCCTATAGATAATAGGAAATAACAGAAAATTAAATAATTAATTACTTTAAGAAAGCACAGCTTGACTTATCAATAAAAGTAAACCCTGGATTCCTTTAAGATAGCTACATGGATGTCAGAATCCATTTATATCACATTCATAAATGTATGTTTAAAACATTATCCCCCCCTCCTGGATTCTGCCATCTCCCGAGGAAGGAGGAGCGAATGTGGATTCAGCCTGCCTTAGGTTATTTCAAAGACCAAGGGAAACCTTTTGAACTGGGGGAACAAAGGGGAGGGTTAGGGAAGAAGGCATCTGGCCTGTGTCTCCATTTGAATCTGTAAAGGAAGAAGGCAACAACCGTAAAAGATCCGAAGATCCCTTTTTCCCACGAAAGGGATGACACGAAGTAAATGATGGGGGGCTGACCAAATGGGGTTGAGGGAAGGGGGGTTGAACCGGGAACTCCTTATAAAGTCTCAATCTGTAAAACAATACCAGGTCCCGTCTTGTATTTCCACAACCAAACATGTCCTAGTAAAAATTCCTTTTGGACTAGAACTGACTCCAAGAGTTTTTGTTTTCCTAAGACGTGGATTGGGGTGGGTCCTGACAATGGATTCTTTCGATTAATTTTATTCTGTGCATATAAATATTTTTTTCCCCAAACAAAACTCCAGCTAGAATAGAGGTATTACATATCATTGCCAGCCAATGTATTATAAACTGGCAGTGAGCATTCTCAAGACTTGGAGAAGGTGGATCAGATGTTGTAAACAGCTATTAAGTAGATATAACATTAGGCTTCAAGTCAAGGGAAAAAAATGAAGGGAAATTAGGCTTTTTAGGAAAAAAAGAGAAAGAGAACATTTATTTAAAAAATTTCTACACAAAGTCCAAGATGTTAGGTATTTCTGTTGTAATTGTTGCTGCTTCCAAGCTGGCCCATTGTTGTCTGTTCACAGGTCCTTTTTTCATTTCATTTGGCATATGGGGATCCTGGGAGTGATAAATAAAAAACACTCTATAGAAAACAGGAAAAGAACTTCTTTGTCATTTGTCTCGCCTCCTCTCATCGGTAAATAATTTATTGATTTGCCTAATGTCAAATAAATGAAAATCCTTTGATAGCTGGTGTCTGATTTCCGCTGAGAATGTAAGAGGAAGCTTTTGGAATCTGACCGAATAAGAGTGACAAGGGAAAGAACTGTGAACAAAAGAGTAACTGAGCCAAATGGACAGTAGACAAAAGGCTTAGAAATCCCATCAGCTGTTCAAAGCGGTCTCCAAATGGCAGGTGGGGTGAGGAGAGAGAATATTTGAATGAGTGAGTAAATAAGTCTACTGCGGGCAAAAGCAATATTGTAGAGATAGACTGAGGTATGGATACTTTGAAAAGTTGGAGAAAATAGTTCCTTAAAAGATCACGCAAAGCATTCCTCTCCTCCAAGAAGAAGAAGCAAGGTGCCGTGTCTGGATGTTTGAATGATGGTGCAAAGGAAAAGGTTCCTAAAGGGGAAAGCATCAGAAAAAGACAAGGAGTAGTACACAGAAACATTAGTTGATTCACTGGGACAAGTAAATTATTGTATATGGAGTCTTACTGTGGCAGGTAAAACGTTTGTTAGGAAGACCTTCCTATTTCTACTTACACTTCTGTGTCCTCACTCCTGCCCAACTCAAGCTCTCTTGCGATCTGAGAACATGCCTTTCTTTCTGCCCTTCAAATCTGTGATGCTGTTAAGAACTGCTCCTCCTTTCCACTGGTTTGCTAGTTTATTTTTGGTTAGAGCTTTTGGCTACCACCCTTTCCCCTTGCGCTGCATTCTTCCTCTTTTCTCCACGTATCACCAATCTGCTTTTGCTTCTCTCCCTAACTCACTAATCTGGCACACTCTTTGACTTGTAAATATGCTCTATCATGCTCTATGGAAGCTTGCTAATTAAATATGCATCCCCCTGGTCTGGTTCTGAACTGGCTAGCCCTGTTTTGTTTATTGGTATGATTTTGTACTGATAAATCTAAGTTGGAGGTAGAATTGGATGTTCAAAGCAAAATTATTAGAAGCATCTCTCTTTTATATATACTTTTTTCCTTTCATACAAAAATTTGGTTTTGATATTAAATATTAAGAAAATTAGATAGAGATCAGGTTGTTCCACAAAAGCTGCTGAGCATTGGCTCAAGAATTGGAAAACAATCCTATACACTTAGAGAACATAAAGTGTTTTTCATTCAATTGGCTCAAACTGTATTTGAAATATTTGATCCTAGGTTTTCCAAGTTATAATTATTCTTTTCTTATATTATTGTAAAACCTATCTACATAATCCTTTATGTTATTTGGATATAGTTGCATTTGTACAGAACTGACTAAAGGTTAGTAACAATAATGTTTAGATAAAAGATAAAAGGAGAGAAATATTAAATCATTATTAATTATGATTTAAAATATCAATGGTTATGGTAAGACTATTTAGCTTTTTATCAAAAACTGAATATGACATTAAAAAAAACCTGCAGATGGTATCAAAATATTTGCTATGCAGTAAAGGCTTTTGTCTTCAGCTGATTACTTAGCATTAATGTCTCCACCCTACTGTTACTTAATATTATTATATTCTAATTAAATATTAGAAATCTTAACAGATAATTAAACTTGATTTCACATGTTTGATTACACAAAATCAACTAGCTGCTATCACTGTCACAACTCTTTCAAAGTTTCTGCTCCTAAGAGTCCAGCTAGGAACACTCTTTCAGACTCAAGGACACATTGCACAGCCTTAAGTTATGTTCTGAAATACTGGCCAAAATTATTTTTTGGGGTGAGTAGAGATTCTGTGGTGGAACATAATCTCGCTTTCCAGGAGGGAGAGGCTGCTTTCCAGAGGCAAAGAGTCAGTGAAGCTTGGAAAGCAGGAAGAGGGTTAAAACGGATCTACTCTAGACGTTCTAAGGGTATATCTGTAGTTATGCAAACAGCTGCTTTAGTCTGACAAGATTCTGTCTGCAGGTGAAGAACAATAAAGGAAACTACTCATAAGTGACACTGGAGGTTTTTAAGAAGAGATTGGACAACCATTTGTCTGAAATAGTATAGGGTTTCCTGCTTGAGTAGGATGTTGGACTAGAAGACCTCCAAGGTCCCTTCCAATTCTATTATTCTGTTATTCAGGTGTGGTTCTTGGGCCTGACAGATTCTTAAACCAGGTAATCCTTGTCGACAAGTTTTGATTCCTCATGGAAATAGCATAGATTTGTTTTTTTGTAGATTCTTATCTAATCCTTCAGAATACTGTGGCCTGAGGGTTTTAGAAAAGCAACATGTCCCAGATGGAAATTTGCAGAACAATAGCAGCAGAATTTATTACCCCTGTAAATTTGGTTTCCCACCCCCACCCCCATTCCTAAGGGTGCTTATGACATCTTTGCTGTTCTCACCATAGACATTTACTTTCATCAGGCTTCATCAAGATTCTGGGAGGGAAATAAAGTAACCTTTGAAGACTTAACTGTCCCGATACTTGAATCTGTGTGCTTGAATCAGTGCTACCTATTTGTTGAGCTGCCCATCCAGGGTCTCCAGAATTAATACCATCCCTTCGAACTGCTCTAGTTATTCTATGAAACTAATACTCTGATTTCCTATTACCTGATAAATTCTTTGGAAATTCAAAAAAAATTCAAAATAGAAAGAAACTCTAAGTATACATAAAATCTGACAGACTGCTTTCTATGTTAAAAAGCAATTAATTACCCGTTTTACCTTTTAGGCATTTTTACTTTATTGTATGGTTTGCTGCTGGATGTTTTAAACAAAATTTTTACCTGCAACCATAAATAAATTTAAATTGAAGTGAATTATATGGCTGGATGATATGGCTGATCAACAGACTACATTCTTCTGTTTCCTTACTCCCAACTTGATATTTTCTTTCTACGAAGAATTGAGAGACAGTTCAGAAATATATTGGGTGGACAGGAACCAAAACAGCACTCTCTGAAGCTCTGAAATGATTCCAAATCTTTGATAAAAGACATATTGGAAGAGGTTGGAGTAGCTTTGATGTGTCCATTTTGGTTACTAACTGAAGATTCAGCCAAAGCAAATGCTTACTGCATGTAAGAGTGACTGTGTGTCAACGATGAAATGTTTTTTGATATTGGCAGTTATGGGCTCATGCCAAGGTCAAAGCACACCAATATAGCCAATGCTCTGTCAGCTACAGACCAAAGCGATGGAAATATCCTCCTAAAATGTAGCTCCCTTTGCAGGAAAAGAGAAATTAATTTAGAGCAGCTCTTATGCTGTCCATATTTCTGTCCTAATTTGGGAATGTGGTGGGAGACTATGCGAGGATTGGATCCAAAGCTCCTTACCACCCTATCCAGGACTCTACATTTCCTTTCATCACTTTCCAAGATTGGAATTTTCCAACCTCATAAAGCACCAGGGAAGAAATCTCTAACCTTGTAGAGAGATGAGGGCTCTCCACTGCCTTGGTCTCAAAGGCCACATAATGGCAGTCTAGCTAGCATTACCTGTTAATTATCAAGCACTGAATGCCAATTGTTTTCAACTATTAAGCAATATCAAAAGATCACCCTTTTAATTGGCACTCTATTTTTCAATATGCATGTTGTTTATTGCATACACCTACAGATACATTGCTAAAGTTGTTAGAAAAGAGCATTAAAGAGTTTGTAAGGGAGAGGGAAAGCTGCACCCTTTCCAAACATCTATTTGAGGAATACAGGTAGTCCTTGACTTACGACCATAATTGGGCCCAAAATTTCTGTTGCTAAGCTTGGCAGTGTGAGTCTTGCCCCATTTTATGACCTTTCTTGCCACAATTGTTAGGTGAATCATTGAAGTTGTTAAGTTAGTAACACTGTTGTTAAATGAATCTGGCTTCCACATAAAGTTTAGTCACAACAGAAGGTCACAACTGGTAATCGCATGACTGGGACATTGCAATGTCATAAATATATGCCAGTTGCCAAGCATTTGAATTTTGATCACTTGACCATGGAGATGCTACAATGGTTGTAAGTGTGAAAAATGGTCATAATTCATTTTTTCAGTGCCATTGTAACTTTGAATGGTCACTAAATGAACAGTTGTAATACCAATGTTGGATACATTGTCCCCACCCAACCAAATTGTTTCTTAAATGGTGCAGAATAGAGGAAGAGTCACCTGGGGTCACACTTTCCCTCTTTGTTCTGCTATTAGAATGACCAAAAGCTGCTCCTTTTGGAACTGTCTCCTCATTACTCACAGTACTGTTTCTGGAAAGTTTTATATGCTTTTGACATAGAGATAATGTAAATTCATGCTAATGGTCATATCTGTCTCTCCATATTTTTATCTGCCTTTTTGCCCTTTTGCCAGTTATAAAGAAACATGAACTTATCATTTTGCTAGCTGAACTGATTACTTGCTCTGATCTGGAGGTAGGGCTTGATTAAAGTAGATGAGTGCAGATTAAACTGGAAATTACCCATCGTAATGTCCCAATATAAAAAAGAATCACTGAGCAAGAATCTAAAAAGAAACTAACATAGCTCCAAACAGCCATTTTCTGGGATCAAGGCTTCTTCTCATCTCGCTACTTATATAAACCAATGAAATTAAAAATCTTTTTCCTCTATTTTACACCTTTTATTTGTGCTCCTGGTAATGTTGCCTGCACCAATTTGAAAATTAATCTTAAAGATGTAGCTCTAAAAAATAAAGGATTATTTCTTTTTTTTTCTGAAAAGATCTTTGGGTGTAATGAATCTCTTTCACTCACAGGAGCAGTACTGTATCATTCCCATTTGAATGGATGAAACATGAACGCTAACTTCTTGCCAAAAAAAAATAAAATGCAACAAATCTTCCAGAATTTTGCTTGCAGTTTACTGTGGAAGATTGATGGTTGCTGCTTGATTTTAAGAATTGGGAGTTATTATTTATTGCACTTTAGTTCTTTGGTTAATCAAAGTAATACTGCTGGTGATCTGTAAAGCAGCTTGGATTTTGACACTATCTCCGATTGTTCTGATTACCTGCCTGGGTTGGGAACTGAGACACTGTCCTTAAGTGGTCTTTGCCATACTTGAAGAGTCAATTCCAGAAGGTGGCAGTAGGAGACCAGAGCTGAACCTCATGGCATCTCTCCTAGGGATTCTGCCCGTTCAGCCTCCTCTTCTCTGTAGATTCAGGATGAAGTGTCTAGAAATTCATATTGCAGAGAGCCATGCTTGGGGGTATGGGTGGGTGTCAAATCAGGATAGATGTACAGCTAAGCTGTTATATTGTGTTGAAAATTGGTAATTAATAATAGATCAGAATGAGGGCTAATATAATAAAACTCAAAGTAAAATGGAAATTCTGTGGCTAGGCTCAAGCAGGTTTGGGGTAGGATTGTATCCCTAAAAATTCTGTATTACTTTTTTTTAATGTTATATATTTTATTTAAATCATTCTATTAAATGTTTTAAAATCATCAACAACATTAAATTAAGATAGGGGTAAGGATTAACTTCTTAAGAAGGGAGCAACAATTGTTATAATTGGGATTACTGCAACAGGAATAAATTAACTACCCTTCTTTTTTTGCCAAGCTAAAAATAATCAATATAGTGTTTTGTATACTGAAAAATCTCCGATAGCGGAACTGAGTCCTACCAGGAAACAATCTCCTGTCTCTTTCCAAGACTGGATTATACCGTGTTATAAATAGTGGAAAAATAGAAAAGGTTTGTACAGTTTAAAAAAAACAATTATGATACTATTCAAGGAAAGCAATGAAAAATAAAAGAGAGGGAAGAAAATAACACTGGAAATTTGCAATGATTGATTGAATCAGGCTTTCAAGATGCACGCTGATTAAAAGCAGAAGTATAGAGAAATAATTTAGGACAAAAAAATAGCACCGGAACCTGTAGGAAATCATCACTTGTTCTCAATCCTTAATGGACCATCTCCCACTCCTTACTAATATACAACTGCTGAAATTTCCTGCTGAGACACTGCATTGAAATTCATACTAGAGTAATTTTCTTCTAGAAAGCATAAGTAAAGTTTTCATTTTAAAAAAACCTGATACATCATTTTATTATTTACACTTCAGGCCAACCACAGTACAGTCAAAGCAGTGTCCCAAAGGTGCTTTTTCAGGAGGCAACTGGCCTTTCTTGTTTTTCTTTGAACGAGTAACCGAGCGTCTGTTCTGTGCTCATTTCTCTGTCCACATATGAGTCAAAAGATATGGTGCCGACAAATTGAAAAATTATCAACATCACTAATTTTCACTGCAGGTATATTCTTCAATTCTATATTTTCAAAAGGGGGGGGGAGAAGGAGACAGGCTTGCAACTCTAGCTGCTCTTTCTCTTTCTACCTCAAATGAATGCTTTCGTGCATTTGCTTGCCTGGTTTGTTCTCTCAGCAATTTCTCCTTCCGACTTTTCTGTTTTTTTTCCCCAGTGCTTCCTTATACCTTTTTTTTGCTGTTTCTTTCTTTTCTTCTGCTTGCTTTGCCAGTGCCTCCAAATCAGGCCTATTTTCCTTTGCCTCTTTATGCCCTTCTCCCACAGCTCTTAAACTTGACAGGTATAGATTTTCCAGACCTTTCATCTTCTCATCCTGTGTTTTCTGACATTCTGTCTCCAGTTCTTCGGCCAACTACTTCAGGTGTTCATCTGTTCGCTGTTTAACATCTTGCTTTATCTGCAAAGCTATATTCTGCTCCTGTTCCCTGACCTGTTGCAGCCTTAATTTTCTTTTTTCATGTTTGAAACTGTCTTAAGAGATGCCCCTGATGGTGAAGGAAAAGTGTGGGGTTTGCATTGAATAATAATTGTAACCAACAATGAGAAGAAAATTGGCAGGAAGACTTAGACTTAGTCCTAACAAAGAAGTTCATCTGTTGAAAGAAGAACACAAAAATCCAATTGCCTCCTGAAAAACATACCTTTGGGACAACCATGACCTGGATGGCTGAGAATCTCCATAGACAGTCAAAACAGTGGAGCATGTTTTGACACTTGATAAACAATGGTAGACTGTTATAAAAGCAGGATACTTCAGTGCCTCATAAGTGAGGCAGAGAAATAAGAAATTAGAAAGACTGTGGTTTCCACTCCCCCAACTTCTCCAGCGTATGAAATCCAAAGCTTTTGGAAATAATTCTTGCATGTACAATTCCTTGATCTTCCTCCTTGCACAGGATAACTTGCTGTGAATTTGGCCACAGCAGCTATTTGTCAAATCTTTATTGCAGCTACTTCACAGCTACATTAATGTTCTTTGCAGCCCCTCCAAATGGCTTGTACAAACCTAATATATACTACTATATGGATTTCTTCTTTGGATTGAATTGATAACATAAAAATGAATATTTATTCATAAAAAATTTATCATACATTTTCATGGGATTTTTTTTTACATTAGTCAAAGGTTGTGGGCATTTTCAAAAAGACTTTTCAGAAAGCAAAAATTAAACCTGGTCCAACTGGATTTTGCCATGGTGTAGAGGCAAGAATTTGGCCAACAATTTTTCTATTGCTTTCCAGAGGCTTAAGGGATGTGGTGACTCTCATAGTTAGAACACTGAGTCAGAAGACCATTGAGAGGTCGACAGTGAGCATGAACCACATGACAGAATGAGCTCCCATCAGTTTGTCCCAGCTCCTGCCAACCTAGCAGTTCAAAAGCATGTGAATGCAAGTAGATAAATAGGTACCACTTTGATGGAAAGGTAACAGAGACATGAAAGGAGACCTCTCAGGTGTCCCCTTTGAAAGGTTAATCTTTTCAATACGTGGTAGGTGCTTCTGACATGAATGTAGTACTAGTCCGGACCCTACACAAAGTAAATTGTGAATATTATTATTAACTTCAATCTGAAGGTCACTTTACATGTTTATTTATATGTAAATGCATCCTCATCCTCACTTAAACCTGGCATTTTATTACATAATTTCTCTTCAACTCTTCAAAATTCTGCAAAATAATTATGTCTTCAGTGTCCTTTAAAAAATTGTCAGAGAACTGCTACTTGAATCTCAGAAGAAAGAGCATTTTGTCATTTGGGTATATACAGAAGAAGCAGATTCTTGTTCTACTTACCTCATCTAAGTTTAAGATTCTTAACAGCTCTATTCTAGCTAAATATATTGGATAGAATGATACTATTTAAGAGTAGTCAATTTTTCAGACAGGATTTAATAGGATTTAGTAGAAACTTTATCTCCATATAAATTACAGTGTAACAGGGTGCCCAGGCATGCAAAATTATGATGGGAAATTTAGATAAAAGAACTAAATTCTGGTCCTGCCCAAACTGAAATAGCTCTAAAGGGAGTGGCCAGAGATCAAATGAGAGGAGCTTTACCTATAGCAACCTAGTCACGTGTTGATCCTATTCCTACGGAAGTCAACAGTGAATGCAACAGTGAGTAGCTAGTGAAGCATGTCAGCTTCACCAGTTTGTTACTAATCTGGCAACAAGCCACAGTGAAAGTGCTCTGGCTTGCTTCCTGAAGGGACAAACACTACTTGAATATCAGAACAGTTAAGAAGTGCCTCAAATGTTGATCAGTTATAAGGTGACAGCAATGTCATCATGACACAGCATGATTATTATTATTATTATTATTATTATTATTATTATTATTATTATTATTATTATTATTATTATTATTATTATTATTATTTATTGGATTTATATACCGCCCTTCTCCCGAAGGACTCGGGGCGGTGTACAGGGCAATTAAAACACAATATACAATATACACTATACAAAGTTAAAATAAATTAAATTAAATTAGCCCTAATAAGTAAAACACATTCTAAAAGTTTAAAAATTAAAAAATTTAAAATCCCAAACCCTCAGTCCAGGCCGGCCAGCTCAAATAACCAAGTTTTCAGGTCGTGGCGAAAGGAGCGAAGGTCAGGAGCCATCCGGAGCTCAACAGGGAGTTGGTTCCATAGGGCAGGTGCCCCCACAGAGAATGCTCTCCCCCTGGGGGCTGCCAGTCAGCATTCCCTGACCGACGGCACCCTGAGGAGGCCCTCTCTGTGGGAGCACACAGGACGATGGGAGGTTGACGCTGGCAGAAGGTGCTTCCATAAATAATCCGGACCCATGCCATTTAGGGCTTTATAGGTCATCACAAGCACCTTGAATCTCACCCGGAAGACAACTGGAAGCCAATGCAGCTCACGGAGCAGAGGTGTTACATGGGAGTATCGGGAGACCCCCATCACAACTTGCGCGGCCGCATTCTGCACCAGTTGGAGCCTCCTAGTGGACTTCAAGGGCAGCCCCATGTAGAGAGCATTGCAGTAGTCAATCCAAGAGGTCACGAGCGCATGAGTGACTGTACGTAGGGCATCTCGGTCCAAATAGGGCCGATTATATGATTGTTAGGCACAAATGGGAAAACGATTTGGAGAACAATGGGCGATTTATGCTAAAAATGGTGCCAAATTAATTCAGAATGGTCCAAAGAACACACACACAAATAAGAAAGGAATAGAAAGGACAACTATCATGCATTCTGCATCCTATATCGCTATGATTGGACATAACAGCAGGGAAAAGACATCAAACAGTAGCTGGACAACAGAAAACTAAAAAAAAGCAGAAACATTAGCATTTTATATAGATTAAATAAGTACACATTTACCATTATTTTATTTATTGTTACAATTATTAAATTTTAAGTGCATTAAGTTGCTAAAAATGCTCATATGAGAACGAATTGTAGGAATGACTTTTAGCAGAGATGATTTACTATGCTAATGCAACCATTTTTTAATTTCACAAAGCAATTCTGGAATTCACTAGCAACAGTTATTATGCATGTAATATAAATTACGTGCTTCAGAATTTCAATTAAGGTTTAGAATCCCTGGGCACCTTGCTTTTTGAGCATCCCTGCAAGTGGGAATGAATCTCAACCACATTTCAATCATTTTAAATACTATTTCAGACAAACTAAAATTAATGGCAACCAAGAACTGAAAGTCAATTCTGAAAATGTAATAAGAGAAGATACTGAATTATTTATTGAAATTCCATGACATTGCTAGCACAATTAGAAACAGTATTTTATTTACAGTCAAACTACTATTTAATCTGGCATCTTTATCTCAAACAATTCCTTAGAATTCTGTCCTGATTTCAGTGTAATTTGCTTCAGACAAACGATGTTTTGGCTTTGAATTCTGAAACCTAAAGGTACAATCCTATTGTCCTAGGATGTGGTCATTTAAGAGCCCTATGAAATAATGCAGTTTCCTCACAATCTGTTCTCTTTCAGAAGTGTTGGGTTTCAAGTTCCAGAACCTTCAAAGGCTTGGAATTCTGCCATTTGAACTACAGCACATTTGAAGGGAAATTGAGAGATCAAAGAAAATTATGTTATACTTCAGAAGATATGCAGATATAGCAGCATGGATAGGCTTGTACAATATTAAATTTGGCATATTACCACTGCCAGAACACTTGTGTTTTAATTATTTTTATTAATGTGCTTTTACAGAATAAAAACAATACAAATTTAAAGAAAAGGGGAAGGAAGCATAAAAAAGTACCATATTTTCCGGCGTATAAGACAACTTTTGAACCCATGAAAATCTTCTCAAAAGTTGGGGGGGGTCGTCTGATACGCCGGGTCGTCTTATACGCCGGAAAAAAACCATAAATCAGTCGAGCGTCCCCGTTCTTGCAAAGCAACTTCAAGCCTCCTTAGTCCAGTCCCCCCTCCATCGTGACTCTCCCTTCCCACCCCCAAGAGCCTCTAAGCCCCTTCCCCTCCCCCTTGCAAACGCCAGACTCCGGGAGCGGCAGGAAGCCCCTCCCCCTCACCCAAGCGGCATCTGAGCATAAGCAGAGCGCGCCCTGCTACCCGCTATCTCTCCCGGCAGACGCCCGCATTCGGCCTCGCAACCAGCCGCAGAAGCCCGCGCCCGGCTTTCCTTCCCCCCACCCACACCCAGCTACCTGTTCCTGGGCCCCGGCCCTAGCCGCGGGCCAGCTCGCCAGCAACCAGGCCGACGGACTCCTGGCCGCCAGATGCTACGCTTTGGGAGACGCTCCCTGGCGGATCGGGGAGGGAGCGCCCACCCGCCGCCAGGCCATTCCAAGTTTGGGGAACTTCCGGGGACTTCCGGCGGGCCGGGGAAGAGCGTGCCTGCCAGCCCGTTCCAGGAACTTCCGGGGACTTCCGGCGGGCCTGGCGCCCCTCTCGCCCGCAGACCACGCAGCGGCCCTCTCCAGCTGGCCTCGGCATGGCCGCCCCAAGCCCGCCTCTCCAGCGCGTCTTCCGAGCCCACCTGGCTGACCGCCTCCTGGGCGGGGCTTGGCTCCAGACGCGCGGCTGCTCCGTCTGCAAATGTGCTCTCAAATGGGTGGGTGGAAGGAAAAGCCCCTTTGGGCTTCAAAAGGGAGGCTTTGCACCATCTGCATCAGACGGGGCTGAATCGGGCTTGTGTCGGACACTTGGCAACTGGCATGTAAGTATTTTCCGACGTATAAGACGAAAAACCTTGAAAATCTTCTTAAAAGTCGGGGGTCGTCTTATACGCCGGGTCATCTTATACGCCGGAAAATACGGTAAAAGAAATCTGATAATAGAAAAGATTATATATAGAGAAGTGGATTTTAGTCTTCTTTACCATAGTTATAAATTCATTTATATTTTATTCTCTTTCTCATCGTGATTGTGGTTATCACTGCAGCTGCCTTCTTTCCATATTCCACCCATTCTAATCATCAAGCCTATAAATCGTAGGGTTTTTTTCTGTTTCAGCAAAAAGTCTGATGTAGTTACTGTCTTTTCTCTAATCAAACAAGTCAGTTTTGTAATCTCTGCAAATTCTGTTTTCTTCACCAGCAACAATTCCACTGTGGGTATTTTATTCTTAATACTTGCTCCTGGTATATTGACAAATAGAGTAGTGCTATAGATGGAACAAAGAAAAAGCAAGCTTATGCCAATCAAGCCTTGGCTATCTTAGTATCAACACAAAAGACATCAGGAAATGGATGTAACATCAAAGGCAGTAAAAAGGAAAAGACAAATACAGTACATAATCCTTATCAGTTTTTTCCCCATTTACATTAGCAGTCTGGAGTGTATGATTTGACATAACTTAGTATTCAAGATGATTCTCAAACTTGATCCTTCAAACTACATTTTCCTTAAAAACAAATAGAACAATATGAGCTTTGCTCATTTTTCTGTGTTACTTCTATTTTCAGTCTATCAGTACTCATCCAATCCACTAGTAATATAGTCAAGGAGTTCAGACAGTCCTGATAAAGGAATGGTTTTCTCTGAAAGGCCATTGAAAGATCATTGAGAGAAAGTAAACAATTAATTCCTGGGAAAGCAGACTTGAAATAACCCTGACTTGATTTTGTTTGGCTTAAGATGAGGCAGAGAGACGTTCTGGCAGGCTGACAAGATTCTGTTACTCTTCTCTACAGCCAATAAAGTAGCATTCCTGGTGTAATGTATTGGGCTTGATTGTTAACACCACATGGTAATGGCTGGTAGGCTGCTTGAGCAGGGAGCTAGCTAACGGCTCCCAGCATCTCAGACAACCCGTCTCCAGCGCTGCTATTGGTTTTTATTTTTATTTTTATTTATTTTTTTTAATTCCATTTATATCCCGCCCTTCTCCGAAGACTCAGGGCGGCTTACAAGCTTAGCAGTAGCCTTCATTCTATGTATATGCCTGCTTATTAGGGCTTTCACACACACACCAAGCGGCATTATTACAAAGTCAGCTTAGTTGCCCCCAACAATCTGGGTCCTCATTTTACCTACCTCGGAAGGATGGAAGGCTGAGTCAACCTTGAGCCTGGTGGGATGCGAACCTGCACTAATTGCAGGCAGCTGGTGTTACTTAAGGAGGCATTAGCCCACTGCTCCACCACTGCTCTGGTTGCCCCTAGGGTGGCAATAGTTTGCTTCAAACCTATTGGCCGCCACCTAGGGGCCAGGATATAAATTGCTGCATCTGCAGCCCTGTTCTCTAGTTCAGATCCTGCAAGCAATAAACCATGATCTTTGCTGAACTCACTCGCCTCATCTTCATTCCTGCGCAACGAACCCAGTACACAACACTGGTGACAAAGGTGGGAACCTGCTTCTCCATCGGAGCTGAAAGTCACTAGGGGAGAGGCAGCGCATGCCTGGGGGAAAAGCAATTCCCCCCCCTACAGTCGGCTAGCTAAGCCATGCTAGCAACCACGTGCTCAGAGGACCAGTCCCTGAGCAACGGAGAGGCAGGATTCGAAATAAGATTTGGTGCAGGCCTATCAGCAACTACCGGTTGATGAGGCCACGGCCACAGCACAAACAATCGTGACCCACATGGGGGCTTTCAGAGTAAAGCGCTTGCAATTTTGGGTCAGTGTAGACCTGGGCATTTTCCAGGGAATCATGGAACGCACACTCAAAGGCATTCCAGGGGTTTGCCCCTATTTTGACGACATGCTTATTGCCGGAGAATCCACAGAGGTGCTAGCAAGGAAGCTCAGAGACATACTGCAGAGGCTGCGTGAAGCAGGCCTCAAACTAAAAAAGAGCAAATGCAGTATTGGGGTTCCCTCAACTGAATTTTTGGGGTTTGTTTTTATTTATTAAGTGTGTGTCACCTACATTTCTCGCAACGATGGGGATAGATTATAAATTGTTCCAATAATTGTTCAAATAAATAAAAAAGCATATCTGAATTATAAATTCAAATAGTAAATTATATTAACAGGCAATCTTTAGCACTGCAAGAGAAAAAATGGTTTTCAGTGATTTTATTAAGGGTTATTTATTCTGCCAGGTTGACCCATCATCAATATGGGCTAGCAATCATTTTTGGAAGGTAGAAACACACATCACTGTCAACCATCCCATTTGGCACATTCAACCAAAGAAACTCTCAGCTCTTTTAAATTACCAAGAGTGCAGCTTTATTGAAAGATCCATCTAGATACAACAGAAGCAAAGTCAGTTCTGGGATTTTTCCCGTGAAAACCCCATAGCTAAAACCTCTTTTCCTCCTCAGTTCTTTTATTTTGGGGAAAGACTCTCTGTGTTGCTCAAACATTTCAAAACTTCACTTTGGTGTCTAACGTCTCACCGGCAACAGAAGGCACTCTTGCATTCCGGAGCTTCCCTCCCTCCTTAGGCATTCACCCATCCCCCTTGCTGTTTGGCAAACTGCGAGCGACAGCAGGTGCAACTATGGAGTCCAGTCAAATTCACTCATTCCCCTCCACCCACTATGCCTATGACCTCTGAGTATGTTTCCAGTACTGCTTTCAAAGCAGTTTTACTGCTTCTGTCATCTTGAGAATTGTCATCAGGTTGGCCTGCTGCACTTTAATCTCACTGCTACTTAGCTACTTTCTAAACATAGGAGTGGTCCCTGGCCTCAACAGGGTCTACTGCAACCTTTGTCACTGCAAGTATTACTCGCTAGTCTCATGATTAAAACATGTGGACTTTTAGAAAGTGAGAAGTCTGCTATAACAAGGCGTGGCAGTGGACTTTAGTCAGTAAAGACAGGAAAACACAAGAAAGGGACTTTTGTTTTCAATCTGATTGTTGTCCCTGCGTAGATCATATATACATTTGGATGCTTTAAGTGTGTGTGTGTGTGTGTGTGTGTGTGTGTGTGTGTGTATGTATTCACACATATATGTCATGTATGTGTCTCACTTTGAGAGAGGGCAACTAAATTTCATTTTTGATGTGCACCATTGTGCCCACAGTAAAAAATGACAATAAAGATTATCTTATCTTATATACATCCATATACACCCGTATAAAAGTACAATATTTATATCCAGTAAAGACAGTAACAAGAAGGAAGGCAATTGTCCATTGCTTTCCTGAACAGAAAAATGGAAGGGGACAGCAGCAGGATGTGGTAGTTTTTGTCTGAATGGGATACCTTGTAAGCATCTCAGTCTAGACAGGATTTTAATAAATCAGTATAGAATCAAGCTGGCATCAGAATAGGACAGAAGCAACTTAAACGTGAAGTACAGATATGCATTAAGATTGATCTCATTAGTAGCAGATTTGTTAGGAATGTGAAATGCCCACCTTTCTGAATGAACAGAATTATATTCTCTTATCAGGATTTAACATATTGCAAGTCTGTTTCCATTTTTTCCACATCAATCTTTGGCTCACTTGTAGCACAGCATGTCAAAAAGCTGAACTCTAAAACATCCCTTTTTCAAATGAAAGCATGACATGAAAGTATAGCCAAGTAATGAAAAGAAAACCCTATTTCCAACAGTAAATATAATTCAAGATTGAATCTGAGTATTAGGAAATGAAATATGGAGCAAATTTCTTTTAAAATACAATGGCATGATCCATTAATGTGGATATAAGCATGTCACAGTCAGAATCCAGTAGCACCTGTTTGCTCCTGGCCCAATATTTTGTATAAAACAATTAAAATCTCATATGGAAAATGGCCCTTAGTATGAATGCATTGAACCAGCAGTATTTATTGCTGGTAGGAGACAAAAATGTATCATAGTGGTTAGGAAAAACATTTCCTAAAGTTTTCAAGAAAAGATCTGAGATTTTCCTTCCATTTTCACTATTTTCACCTCAGTCTATTTGCATGTTTGAAACCCTAGAGAAATCAGTATCATTTATGACAGCAGGGAGGGGGGAAGAAAATCTAAACAGCAGTTAACATTAACCCCAGTTCAAGATTTTGACATAACAGCATAGTAACTGAAAAAGGTAGGGAAAGCTTCTTCTAATCTCCTTAGTGTAACTGCATCCAAAAGATACATGAACCAGAGGTTCATACATGCAGTGATAAACCACAGTTCAGTGTTACTTTTGCAAGAGATCCTTGAATAGGCAAGAATTATAGTTTGTATTAATTATACTAATGTTAATCATTTTGATTTATGAACTAATAATTGAATATAGCTTATTACTCTATTAATGTCATCCTTCTCTTTCTCTCTGTGCTTCTAGGAACAACCACATTTGGATATAAATCATATTAAAAAAAGATTACGGTAGTTATCTACATTTTTATGCATTCTCTACTAAGCTTTAATTCCTGTTCTAGGAGCATGTCATGATAGCTTTTGTTGATGAAATTATTTTTTCTTATTGCTTTCTTTTTTACATTATATTATGTTAAAAGCAATTTCAGGCACCAGTTAAACAAAGACTTTTTGAAACTTAAACCCAATAGAAGACTTTATACATTGCACTAAGTCAGGTTTACAGAAGAAGATGCAGTTGACTGCCTTTCATACAATATCCTAAGATAAACTCAAACCTCATTATGGCTTAGCATGATATATGAATTGAACCTATTATTTTTCCAGACCAGTATGTTATATAATAAAAGTTATACATAATAAAAACTATAATATTATAGGTTAGATTAAAAAAACTTCAAATGGACACTCTGTGTCCTACAGCTATATAATTCACTTGGAAACAATACAGAAGTGGTTCACTGCTTCCCAAAAACATTCCAGAATGTTTTTTTTCCAACTTCTCTGACTAACCTATCATCTTGTGATTACTGACTACTTTCCCATCTAAATACTTCTTAGCCTTTTCTTTCCCTTATCTTCTCAGGGTTTTTTTAGTTCAGCCAACGTCAATATGTGAGAAAACTATATAAAGAGCAATAATAAAAAAATCTAAGCATTTAGAAAACTAATTGTAATCTTGTATAAGTAAATTACTGATTATATTTTCTGAGAAATTATTTTTGGTATCAATTATACTACCCATTGATTGCTGTTATTGAGAAACTCAGAGGTGCTGATATATTTGAAACACACTTCATTTTCTTTCATTCTTAAATCTACTTGCTCCAGAGGACTGGCTAAGCAAAGGGTTAAAATCCACTTGAATGAGAAAAAAATCACTTTAAATTAATTGGATTACTAAGAACAACTCTAGCTGGTATGTTAAATGTAATTTCTTGCCAATATCTCTGATTGTTATTCTAACAAGCTACTCTAAATATTTCTGAACATGTCTGTATAGAGAAACGGTAAGAAAAAGTTCCACCTTTATTATTATACAACCTGTGGATCACAGGCCAAGAGCATATCCTAATGCTAACATGCAGTACCATGGCAACTTGAAATTTCCTACATCTTTTGAGCATGGAACTTAAAATAAAGCTGTTTCATTTTCTGTTTAATTTTGTGCACATTAGTGGTGAGATTCAGTTTTGGAACTTTTATTGTATTTTGTTTTCTAGGTAAAAAAAAAAATCTAAGGTTTTCAAAGGAGTTGTCCAGCAGGGAAATAGTGAACTGAAATCAGTTTCTTTAAATAACAACAACAACCCCCAGTGAAGCACTATCTTGACATGGTTGTGGGGCTTGTGTACTCTGAGGAAGATGAGAGCTATGCCAGAGGTTCAACCATACTGGACAGGTCTCATTAGAGGACTCAGACAAAGAGCGTCTCTCCATAAAAATTATGGTGAGACGTAAATTTCAGAAAGCCATACCGGCTTGGATGTCGCCCGGGTTAACAAGGTCTGTGCTAGATTTTGGAGTGCCTGGATATCTGGTGAAAAATGGGTTACAGGACTCTGGACTGTTGGCTGAGCAAGCAGGGCCAGTAGCTGCAGAACTACTGGAAGAAAAGGTGTTTACCCGTCGCAAATAGACAGTGATTGAAAACAAAGAAATAATGATATATTATTACACATCAAGTCCAACAAGAAGAGTATATCTGAAATGAATGCACTAGTTCTGGAAAGAACAATATCCAGAATCAGAAATAACAGAACAGAGACTAGCAGATCAACGCAGATTTATAATACGAAATAAAGTATTCACAGAAACAGAATTGGATGAACGAACTGCAAAGGTTTACCCAGGGCAAAGAAATCAAAGCCTTGCCAGAAGTAATTCAGAATATACAGGCAAGCCAGGGGGAGTTGGCAGTGAAAGAATCCAGCAGAGATATACAACTGTTCTCATTTGGAAACCAGGCACCTCTTCCTCAGGAAGAACAAGGCCCTCTAAAGAAATAAAAGAATTGAAACAAAGAATAACTGAGCATCTAGAACAGCACAAAAACAACAGAATAAGGCCGCATGCATTGAAGCTTGTTCCAAAGAAACAGCTAGCACAAGCATTAAAAGATGCAAATACTGCAATATCAAGTATAAGCACCAATTCACTGCAAGAAACAAACCAACTAATGTACAGCACAGCTGTAGTTATAACTGAATACCTGGGATGCAAAATCAACAAAGAAGAAAAACAAACAGTGCACCACAAAAATGGAAGGTTAGACTAGAAAATAAGATCAGCAAGTTAAGATCACAAGCAAGCAAGCTAGAACAGATGAAAGAAAAGAAGCTGAAGAACAAGAAGACCAAAGAATACCTAATCAAGAAATACCACTTAGAAACAAGGAAGGTCAAGGAAGCACTGGAAATAATAAAGCAGCAAATAACAGCTATAGCCAGGAAAATCAGTAGATATGAAGCTCGAATTGCAAATTATAGGCAGAACCTCCAATTTCAATCCAATCAGAAATGTTTCTACCAATCCATCAATGGAGAAACTGCAATGAATCAGTCAGTACCTGACAAGGAAGAAACAGTGTAGTTCAGGAAGTTGATACAAAGAAATACAACAAGGATGTGGCTTGGTTAAAAGAGGTGGATGCAAATAAAACAAATTGAAATGAAAATAACTAGTAATAACAACAAAAATGGTACAAAAAAGAGCAAGGAAGATCAAAAATTGGTCAGCACCAGGTAAAGATGAACTGCATGGGTTTTGGTTGAAACATCTGTTATATGCCCACTCATTGCCAAGCAGTTCAACAATATACTACAAGGAAGAGAAATTGAAAAGTGGCTAACAACTGGGAAAACCTACCTAATAATGAAAAATCCAGTAAAGGGGGCAACACCAGGCAACTACAGGCCAATTACCTGCTCACCAACAACTTTCAAATTGCTAAGTGGTGTGGTAGCTGATGCAGTACAACAGCATCTGGTTGAAAACAATGTCTTTCCACTTGAGCAGAAAGGAAACCGCCCCAATAGCAGAGGAACAAAAGATCAACTCCTAATAGACAAAATGATCTTGGAAAACTGCAAGAAAAGGAAGACCAACCTGAATGTGGCATGGATTGACTACAAAAAGTCATTTGACTCTCTGCCACATGACTGGATAATCAAGTGCCTAGAAATAACAGGAGTCAGTAGAAACATCAGAAAATTTGTGCAAAGATCGATGGCACAATGGAAGACACAGTTGCAGGTCAATGGTGAAAGACTCGAAGAGGTTAATATCAAGAGAGGAATATTTCAAGGAGATTCATTATCACCACTACTATTTGTTATTGCACTGTTTCCTCTGTCAACAATATTGAATAACTCTATCAAACATCAAAAACATCTGCCAGACTATCCCACCTCCTTTACTTGGATGATCTGGAAAAACATAATCTGAAATAGAATCGCTGTTCAGCACTGTCCGTATATATACCAAACAAGGAAAAATAGTGAAAACTGAAGGAATTAAGATGCCCCATGAAAATAACATTAAGAGTCTAGATGAGGAAGATTATTACAAATACTTGGGTATCCTTCAAGCTGACAACATCAAGCACACTGAAGTCAAGAAAAAGATTAGAGGTGAATACATCAAGAGAGTGAAGAAGATCTTAAAGTCCAAACTCAATGGAGGAAATACCATGAAGGCAATCAACACCTGGGCAATTCCAGTCATTAGATACAGAGCTGAAATAGTGGACTGGACTCAAGCAGAACTAAAAGCAATGGATAGGAAGACCAGAAAAAAATGACAATGAATCATGTCCTTCATCCACGCAGTGACATTAACAGACTCTATTTATCAAGGCAAATAGGTGGGCATAGAATGCAGCAAGTACATCAGATGGTTGAAGAAGAAGAAATGGCTTTGGAAGAATATCTGAAGGACAATGATGAAGATGCACTGAAATTAGTATATCAGGAAGGCTTACTGACTACTGGAGAGACCAAACTGGCCTACAAGAAAGACCAAATGAAGAACAGAATAGAGGCATGGGAAAACAAAGCACTACATGACCAGTACATTAAAAATATAGCTCAGAAAGCAGATAATAACAAGACCTGGCAATGGCTAAGAGCAGGAAAATTGAAGAAAGAGACCGAGGAACTAATTCTGGCTGCACAAGACCAAATGCATACAAAGTCAAAATTGAGAAGACAGCAACAGACAGTAAGTGCCGCCTATGCAAAGAAGCTGAAGAAACAGTGGACCACCTGGTAAGCTGCTGCAAGAAGATCATACAGAGTGACTACAAGCAGTGGCATGATAAAGTAGCAACAATAGTGCATTGGAAGATCTGCAAGAAATATCATTTGCCTGTGAGCAAGAACTGGTGGAATCATAAAATAAAGAAAGTCACAGAAAATGATAAAATTAAACTGCTCTGAATTCAAACACACAAGCACCTGCAACATAACACCCCGGACTTAACAATTGTTGATAAAAAGACAAAAAAGTCTGGATAGTGGACATGGCAGTGCCTGGAGACAGCAGAATAGACGAGAAAAAACTGGAGAAGATAACAAAATACAAAGACCTACAAATAGAAATAGAAAGACTGTGGCAAAGGCAAGCAAGGGTAGTACCAAAAGTAATAGGCGCCTTGGGTGCAATCCCAAAACAGCTGGAGCACCACTTGAACACCACTGACATTGACAAATTCGCCATTAGTTAATTGCAAAAGGTGGCCTTACGAGAAACTGCTTCCATCCTGCAATGATATCTGTAATACCATCAAACATCCACATCTGCCTATCCCAGGTCCTTGGTAAGAACTCGATAGGTGGACAATAATGCCAAATCGTCTGAACATCTGGCTGACTGTGCAATGGATAATAATAATAATAATAATAATAATAATAATAATAATAATAATAATAATAATAATAATAATAATAATAATAATAATAGAAGTGTACCACAAAAAGCATGTCATTCTCTATTGAGACAGCCAGTATTATTCAAATCTGGCCAGGTATTATTGTTCCCAATTCTGCTATCGTTACATATATGTTTGCAGACATAAGAAGTGATCTTGTAACAAATCTGGGCAATAATAATATGCAAGTATTCTTGAATAATTAGGATGTGCCACTGGTCTAGATCAACCTTGCCACATATTCACTACATTTGCAATTGTAACTTTAAAAAGTCAGGAGTTTCTAACATTTAATTCAAACATGACATGCCATGACTCACCATGGCATATCTATATCTATATCTATATCTATATCTATATCTATATCTATATCTATATCTATATCTATATCTATATCTATATCTATATCTATATCTATCTATCTATCTATATCTATATCTATATCTATATCTATATCTATATCTATATCTATATCTCTATCTATCTATCTATCTATCTATCTATCTATCTATCTATCTATCTATCTATCTATCTATATCTCAGCAATATATCATGGTTATTCATGTGCTATAGTGCTCCTTGCTGATCCCCCTGCATATTTAGAGAAGCAAAGTCAGATGATCCTGGTGACATTTACTGTTCTGGAATGACTCTTGTAATCTGTAAAGTTACAAACATCTCCTTGTGACATTGACTACAGCTTCACTGTTATCCCCGTGAGGAGGTAACTTATGCAATACTATCAAGCAAGCACATGCATTTGTGTCAAAATAAAACTCATGGCGGCCAACAACATTGCAGGAAGATGGAAAAGAGCACCTCTTCATGAAAGCTCTGAAGCTCACAGCACCTAGCAAACTCACTTTACACCACAAGTTGTGATGAGGTCTATCAGTTAGAGTCTTTGTGAAAAAACCCCAAACAGACATACCCATCAACGTCATCATAATGGCCATCCACTATACAGTTTTCTTAGAAGAATCTCTTTTTGCACTGTGTCTACATCTTGGTTTCAAAGAATCAGAACTAGGACACCACCAATCACACCTTTCTTACAGTAATAAAATACCGGAATGAATTGAAATGGTGCCGTTAAAATAGGATAAGCCACTGTCTACAAAGTGATACCTGTAGATTATTTGGCAATAGTTGGCTACTCAACTGACTAAATTTATCTACCCTAAGATGGCCCACCAATAAGGCAAGGGAGACAGAGAATCACTTTCAACCAACATTCTCTAAGATTGCCATTGTTTAGCAAAATATTTTGTTGACTGATCTATTCTCGCTAAGGATAAATATTTAGGGTGATACACCAATGCCAGCAGTATAACCAAGACAACATTTTATCCAATTCCGCAATCAAGCCTGCTACTTACTTAAGGCCTACCTAATTTTCCTTAAAAGAGTGGGAGGATTGGACATCAGCAGAACAGAGGGGCAGAAGGAGCTTGTCTGGTCTCTTGATCAATAGCTCCAAAGCCCTAAATCAGGGGTCTTCAAACTTGGCCCTTTTATGACTTGTGGACTTCAACTCCCAGAATTCCTCAGCCAAGCATGCTAGCTGAGGAATTCTGGGAGTTGAAGTCCACAAGTCATAAAAAGGCCAAGTTTGAAGACCCCTGCCCTAAATGCTGCCATGGATAATTCTAGAAATAGTGGCATTGGGAATTTTGTTCTTAGGGGTAATACAATTTCTCAAGGAGCAGAGCATCTGCACCGTCCCTGCAATGGATTCTACAATAGTAAAATGCTCGTGTGAACATGCAGTGGGGGAGTGTTTGCATTATTCTTGTAGGTTACAAAGTAATTTTATTTAGATTCGATTCTGATTTCACCAGCTTTTGTTCATGTATGATTGGAAATGATACATTTTGCACCTTCTCATATTCCAAATGAGTTCATTTTTGCCCTCATTTGCATTTTCTCCCTTCCTCTCCAGCATGCTTGGAGGGCAGCATGCCATATACCATCCTTACTGTTTTGCATTGTTGTTACTATTTTTATGTGAAGATGGTTAAAATACCATGAAGTCTGCACTTCCAGCAAGGTTCCCTATTGTCCTTTTTAATTATGGCTACTGAGAGATAAAGTTCACAATGTCTGAAAGACCACAGGCTTTCTATCTCTCTCTCACACACATACCCTACATGGTTATCCTTCTCTGACAGATGGGATTTTTGATTACCCAATGACTGCAAATATAGGTGATAATGGCTTGCACATGTAAACAAGTAATTGGAAATATACTGCTAAAAAAATCTTTCACTTTGCCTCATTTGGCATCTTTATATGAGCGGATAGTCCACATAATTAACTGCTACTAGTCACATTTTGAATAAAATCAGATTATATACACGCAAGTATGAGCTCGTTCCAAATGTCATGTTGCTTTCTGTGCTAATAGATTTTTGACTGCATACATAAAGGTTTTCCCCAACATCCTGCATGCTACAAGGCTTCTTGTGTGCCTCAGGGTCTGCTTTCCTTCCTCAAAGTAAATTCAGAGAGGAAACCACTGTGGCTGGCTTGGCATTTGATTGAGGAGATGGCTCTGGAGCAACAAAGACTAAAGCCAACAGCAGGAGGGAAAGCAAACAAGAAAGGGGAGGGAAAAAGGAAAAATTCTGCACTAAAACACAATGGTACTCTGGACACTGTGAATGTCTGCAGCTGACTAGAGAAAAGTCTCACCTACCTTGACAAAGAGTTCAATTTCAGGGTCTTTTCCTTCTCCATTGGCAGGAGACGAGTCGCTCATTTCTGATCGCCCCAGGCAAGGAGCTGTTATCCTTGCTCTGTAAAGGGTCCAGGGCCAACACAGCTTCGCCTTTTACCCACAGGACTTGGGAGGCTTCCTGCTCCTTCTCTACACAATCCCTTTGCTCCTCCTGCTGCTTTTGAAACTTCCACTAACTCAGACAATAATTTTCCTAATTATGAAACTGTAAACAAAATAAACCAGAAAGGACAAGAAAGGCAAAGCAGGAGAAGCTTACACTGGTGTTCAGAGCAACAAGTGCTACAGTGCTGTGTTGTGTTTCTGAGTGCTCATCTGTCAGAGCTCTGGCTCATGCTGCCAGCCCAAAATAGCCAAGTGCAAGAGAGGAGGGTGGGGTTAATGCACAGCCCGTGGTACCTCAGAACAAACCATTTCTTTTAATCCCATTCTGTCAAAATAGTTATTTCTTGCACTCCCCTTTCCAGCATTCTCGTATGCAGTTCTTTTGAAAAACAGTATGAGAGCCTTCCCCAAGTCTTCATTTACTCTCCAAACATATTTGGTTGAGGTAAACACAGCTTGATTGCTCTGATCGTTGCAAACGCAGAACATTTTCCTGGCACAGAAAGCAAAAAGCCAAAGGCTCAGTCACTCACTCACTCACTCACCAAAGGGTGCTAATTGAATCCTGGTATCAAAGAAAACTTGTGTAAAATCCAAATATCAAACTGGGCAGTAGGGAATGGAAGACAATGTGACTGGGAGAAAGGAAGGTAAGCAATTACACTCTGTGTTCACAACAATCAGAGATGAGAAATAAGACACCCTCATGTGGCCACATCTCCACAACATATCATCTGCACGAATTCTTCCTGCATTCATAATTTTTATGGTCCAGTCCATCAACTCTGGGTGATTCCTTCAGTCTAATTGCTGCAATGCTCCTGGTATTAGAAGGTGGTAGACATCTTTGCTCCATCCCTTCTTTTTTACCGCTTTGGTTGCCATTGGGGGGTTTCTTTTACCTGTTGAACCTTAAGTTAGTAAGGTGAAAAACACTGTTGGAGGGTACAGGCTTGAGTAAATGGGGTGAGTTCAAGTAAAAGCTTTATGAAAATAGTTTGTGTTACTGTTCTTCCATATATACACTACTTTTCCTCCTTCTCAAACAGAAGATGGAACATAATGCTTGCTTCTAAATAGAGCCCAGACTATATTCTCTAAGAGTATCCTCACTGTAACTTTATTCATGTAGTAGCAGGCCAACAACCCATCTCCAGTGAAGGAATGTGAAATGATAAGTCTTTGGGGAGAAAGTTCCACACATACAAGCTGCCACTTTGCATTGCAGATTGCAAGTAACAACTCTGGAAATCTGAATCAACTTCCCAGATGTGCCTTAATTGTTTTGACTTTTTCACATTTCAGTAGGTAATTATTTTGATTTACAAATGTAAACTTCACAAAAACATTAAAATCAGAATTATTAGGCAAAATGAGGAATCCACCTCAGGCTTCATAACCTCCCAGAACCCTGTGGCCTGCTCTTCTGAGCTGATCTTTACCTTCAGGAGTAATGCAACACCACTCTACTGGCAGTGCTGAAATAAGAGTCCATGGCCAGTCCAGCTGTAGATAGAACCAGCATATCCTTCATCTGAAGCAGCAGAGATAGACTGCAGCAGCCTAAAAAACGTTTTGATTTATCCTTCAAAACTGTCTTTGAAGGAGTTCCTCCTTCAAAGTGGCATTCAGGTGAGGGAGAGAAATCTACCAGTATCTTTAGAGCCAGTAAGTGATGGAGGAGCAATGAACTGATGCCCTGCTTCAGATTCTTAGATTCAGTCTCACATTCTTAGCCCATAAAGCTCTATCCTTTGAAGATCTTGGGGAGAAGCACAATTATTGTTACAGACTACGTAAGTAGCTGATTTTTTGGTGGAGGATTTATTTATTTATTATTAGATTTTATTAGGATAGTCTTCAGCTTTTGCCTTTTCTGTCTAAATGTACCTCTTCAAAAAGAGTTTTTTTTAAAATAGGATGTTTGGATGCCTATGCATTTAACGCACAATTCTCAAACTGTGGGTCAGAATCCCAGGGGACCACAAGCAACTTAAAAACAAACCAAAAAACTGATTGATCAGGCTAGCACAGGGAAGACAGTAGTGCTGTCCAAAACAAATTTAAATTCCTTTTGCCTGTGTGGGACAGTAGTGATCAATCAGATTTTTGAAGCTCAAATTGAGTCATCTTACTTTCCCTTGACTTCCCATGGGACAAGATATGGGGATGGCAGAAGTGCCTGTGAGGGCAAGACTGACTCACTGCATTGGTGAGGCAGTAACAAGTGAATGAAGCAATCAAATGATTGAGCTATGAGACAAGTTTCCAAGTCTTACTTCTTCCTTTTGGTGGCTGACAGTAGGATTACAAGCTGTAGGTTGTAATAATTCAGCATTGGAGTTTTCTGACCGCAAAAGTAATTAAGCTTAAAGTTAAATAGTTTATTTGGTGTTTGTTTTTTTTAAGATGGGACTGCGGTTTAACTGGTTTTTAAAAAAAGCTCATATTTTTGCTGTGCCCTCTTTACTTAAGATGATTAATGGCCACTCTAAGTGATATATTTAATATCTGAAGCAGCAAATGGGAGCCATGGCAAGAAAATCCTTGCACAAATTCTTTTAAATTAATAAAAGCCCGGGTGGCAGAGTAGTTAGAATGCAGCATTGCAGGCTAACTCTGCCCACAGTCTGGAGTTCAATCCTGACGGAGCTCAAGGTTGTCTTAGCCTTCCAAGGACGGAAAAATGAGGACCCAGATTGTTGGGAGTAATATGCTGACTCTGTAAAGCACTCGGAGAGTGGTGTGAAGCATGTGCAGCAGTATATAAGTGCTAAGTATAAGCGCAATTGCTAAATTGATTGTGCCATTCCTGGATAAGGAAGCTCTTCTCGTAATCATCCACGTCTTTGCTTATCTTCAAACTGAACTGTTACAATGTATTGTACATGGAACTGTCATTGAGCATCATCCAGAAGCTTAACTGAACTATACAATGTGGTGACATGAATCACTAAAAGCACATCTTGGTACATCAATGTAATATCCTGGTTTTATGAATTGTACTCACTAAGCTTCTGAGTACAATTCAGGCTGCTGAATTCCATCTATACACTCCTCGATCCAAGGGCCAGGCTATTTGCGGAACTGCCTTTTTACAATTGTTTTTTAATTATCCACAAAATCTGAAAGTTGAGCATGTTCTGTGTCCTCTCTATAAAACACTGTCATCTTATCAGGCTCAGGAGGCAAACCTTCTCTGTTGTAGCACTTGCCCTTTGGAACAGCTTAACCCCTGAAATTTGGATGGTCCCACCTATTGGCTTTCCAAAAGACCATGAAGATCCAACTTTTCTCTTGGTATAATCCATCTGCATATATATAGGGAGAGTGCATCAAGAACTAATGGAATCCCCATAAGAAAATCAGCTAAGAACATCATCAAAGCATTGTTCAGGTTTCTTGAGGATAGGACAAATTTCAAGAGTGAGAAAAGAGTCTCTATTCTCTTCATCTTGTGCATACTTCTTAAAAAAATGTACTGGAGATCACTGTTCTGCTTTGTTTGTTCTTTGCATGTTCCATTTTCTCATATTACAGCCACTTTTAACACAGCTTCTTTTTACTTTTATCCAAAGCAACTGCAGACAGTGAAAAGAGGATAACTTCACAATTTCTTCATTTAATTAAGATGTTTGTTCAGTAGCATAAGGTAAAGGTTCCCCCGCAAATGCGTGCTAGTCATTTCTGACTCTAGGGGCCGGTGCTCATCTCCGTTTCAAAGCCGAAGAGCCAGCGCTTGTCCGAGGACGTCTCCGTGGTCATGTGGCCGGCATGACTAGACGCCAAAGGCGCACGGAGCGCTGTTACCTTCCCACCGCAGTGGTCCCTATTTTTCTACTTGCATTTTTACGTGCTTTCGAACTGCTAGGTTGGCAGAAGCTGGGACGAGTAACAGGCGCTCACTCTGTTACACGGCACTCGGGATTCGACCCGCCAAACTGCCGACCTTCTGATCGACAAGCTCAGCGTCCTAACCCATTGAGCTCATACTACCACTTTCATTTGGAATCTATCACTTCTCCCAAAAGAATGAAGGTTTTATAAAAATTCAACAATAACCCAAAAGCACATGAATGATTGCTGATGGCCCACCAAATAAGAATAGCATGTTTTGAAAGTGATATCTAGGACTTTTATTCAATATCTTGGTTGGTTGCTGATTTTAATGTTCTATCTAATGATATTGTGGGAATACGTCATTTAAGGTTTGAGGTCTAGTATCACCCTTACATGGATGACATCCAACTTTTCACATCATTCTACACCGCCACAAAAATATAGCATATCTTGGCATACTATTCCTACATGTAGTCATTATTAGTGAAATGTATAAACAAACTACCTTAGAAATATACTCAATTTGAGTGTACCAGTAGTAAAGGTGCTCCCACTTTTGCTTTATTCTGTTGTCCCTTGCTGAACAAGGTATAAATGTCCAGCTCATTTTAATCTCACCAAACAGATCCAAATCAGTTCTGTAGTCTGAAAGGCTTTTTAGAAACTGCACAGATCAAAATGCTTACAGGGCTTTCTATGTTTCTTCTGGAATCAGATTTTTAATTAAACAATTATACTAAATAAGAAAATCTTTTAGAATGCTAAGATTCAGCAGTTACCTAAGATCAGTAATTAAATATCTGTTGTTCTTGAGTTCCTCCCTAACAACTCAAGAACTTTAATCTGAGCAGTTTTGTATATCCCTGCAAAGTGAAAATACTCCCTATCTCCTCAACACAAATCACTTACCCTATGCTTTTCAGAGAACTTCCAGTACCTTGATATGAAACAAACATTTTATTTTATATGACTGCAGAAGGATAATTTAAAAGATTTAACTAAGTCATTACAAAGGCACCAATTGGTATCATGTTGAAAGAATGTTGTTCACAGCATAATTTATAAATGTCAATAGAAATCATTTTCAGGTAACTACATCTAAGATGGCAGCTACTTAATCTAGATTTAACAATGCTTATACAGATGATGGGTTACTTTTAGAGGATTCAGTGAAAAAGCATGAATCTTTGTTCCAATGTTGCTCATTTCTAAATTGAAGATCATCTGGATATGGCTTGTATACATCTAGATGCTAAAAGGATTTGCAAATCTGACTACATTAGAAGCATAGTGTGACATCTTTTTTTAATATATTTTATTATTTTTAACACAATCACCTTAATATTTGGTAAACAGTGTGTTGTCTGGGTTTACATTTTAGAAACATTCACTAACAGTTGATTTCTATAATCTATAATCCACATAATAAATTTACTTGATTTCCTCTTTTCCCCATAATGTTCTCTTTTACCAACCTTAAGTTAATACAATTCTTGTTGTTTTAATGAATGATGATTGAGTATAAAAGTTTTCTAATATTTCTACAGATAATAATCACATCAATATAATATACCTTTTCTATCTAGTCATTCTGGTTGTCTCATCATAGATCCTGTTTACAGCTCTTGTTTACATTTGTGTTTCCCACAATGTTCAAAACATTCTTACTGGTTAAGATTTTTTCAAAGTTAATTACATTTAAATATTTGAGTCTGTTTTTTCTCATGTAAGCCAACCCAATACTTTTACCTTTCTTAAGGAATAAATAAGACTAAAAAAAAGAAAAAATAAGAATAAAAAATAAAAAGATAGTATGCTACTTAAAATCCCTATTTCCTATAAGCTAATACATATTTATTTCCAAAAAGGTTTTGTTCTTTTTTACCATAATTAAAAATATATTTAATCTTTAAATATTCCATTTAATAAATCTAGTCCTTTAATCTTTTAACTCTTATTCAAAACATTTTTAATCCATTGTATACTGCTCAAAAAAATAAAGGGAACAGAAAATAAGACATCCTACTATTAAATACAGTACATTGTGTTGTTTAAGTGTTCCCTTTATTTTTTTAGCAGTATAATTTTCTTAAAGTCAATCACCTTTAGACATCTAAAACATTTCCTTTATATAAGCCATTCCAACTCTTTTATATTACTCAAATCAAGAAATAAAATAAAAAAGAAGAAAAAGAAAGTACTATGTTACTTGAGGAGCTCTTCCCTCTTAAAGTCAAATTCTCATCCCAAATTTTTCTATTTCTTTAACCATATTCGAACAGGTGTTTGTTTTTAAAATATTCTCTCTGATAGGCCCCATTGTCTATTTTCTTAATTTTCACTTTAGCCTTTTTCTTTTGCCCAGTATCTTTCTTAATCAATATGTTCTGCTGAGTCAAAGAATCTTTCCATATTCTTGTAGGTGTTACTGTAGATATAAAAGGTAAGTCAAGTACAATATCTTTGTGAGAGGCATTTGCCCATTCATTTTTGTTGAAACTCTTTTTCTATCTTTTTCTTTCTGCTTCTCTTATTATTTTTTCTCTCTCCAGTTCTAGTGTTTTTCCTGACATCTCTGCAGTCCATTTTGTCCAATCTTTTTTCTTATCGTCAAATTTGTTTTGTGGTGTTAAAGTATACGGTACGTTGTATTTTCCAAATCCAGTATTTCTTGTAAAAATTTTTCCACTTGGGTTAAATCATACTTCTTTGTTTTGTTAAGTTCCATCTTTAGTCTCTATCTTGAAATTTGTATTCAGTCGTCTGTTTTATCTGTTCCTTCTCTGTTGTTTCCTGGGATTTTTTTTTTTGTTGTTGTAAAGTTAAATTGGAGATGAATTGGTTTATATTTTCAAAATTATTTTGGATTTCTTTGTGGTTTGAAATCATTGTTATTTGAATTAGTTGCAACATATCATATGTCTCCTCTAGAAAAGTATTTATTTTTTTCTTGATAGGTTCTTTCTATAAATCTCTGATTTTTCATGATGACCAAGAATCCAAATTTTCTTTTCTCTGCAAATAACTTTGGGGTCAGAGTTAAATAGATACTCGTAATCCAGAAAGTTCAAAAAAGGGTTGTTGTTTTTGTTACCTGAAGTTTGTAAGTCTCATTTTGTCTGCAGCCCAGATTGTTTTCTTTTTGTCACAGCTGTCCTCTATTGTTAGAGATTTGAAGGTCACAAGTAGATATTAGTTTCTTCCAGATTTTGCCAAGTCCTGCATGAAAGCCATAGCTGTTGTAGTCTTTATCCACCACTAGATGTCAGCACTGGTTTATTTTTCAAATTTTCAAAATGAACAAATTGCTTTAAAATGAGAATCTTAACCATTCAGTAACTTCAAACTTACCCAAATTTAGGTTTTATAGTCATTTTATTTCATTTAAATAAGTTTTGGTCCTCCATAAAAGGTTTAATTAGCCACTTCCGTTAGTAAAAGGGTGGGGCAAAAATCCCCCTCCTTCACTTCCGGAGGTTTTTTGCTTCCTGGAATTTTTTTTTCCTTCAGAAAAGTTGATAAGTAGGATAGAGAAAATCTATGTTCTTACTCAGATTCAAATGTGCTGTTTACAATCAGCTTAAAATAGTGCTTTTGATTTCAGTTGCTTGCAGCTTGGGCTAGACTCTGAAGTTAGGCTAGCCTTTCTCCTGTTGGTTCCTGGAAGGCTTCTCCTGCACCGATCAGGTCAAATGCCATCTCTCCGAGGTCCCTGGGACTTCTTTCCTTCTTCGCCACCTCTTCGGGGCAGCTTCTAGCCCATTTAGGGTCCCCTAACAGGAAGAAACTCAGCCGAAGGGCATGGAGTCCCAAACCCCTTGCCTTGACTGCTGTGCTGCTGCACAGGACCGGAAGAAGCATAGTGTGACACTTTGTATACAATTCAGAAATGTGAGTTACAGCCACCAACAGACCATCAATCGAGCATGTCAAACTTTCAAGGAGCTTCATATTTTTCCTTTCCTTTTCAAATTTCAGCTTGTCTATTCATTTACAGTAGCTGCTTCTGTTTTTTATTGGTGCCAATTCCTGACTTGTTTCTACAACAACAGTAAATTGTAAAAATATCAGCAAAAAAAAGGTTTGCCACATTATGGTAATCAATTCTACTTTGGTCAACACATTACTTTCAATGTGGAAAGGAAACAAATAGTGCGTTCTCAAGTTACTGTAAGAAATAACTTCATTTAGAAAGACAGGGTATCACCTATCAATCCAGAACTACAAAGGTTTAAAATTACACATCACAAATGAATATTAGGGCTTGCTTTTGCAAGAGTTTCATTATAGTTTCTCCTCTAAGGAGTAGACAACTGAACATGATCACACCAACCCATTAATAATAAAACAGAGCAGCAGCTCTGGAAGTGGAGTTGTAACATTTTGTTCAAGAAAGCTTTATTGTATCTTATCTTTAAGGCTCTCTCATATTTCTTGAGCCTAAGATATGGCTTGCTTCAGAGTGAAGATTAATTCTTGGTAAGGTGAGCATGAAGCCACATATGTAATTGTCTAATAAATTCACTTTAATAGCAACTTCCTTTTAACAATAGCATATCTTTTACTGGGAGTTATAAACAGAGGAGATCCAGTGGATTTCATGCTTTGCAAAACTGCTGGGCAATGGAAAAAAAGCCAACAGTGGTAAACATTAACCCTGTAACAGCGTAATGCCTTTTTCCAGCCTCCCTTATTCTTTGAGCAATATACAGTGGCACAGCTCAGAGCAACAGAGAATTTGTGAAGATTGTACTATCGAGAGCTGCCATATCCTGAGGTTGCATTCAATCTGTGGTGGAAATGAAATTAAACTTTGCAGAGGCATGAGTGGAAAACCTAAGAGATGGAGGCGGAGAACTTATTCTCGTAATCTACTGTATGGCCCAATCTTAATTCTATTTCTGTTGCAGTTTACGAGAGATTCTCAACATTTTAAAAGGGCAATAGCAAACCTCAAAATTAAATCATTTTTATTTATGTTTTAAGAAATAGTCAAAAGTTTGTAAGATCGTTAACATTAAAATTTCACCATCTCATGTGAATTGGTTTTTTCTATGTAATTTATTGGATTAAAAAAAATACAGGAATAAAAGATAAAACAAGAAGAAAAAGAACTGAAAAAAGGAAAAGTCAGGAAAAAGCAAGTTAAAAGTGCAAAAAGAAGAAAAGAAAATAAACAAAAACATTGCTTCCAACTTTGCTACAGATATAGGTAAAAAATATATCAAATTCTTACTCTAAAGCTCATAATAGCCACGTTATTTTTATAATCCCATATATGAAGGTAATGTAGAAAAAACTGATAAGATCATATTGAAGGGTGCAGTTAACCAGATTCCCTGTAAAGTATTGTAAATAAAGCACCCTACTATCATGAATACTGTATGAAAGTTGTCTCCATTCTTTATTATGTATGCATGTGAGGTGGGGAGGCTGATCTCTGATTCCATCTTCTGAATTAGGACACAGATTCTCTGATCATGTGCATATCATGACAAAGAAGCCACAGGAATGTTATCGATGTATTTATAAAATAAAATGTCCAAATTAAATGTTTAGAAAATATTTAGTACCAGTAACAGATTCTATCACAGTAAAAAAAAAAACTCATTTATTTTTTTGCTGCTGTCTAACATAACACCTGCAGAGGGCACTGTTTTACTGCTTTAAATGATTGGTCTGAAAAAAACAAAGAAATTCAAAGGAGTGGGATGCCTAAACAGGAACATTTTTTTATACAATATGGCCAATTTCTCAGTAAATAGTTTATCTGTAACAAGGGTGAGCATGTAGCAAACAGGAGTTGGAAGTGTTGTGTACTGAGTTCTTTGCTTGAGCGAAGAGACGAGGCGAGTGGGTTCAGTCAGAAACATTCTTTATTTGCTTGCAGGAACTGAACTGGGGAAACAGGGCTGTGAATGTATTTATATTTATACCCTATTTATACCCTGGCCTCCAGGTGGCGGCCAATAGGTTTAAAGCAACCTATTGCCGCCCTAGAAACAGCCAATGGCGGCGCTGGTGATGGGTTGTCTGAGAAGCTGGGAGCTGTTAGCCAGCTCCCTGCTTAAGCAACCTTCCAGCAATCAAAACCCACGTGATACACTCAGTAAAACAAAGCCCAATACATTACAGGAAGGAAGGAAGGAAGGAAGGAAGGAAGGAAGGAAGGAAGGAAGGAAGGAAGGAAGGAAGGAAGGAAGGAAGGCTCACAGAAAATGAGCAGTAAACAAATACTGAAGTTTTCTTGGAGGATGTACAATCTTGCAAGGATCAAGATCTGAGAGTCAGAGAAGAATTCATTGCTTGGTACCAAGTTAGGATTTTCATGTATTATTCTTTTATAAAAAACAATATTCTGGAATGGCATATGTTTTAATGAAGAGATTGTACCATGACAACAGAGAGGGACACAGACCTGGGAAGAGAAGGAAGAGAGGAAGGGGTTGGGAACAAGGCTGTGCTACCCTCTTAGACATTTTAGATCTTAAATTCCTTGCTGAATGGGCATTCAAGTTTAAAAACCAGCTTATCAGTGAAATCTCAAGTGTATGGTAACTCTATGCTAACTCCTCTGATTCCTTTTGAAAGGTGTAGCAATCTGTAGTAGAGCTCCAGCTGCATTACAAGAAAGGAAAAGATGAAAATTCCTGTGGCTTTCAGGAAATAGGTGGTGACCACCAGAGTCCTAAGACCTGTGTTCTAACTCAGAGGTCCCCAACATTTTGGGCACCAGGGACCAGTTCCTTGGAGAGAAGTTTTTCTGTAGACTGGAGGGGGTGTGGTTTTGTGTGCTACCTGCATTCCTATGGATGGGTCTTCGCTTGTTTGCACAGACTGGTTTCTGGTATGCCACGGACTGCTGCTGGTCCACGGACCGGGGGTTGGGGTTCCCTGTTCTAACTTACTGACCGGCCAAGCTCAAAAAAGGACTGAAGTCAAAGCTAGAAATAGCTACTTCTTGGCATATATTATTAAATAATGTAAACCTTGGAGTAATTAAATAATGTAAACTAGAAGTAATTTGCTTCCAAGAAATCCTGGAGGAGATGATGATGCAATTCTGAACTAGATAAATAGAACAATCATTGTCTATCTGACCTTCCTTAACTGGTAATGGTTCTGAATCACACATAGAAAAACTCTAAAGCATTTCGTCATCACACAGGGCATTTCAAATAAATATGAAAAATAATCAATTAATTCCAAAGTACTATTGATGCTTAATTGTATATAAAGTGCATCCATACATATTTTCTACTTGCCAACTTTAACTTGTTAAATTTTAACATGCCACATTAAACCTAGCATGGCTCTTAACAGGAGAAAGGTTATATACCTGGCTTTAAAGGAAATGAGTGTAAATGGCTTTTTGGATAAGGGGAGGCTATAATGGGAGAGATATGTAAGACTGAATTGGCTTTGAAAATAAACTAAATAATTGTATTAAAAATAAGATAACTTATGAGTCCATTAAAAATAAATAGGAAGAAGCTTGCTCAAAATAAATGTTGTGATTCTCCATAGGATACATGTTAATGCCCAGAATTTTGGTAGTTCAAGTTGGTGTAATGTTAGATAATTTGAAGCAATAGAATTCTTTATTGAAAATAGAAATAGAATTCTTTATTGGCCAAGTGTTATTGGACACACAAGGAATTTGTCTCTGGTGCATAATCTCTCAGTGTACATAAAAGCAATAAGTGATAAATCATGATCATAGTCATCGTAAAAATACATTCATCATAAATCATAAGATACAACACTTAGTAATAGTCATAGGCAATAAGCAATCAATAACTCAATAAGCAATCAACATAAATTATACTAGGATACTAAATAAAACAATATAAATTGTAAGATACAGGCAACAAAGGTATAGTCATAAGTAGATAAGGAGATAAGTAATAGGAAAGATTAGAAGAATAATAGTAATACCATGTTTCCCCGAAAATAAGACCTGGTCTTTTTTTTTGTCTCCAAAAGATGCACCAGGTCTTATTTTCAAGGTGTGTGTGTCTTTTTCACAGTCTCACCTCACGGTGGCAGCATCAACAGCCCCGCCCAGCCTGCCCACTTCTTCTGCAGCCACTTGCCACCACTTGGGCATGTCAACCCCAGCCTCCATTTCACCGTCAGAGGCCTTTAGGAAATGCCTCTGCAGCTGAGAATGGAGCTCCAGATTGACGTGTGCGACAACCCTGGCCTTTATTTTGTTCTCAGAGGCCTTCCGTAAAGGCCTCTACAGCCGAGAACCAAGCTATAAATTCAGAAAACCGCTATTTCCTATCTGTAGTCTTAGATGACTCTAACCTTACAATCCCAGATTGTAAAAAATTTCTTCAATATGTACCATCTCCTTTCAAATTAAGCCTACAGATATCTTCCTACTCAAACCATGAAGTCATGGTAATTACTTCATTTCATATTAATGTTATGATATAATGTAATTTCTTAAATTAACCTTTGTTTCAAATTGAAATTATACCAGTATCTACCGGCCGCGGTAGGTACTGAGATGTGCAAGGGGAATGTGCCCCACCGGCAGGCCAAGGGCAAGACCCTCGAAGGGGCTGAAATGACCAGTGGCGACCAGCTCTCCAACCAATAAGCAATTTTCAGTGTTGCTAAGGATGGAGCAAGTGCTACAGTACTTCCAACTCACCCAAATTACAATAATCCTAAATGGAAAGATTAAAATGGTCTCACAATCAAGAGTTCTTCTCTTTTAAACTGATCTCAGAATAATAATAATAATAATAAAACACTTCCATTGCTCGAATTTCAACCAGGGAGCCACAAGGGGACAACATGAAAGACAATTTGGGTTGTTGGCAAGCACTAGGCTAGAAACAAGGAGATTGCGAGTTCTAGTCCCGCTTTAGGCATGAACTTTAGGTCAGTCACTCTGAGCGACTTTAGGTCAGTCATTCCCTCACAACAGAACTCATCTCACAAGGTTGTCACTGCTGTGGGGAAAATAGGTCGAGGAAAGAGTATTAGGCTTGAGTTATTTATAATGGCAAGATAAACATGAATAAATATGAACCAAGATGTACCTCAGCAGAAGTGATGGGGGGAGTGACGGGATGGGAGCCAACCACATAAATTATTAAACAGACCATGATGTTAACAGCGCTATGAAGGCTACCACCTATGGCTTAATAAAATAACCAAACACCTTCATGGGATTAAAAACAGAGGGAACGCGAGTAGGAGAAAAGCTATGGACCAAAGAATTTCACCCTCCCCTCCCCCCCAGCCTTCATTTAAAAGGTAGCTCTCATCCACTCCTGAAGCTCCGGATGTGGCAAAGCCTCGGGCGCTCACCTTGGGGCGGGGTCTGGGCAAATTTCTGATTAAGCGTCAGCTTCACAGGCAAGCAGGTGGTGTTTTGGGGGAGAAGGGTGGGGGTTTTGTGGGCTTGTTACTTTAGAACGGGGAACACCCATCTTAGTTATTGTTAGTGGGAAAGCCTTTGCTCTGATGTGTGGTAAGATGGTAAGTTCAAGGAGGCCATCGTATTCTATTCAGCCATGGGTTGCCTTTTCTGTGATACATACAACTCTTGTGCTTTTAAAAATGGTTTAAAGGTCTGGGAGAAAAAACACAGTGAGAAGTGCCCCACCGCCAGCCACTACTTACACCCCGACGGAATGCTCCATTGCCACCACTGCTCCTCCCCACTTCCCCGCACGGAGTACCCTGCCACCGGCGCTTTCCCGCATGGAACGCCCTGCTGCCACCACTTCCCCCCCGCATGGAGCGCCCTGCTTCTGCTGCTTCCCCCCTGCACAGAGTGCCCTGCCACTTTCCAATATAGAATGCCCTGCCGCCGCCGCTTCCACCCCCGCACGGAGTGCCCTGCCACTGCTGCTTTCCCGCACGGACTGCCCTGCTGTCGCCGCTACCCCCGCATGGAGCGCCCTGCTGCCGCTGATTTCCCCCCTGCACAAAGCACCCTGCTTCCACCGCTTCCTACACACACAGAATGCCCTGCTGTCACCACTTCCCCCCCCCCCCCGGAATGCCTTGCCGCCACTTTCCTGTATGAAGCGCCCTGACACCGCTGCTTCCCCCCTGACGGAGCACCCTGCTGCTGCCGCTTTCCCGCATGGAGCACCCTGCCACCACTGCTTTTCCCCAACCCCTGCATGGAGTGCCCTGCTGCTGCCGCTCCCTCCACCCCCTCACACGGAGTGCCTTGCTGCTGCTGCTCCCCTCCACCCCGCACACAGAGTGCCCTGCTGCCGCCGCTCCATCCCCCCTGCATGAAGTGCCCTGCTGCCACTGCTCCTCCCCACCCCCACACAGCACCTTGTTTCCAGCTCCAACACGGTCCCCCATCCCTTCCTTCACCACTGTGAGAGACTAAAAATAAAGTTCAATCAATCAATTCCAACTTTGTGAGACCTTTTTTTCCCCGCGAGTTGAAATTGATTGATTGATTGAACTTTTTTTTTTGCACAAGGTGGCAGAGGCCTAAAGCGAAACGTTTTTTATAAAACCCAGCTTAAAAAGCCACTTGCACAGGGAAATGTTGATGCAGGTTGCTCATGGACGGGACTAAAGGCCTAGGACTGGGGCAACAGCGCACGTGCCCGCAGAGAGGGCTCTGCGTGCCGCCTGTGGCACGCATCCCATAGGTTTGCCACCACAGGTCTAGAATAATGTGAGAATTAGTCATTTTTGGTTCAATAAATTATAGTTAAACAAAATAGGACTGAGTAGTGTATGAAATACAACTCTGAAAGATAAGGACGCTCTTAAAATAGGTGAAGCAAACTGCTCCTTCTTTGGCCAGTTCATATTTTGCTTTTTCAATGATTAACCTCTTGGGAAGAAAGGGCCTAAATTCTCTGTGGCAATTGCAGAAGAAAAGCTAGAGCATTAATTGCACCTTGATATGGCATTAAGTTTGTTATGACATAAGGTAGACAAAGGCAATCCATGTGAGCCACATGCAGTCCTCAAACTAACTTTGCCATCCTAAGAGCCTCCTGGAATTACACAAAGAAAGAAGCTGCATTAAGCACACAGGCAGACAGCAAAGCCTCCTGCATGATGGGAGCAGCTTGGGGATAATCTGGTCAAAAGCCAATTATCAATAGTCAGTACACCTGCAAGATGTTGGCATTGTCTCTTCCTGACCTTCTACACCTGTCTAATAATTCCAACACATTAACAACAAGAAAAAAATCAAGGAAACTGTAGGCCCACTAAAGCGAGAAGATGGCAAAGAAATTATAGGCAACAGGGAAAAAGCAGAGCTGCTTAACTCATACTTTGTGTCAGTCTTCACGCAAAAAGAAACTATAGCCAAACACACCAAAAAAAAAACACTGCAAAAGACATACTAGAAATAAAAATTAAAATAAGCAAGAAAATGGTAAGGGAACACCTATCCAACCTTGATGCATATAAATCACTGGGACCTGATGGATTACATCCCAGAGTTCTGACGGAGCTGGCAGATGTTATCTCAGAACCATTGCACCACATCTTTCATAAATCCTGGGGCACCAGGGAAGTACCTGAGGATTGGAAAGGGGCTGATGTGGTCCCCATCTTCAAGAAAGAAAAAAAAATGGACCCAGGAAACTACAGACCAATCTGTTTAACATCAATACTTGGGAAGATCCTAGAAAAGATAATCAAACAACAGATCTGCGAACAACTAGAAGCAAACAGAAGTCATAACTAGTAGCCAACATGGATTTGTTAAAAAACCAATCTCATCTCATTCTTCGATAAAGTGACTAAACTAGTAGACCAGTGAAATGCAGTGAATGTAATATATTTAGATTTCAGTAAGGCATTTGACAAGGTAGACCACAACCTACTCCTTGGTAAGCTAGGAAAAGGTGGAATACACAACATCACCATCAGATGTATCTGTGGCTGGCTAACAAACCGTACTCAACAAGTAGTCCTCAATGGCACTACATCCACATGGAAGGAAGGAAGCAGTGGGGTACCACAAGGTTCCGTCTTAGGCCCAGTACTCTTCAATATCTTCATCAATGACTTAGATGAGGGAATTGAAGGGGAACTCATCAAATTTGCAGATGACACCAAACTGACAGGAGTAGCCAACACCCCAGAAGAAAAACTTAGGATCCAAAAAGATCTCAACAAACTTGAACAATGGGCCCTCTCCAACAAAATGAGTTTCAATCTGGAGAAAAGCAAAGGCAGGAAAAACCAAAGGTACAAATACAGATTAGGCGAGACCTGGCAGAAAAATAGTAACTGTGAGAGGGACCTTGGAGTCCTAGTGGACAATCACTATGAGCCAGCAGTATGCAGCAGCAACCAAAAAAACTAATACAAACCTGGAGTGTATAAACAGAGGCACAGAATCAAGATCACACAAAGTATTATTACCACTTTATAAAACCCTAGTAAGACCAAACCTGGAATAATGCAGCCAGTTTTGGTCATCTTATCACAAAAAGGATGTAGAGAGTTTGGGAAAAATTCAGAGAAGAGCAACTAAGATGATCAAAGGCCTGGAGACTAAAACATATGAAGAACGGCTATGAGACTTGGGTTTGGCTAGTCTAAAGAAAAGAAAAAATAGGGGAGACATGATAGCAGTATTCCAGAATTTGAGGGGCTGCCACAAAGAAGAGGGGGTCACATTATTCACCAAAGCACCAGAGGGAACGACGAGAAACAATGGTTGGAAACTGATCAGAGAGAGAAGCAACCTGGAACTAAGAGGAAACTTCCTGACAGTGAGGACAATCAACCAGTGGAACAGCTTATCCCCAGAAATTGTGGGCGCTCCATCACTGAAGATTTTTGAGACTGGACATTCACCTGTCTGAGATGGTATAGGTTCTCCTGCTTGAGCAGGGGGCTGGACTAGAACAGGGCCTTTCAACTGGTGGCACGTGTACCACTTGTGGTACTTTGCCACATGGCAGGTGGTACGTGATTGCTAGCCAAGTGTAGCAGGGGAGGGGAATGAGCCTAAGCGAACCAATCCTGAGGGAGAGGGAGAGGCAGCTGCAGCACTGTCTGGGCTTGGCAGAAGCCCTAGGAGCCGGCAGGGCTCCAGCTGATTGGCATTTCCAGAAGCAGCTTGGAGCTGGAGGTGAACTGAAGAAAAAGGGGGGGAAGAGAGGAGAGGCTATAAAAGAACGTGGTTTGGGTGGGGGAAGGTGAAAAAAGACAACAGGAAAGGTTTAATCCTTTAAACAAATGTAATTAGTTTTACCCCCTTTAACTGAGTCTGTCTGTGGTTTTTAGAAAGTTTTCTTTGAAAGTAAACTGGCTTAATTTAAAGCTAAAGCTTTTCACAATTGCCAGAGCCTTTCTGTCTTGGATTGCAACATTGTGACACGTGACATGCCTGAGGCAGCTTAAAGAGGAAAAAACGGAGTTTATGTTTCTTTATTTTCTTGTTTTACACTTGATTACTGTGTCTTTAAGGGTACAGGGAAGGGATTGGGGGGTGCATTCTTACTACACTGTGGAAGAGCTCAGAAGGGCCAACCAGCTAGCTCAGGAGTCTACAAACTTAGAAACTTTAAGACCTGTGGACTTCAACTCCCAGAATTCCTCAACCAGCCATGAGGGCTGAGGAATTCTGGGAGTTGAAGTCCACAAGTCTTAAAAGTGCCAAGTTTGAACTAGCTGGTAGTGGTGCATATTAATAAACATGGATAAATTCATCATACATTTGTCTGTGCAAAGGGAAATTGATTCAGCAAAGGAACAGCCACCAAAGAAATTAAAACTGGTACTTTTCTTCTTTTTTTCTACAGTTTGTAATAGTTTATTATAGTTTATTAGATTATAGAATAAAATACAAAAATACAAAAGCAAATAGTAGGAAACAGTGGGGAGGAAAAAGGGGGGGAAAGTGAGGGAAAAAGAACAGAGTTCCTCTGTTGTAGTAGAAGGAAGCATTAACACTGAACCTCAACTTTTTACTTTTCCATAATATTATAAACTAGCCATTTCTATAACAACAAATGAATCTAATCAGTAAAATCCAAAATCTCCCCCCTCTTTTTTTTTTAGTCATCAAGTTTTTGACACCTTGCTAAGCACTGGTGGTACTCAAATGTTGTCATGTCCTATTCTATTCTAATTGCATATAGGAGTCTCTGATAAGCTGAAGAGGCTGGTCTTAGTACAGGCTCTAGTTCAGCAATCTCTGAAAAGCTTAGCCGATATGTAGCCTGGCCTGTAAAATACATTAACTCCTGCTAAAGTAGAAGAGGGAATTACATGCGCCAGAAACAGAGTAAAAAACTAGAAAGCACGTTCTTCTATTGTTATATTCGTAAGTGGAATATGAAAGTTATTTCTTCTTGAACAATTGAATAATCAATCATTAACAATATGATATTGCCATATAACATGCAAAATATATTGTTCAATGAGTTATTGTTAACTTATTTTACATAATCAACATTGGATTAGGTGTCTTCTAACTATTCATGAATTTATGGATATATGATCTTTGAACAGAGACTCTAATTTGTGAAGCCATTTCATTTTGTAAATAAAACATAACCCATGGAAACCTTTGTTTATGTTTAGCAAGTTCAAACTTGTCTCAAGCACCCAGAAACTATTTGTTAGTCTTCTAGTATCTGCAAACAGTCTCTGAATAACGAACTGGTATGATAGAGGACTGTCTACATACAGAATGGAATCTTATCTCATAGTTATTCCAAAGTAACCAGGAATAAACTGTGCTGCTAAATATCTTTGCTAATAATATTAATATTGTGTCCCTCCAATCCTTACACTAAAGAGAAATAATCTGAAAAAAAAACACCAATGACTTGTTAATTGCTATAAATGAAACACTTCAAAGTCTTCTAGTCCAACCCCTGGCTCAAGCAGTAAACCTTATACCACAGGTATCAAACTCGATCACGTCACGTGTTATATCATGACGTATCGCAATGTTTTTTGCCTTTGCATAGCTGGGGTGGGCATGTCCTGTGCGTAACGCAAACTGGTGTGCAGGCTACCAGTTTGACACCCCTGCCTCATACCGTTTCAGACAAATGATTGTCCAATTTCTTCTTAAAAACCTCCAGTATTGAAGCAGCCACAATCTCTGGAGGCAAGTCGTTCCATTGATTAATTGTTCTGACTGTCAGGAAATTTCTCCTTAGTTTTAAGTTGATTCTTTCCTTGATTAGTTCTTTCCTACAGTTCTCAATTCCTACACCAAGGAAAGATAATGCTATCTTTTCCTAAAAATCTAAAAAAAATTATTCCCTTATGTTACTAACATGAAGCCTTATTAAATAGTGCACATTAACAAAAGATTAATATATTAATTCTATTAACATTCCCACACACTTTTAATAGAAATGTAGTACTATAAAGGCTAGCCATCACTATTACATTTTAAAAGGTGATAGAACTTCAACTACCAAACTTTTCTCAGGCTTGGAATGAAAAGTAAACTTGTTGAAATTCCTTTTTCTACACTATTTAGAAGTAGATGAATTCTGCCTCCACTTGTATCTAATAATTTAGCTACTATCTCAAATTATGGAAGAAGAACCCATAGGTCTATCAAAGTTCTACCCAGATCTTGTGACAGAGATTATTTTATAGGGAAAAAAGTATATTTTCTAACACCATGCAACTATAACAGATAATTTGAAGTATAATCCTAGACATTTCCACTGAGAAACTCCATTAATTTCAATGGCTTTCTCCAAGTATAGTGAGTAAAAGATTGCAGCCAGGGTACTGTAATTGTGTATAGAGGAGTGAAAGCAGAATTGCAAAAACACTTTCTGCATAATTTGTGGAATAGATAAACTTTTGAGTATGCAATCAAGGAAATAGCTTTTGCTTTTCTTCTCTATGAGCACCAAGAAATATATACTCGTAACTTCTGTATGCTTCCTCTGTAGTAAATGGCAACAAGGCTGTTTCTACTCACAGAATAAATTGAAAAACTGATATTAACAACATCCTCTCTTTCCATACACTGTTGGAGAAAACGCTATGTACTATAAAGTACATGCTTTTCTCAACAAACTCAGGCAAGGAAAAGGCTATGATAAAAGCAGAGCAATGACCTGAAAGTATGCGTATGAAGCTTGTATAAATATCACAAATTTCTAATATTCTGAAAGTATCTTAAATAAATCAGTAAAATATTCAAAAATATTTTCCACAAATTGCTGCATGCTTCCTCAATGAATCTTATTCCCTGAAAAGCAGATATGGGATTACAATTTTCATTAGCTATGGGCAACTGCTGTATCCATTTTGATACTGGATAAGGATGAGACAGGCAATATTTTTTTATTTGATTGAAGTGGAAAGAACATGCAAAAATGTGGATTAATTCTCCACCAACCAGAAAAGTAAAATTATAATCTTATAATATTGCTTTTCTCCAAATGTTAGGGGAATTATGTTATGTCTGAGACTATATAACTGTATTCATGCCTAGCCAAAAAAACTTACCTTAACAACAAGGAAAATCTTATGTTCTTCTTTTGGGAAATTGTTGTTTTCTTCTGAATTATGACTGAAGGGAAATCTGACGGTATTTCTTGAAGTTTTGAAAATGTCCTCCATAGCCATGGCACTTTCAAATGCTCTATTCTCTCTATCTTTGTATTGATTGTCTTCAAGACCATCTTGTGGAGAGTCTGTTTCTTCCCCGCTGTCAGAGCCATGCTGAGAGGAACAAGAGTTTTGCTGGCTAAGTTCTATGCTGTTCTCACATCTAATGTCCATGTTGTCTAGCATGGCAATTAAACAAGGAGAAGGTGAATCTCCACTGCTCTGATTAGAGACTTGTTCACATTCTCCTTCCTCTAAATTTGGATTTTCATAAAACCTATCTACCTCCGTTTTTTCATGTGCATTGCTAAGCTCCCCATTTTCCATGACAGACAATTCAATAAATTATCTGCTCCTCTGGGAATTTAAATCAAGCTGTCGATGGTGATAGATAAAAACCCTACTTAAATACTTCTGATATGCTTTCTGAACACATTGTTACACCTGAGAAGTTTCCAACAATCATTTACAAAGAGCTTTAAATCAACAAACTGCATATCCACTGAAGACTTTTTAACCCTTGCACAGTTCAAAACGTGAGCACTTGTTCTTCAAAATAACTTTGATTCACATATTCTCAGCAGACAGGTGGCAGGGGCAAATTATTTTCCTTAGTTCTCATCTGTTTTTCTAATAGCAAACCTGTGGACCTTTTTTCCCTCCAAGGATCACCATTTCTTTTCAAAAAGCACTTTAGGAAAATTATTTTTAGATATCGGATACAAAAGCGTGGTGAACAGTCTGAAAAGATTTTTCTAGTTTTGCCAAGATTGTAAGGCTCAGTCTTCACAAAACCTGAGGAAAGCAGACACAACATGTGAAATAATGATTCATATCTAGCCATCAAAACAATTTCCTATGAATTTAAGAACTATCTTTCAGAAATAATTTTCACTGCATGATTTTTGAAGAGATCACTGATACAAAAATGAAGGTTTTTTTTATTTTTCTACTTTTACATATATATACTTCTGTCACTGTCCCTTTGAGAGAACAAAGTCAAGTATCAGAGCATCTGGCTTGGATGAAGAACCTTCTGCTTATGAAGGCTGGCTGTCAGGACCCACCCCAAACCAAGTTTTAGGAAGACAAAACTCTTGGAGCCAAATCTAGTCCAAAAGGAATCTTTACTATGACATGCTTGGTTGTAGGAATACAAGACAGGACTTAATATTGTTCTACAAGCTAAAACCTTATAAAGAGTTCCCGGTTCAACCCCCCCTTAACCCCATTTGGTCAGCCCCCCATCATTTACCTCGTATCATCCCTCTCGTGGGAAAAAGGAACTTAGGACCTTTTATGTTTATTGCTCTCTTCCGTGACACAAGCCAGATGCTACCTACCCTAGCCCTCCCTTTTGTTCCCCCAGTTCAAAAGTCTTCTCTTTTCCTTTGAAATGCCTAATACAGGCTCAATACACATTCGTTCCCTCCTCCTCGGGAGATGGCAGAATCCAGGAACAACGTTTTAAACATGCATTTATGACTATGATATAAATGGATTCTGACACTGCCATTCATTGCTAGGAGTAGAGTCACTAGTTCCCTAATATGTTATAGTATATTTCTGATATACAAACTTCACTAGCAAAAAAATGGGTTGGCCATTATTTATTATCTATGTGTCTCCAACCACTATGAAATGTAAGAATTTGAGGAAGTAGAAGCTGTTAATATTGCCTTTTCAATGTAGAAAAGTTAGTAGTCCCTTTTCAATTGGAAAAAAAGACTCCAGAGAACATAGGCCTTTTTTGCCACATTCCAAGGAAATGCAGCCAGGAGCCTTACAATATTATTGTCTGACAGCAGCACACGATATTCCAGAAAATCCATTGTAAAGATAATATCATTTTCCTTGTTGTTGTGCATCCTCATCCAACCCGTTTAAACTGCATGCATGCCAAATGTCAAGTCTTATAGCAAAATTAATTAAAATGTACAAATTGGAGTTAGCTTTAAATTAGGCTCCCTTAATTGGGAAATTAGCAACCAGAGCAAAGTTCTATAATAAAATCTGTATGTAGTCTGTATACCAATACAGCTGATTCTTATAGAAGATTTTCATAGTACAGAGAAAAGTAATTAAGAGTTTGGGTGGAGGGAGAATGGGCAGCTTTAGTTAAGGAAATGATATATCACAAAGAATTGGACAGAGTCACAAATAATGTGGTTTTGATTTAAACAGAGAAATGAAATTTTAAAAAACGTTTACAGGTTCTGATGTACCGATTTTTGCAGTTAACAATGAGAAGAAAGCAAGAAGACTGGAAAGGCAAATGGATAAATTTAATACTTTCAAAGCAAAAAAAAACAAGATTCTTCTGCAAAATCTGCTGTAATCTGGGAATTTATGATGCAACCCAGAGTTACAAAGTTTTCTTAAGAATTATAGAATATTTTATGGATTAAAGTACAATCCTGATAAAGGAGCAGGAAGGTGATAAAAAAGGGACCAAAGTGCCTTAATATAAACATAATACAAAAGTGGGAAGTGGAAGTTTGGGATAAGATCAAAGCAAAAACTTGTTAGAAAAGGATCCTGAATTCAGGGGAGTGGGTAAACTAAACTGTAACTGCAACAGATTGTTAAATTTAGAGCAAATCATGAAAGGCTATCCTCGGTGTTAGTATACTAGTCCTGAGTGACTGAAAAATGCAGGAGGAAATTTGTACAAATTCTTGTATAGGATACCAAGCTTAGCATAAATGAATGAGTGTTAAATATGTTTAAAGAAGGTGGCATCACTCTTGATATATTCCTTTGCCAAGGCTAGTTTAAATGCACTTAAGTGTGAGGTGTTGATTGTAATAGGAAATAGGAACAGACAAGGGATAAGTAATAGTCTCCCACCAGATAGTTGAATAGAATAGAATAGAGCTGGAAGGGACCTTGGAGGTCTTCTAGTCCAACCCCCTGCTCAAGCAGGAGAACCTATACCATCTCCGATAAGTGACTATCTAGCCTCTTTTTAAAAATCTCCAGTGATGGAGCACCCACGATTTCTGGGGGCAAGCTATTCCACTGGTTAATTGTCCTCACTGTCCGGAAGTTTTTCCTTAATTCCAGGTTGCTTCTCTCTTTGATCAGTTTCCAACCATTGTTTCTTGTCCTTTGGTGAATAACGTATGTTTTAGTCTCCAGACCTTTGATCATGTCAGTTGCTCTTCTCTGAATTTTTTTCCAAATTCTCAACATCTTTTTGGGATATGGTGACCAAAATTGGCTGCAGTATTCCAGGTGTGGTCTTACTAGGGTTTTATAAAGCAGTACTAACACCTCACATGATCTTGATTCTATGCCTCTGTTTATACAACCCAGGCTTGTATTAGCTATTTTGATTGCTGCTACACCCTGCTGGCTCATAGTCAAGTGATCATCTACTAGGACTCCAAGGTCCCTCTCACAGTTGCTGATTTTGAGCCAGGTCTCACCTATTCTATACTTAAACCTCTGATTTTTCCTACCTAAATTTAAAACTTTGCTTTTCTCCACATTAAAACTCATTTTGTTGGATAGGGCCCATTGTTCAAGTTTGTCAAGATCTTTTTGGATCCTGAGCTTGTCTTCTAGGGTGTTGGCTACTCCTGTCAGTTAATAAGTTCCCCTTCAATTCCCTCATCTAAGTCATTGATGAAGATGTTGAAGAGTACTGGGCCTAAGACAGGACCCTGTGGTACCCCACTGTTTATTTCTCTCCATGTGGATGTAGTGCTGTTGAGGACTACTCGCTGAGTACGGTTTGTCAGCCAGCTAGTGAGCCATCTGGTGGTGATGTTGTGTTTTCCACCTTTTTCTAGCTTACCAAGGAGTAGGTTGTGGTCTACTTTATCAAATGCCTTACTGAAGTTTAAGTATATTACGTCCACAGTATTTCGCTGGTCTATTAGTTTAGTCGATTAGTCGAAGAATGAAATAAGATTGGTTTGGCATGAAGACAGATGTGACTGAAGACAGAATAAGCATCAATGAGGGAAGGTACAAATCATAGTTCAGTAACACAGGCTGGAAGAGATTGGCAACCACCAAGGCTGAGACAGAGGACTGTTTTCAAGATAGTAGCACATAATGGACAACACAGTGATCTTAGACATTCACACATACACACAGAAATATTAAGCTCTTCAGTTCAACTCTCCATAGGATTAAACTTTTCCTGGCCATGGAAGACTTAGCACAACCATATAGAAAATGAAAGAGGGGAAAAAGCGCAGGACACCAAAAGGAGAAGATTTGCAAGTCATATGTTAGCTCTCTGGATAAAAAGTCTGAAGTCCAACTAGCATGTACGACACTGGAGAAACTTTTCTCTACTCAGAACCCTGCCAAAGAAAAATGATGCCCTCTTCTGTCTCATGGCATGATTAACTTTGGTCTTCATGACCAACTTATTTCTACATTTAGCATACTGGATGGTAGAGTAGAAAAATATAGATTTTGGTTGGATAGGAAGGAAATTAGATAAGGCAATGATAAGTAAACAAGCTATGTTACATACTATATTTGACCAGTAGATGAAGATATGCCAGTACATTTGGAGGTCTGGCTCAGTGTCAGGTAGCTAGCTTGTAAACTGTTATGCAACTATGCCAACAGTCCACTTCATCTGACAGCTAGTTCTGTAATAAAATAACATCGCTTTGCTGATTTTACTTATTTGCATTGGTGGAAACTTCCCACTTCAGTTTCTCATTGCCTTCATTGTTTCATAGCTGGCATGTTCTCCCTGGTTACCTAGCCCATTATTTGATACCTTGCACATAGTTCATATTTCAGTGGATCTGATCCTCAGCCAGTGTTTTATCTTTAGCTGTAAAGTCATAGCATGAGCTTCCTTTCTTATAAGGGGCTTTTTCCTAAGAAGCAGTCACAGGATCTAGCTTTTCTCTTTTCTAATATTTAGAACTGAACATGTACAAGCAACATCTGGTCAAAAAGATTAAAGAAGAAATTGAGAAATTCAGTCTCTTTCTGAAAACCAAAAGGACCAAGTTCATCACCAAGAATGGAAATATAAAAATAATTGACAGTGAAGAAATCAAATGTGTGCGTGGATCGCAGATTGATCAAAGGCACTGATGAGCATGAATTGAGTATGGTAAAGCAAGAATATCAGCCTGGCAACTAAATGCAGATTAATCTATGCTATTGTGCTGCCCGCACCACCTACGGCTGGAAAAAAAACAGCAAGAGGAAAATTGATTTCTGCAAGCTGTGGGATTGGAGAAGGCTGATGCACATTCCATGGACAGCAAAGGTGGCAAACAAACAAGTACAAGAATGTATAAAACCTGACATGTCGCTGCAAAGCAAAAATCTCAAAACCCAGCTTTACTTACTTTGGCCATGTCATGTGATCACACTCATTGGAAAAGACAGTTATATTTGGAATGGTCAGTACTAAAAGAAACAAGGGCGCCAAAACCACAGTGGCTAGACACTACCAAAGCAGACCCTAGACAGAGCATAAAACAAGTGAAGTAAACCACACAAGATTGAAATACTGTATGTGGAGGGTATTGGTCCATAGAAGTGCCTAGAATCAGACATGATTGAACCAATAGCAGCGGCAGCAGCAGCAGCATGGCTAAGCCACCCATTCTCCCTGACTTTATAAAACATCAGCCAGCATGCAACTCTTCCAGATATTGAGAAGAAACTGAAAAATTATTATTGTGTTAGTATAGTAGTGAGGATGTTGCACCAGGAGCTGAGAGTCCTGGCTTTCTAGTCTACCCTCAGCCACAGAAGCTCACTAAGAGACTTTGGACCAGTCACTTTTCTTCTTCATATCCTACTTCACTAGGTTGTTGTTGTGTTGACCACTATATGAGAGAAATGCTATGTACACTATATTCAGAAAAATGTGGACTATAACTCTAGTAACAATATTATGATATCTGATCTAAATTATCATTTAATAAGATAATATTAAAATAGCAAAATATTAAATTTAAATTATAAAAAAATAAAAAGACAAGCAAAAACCAAATGACTCATTTTTGTCCATGCTGAAGAATTCTAACTACCAACATATACTTTTAATATGTGAACCACCACCGCTTGTAGTTTTGAAGGAAGCCAAGGTCGGAAACCATGAACACACCAGAGCTTCTGGCTACAATACTTTGGGGAAAACAAGATGGACAACTATCAACCAAACAACAAAGATTGAGCATCATTTTTGGGAATTTCAGATTGGGGTGACTTATGAATTTGATTGTTAGCACTTACAAATGCTTATGACATAACACTATAAACTGAAAGTCTGACTTGATTAAAACACTACTTTGGACCTCCAAGGTCCCTTCCAACATCATTATTATTATTACTATTATTGTTATATCAAATAACATACATTAAGTACTGGTTCAGCAGTGGAGGCAATAGGTGGAACTTATGCTCAAACTGATTGTGAGCAAATTTTTACAATATGTATTGCTTGGGATAATGGTTTGGGGAACAGATTGCCAATGAATTGAACTTCTTACAAAATTGCATTTTGAGAGGTATTATAAGAGTCTTGTACCCAAATTCATGCTAGCATCTTATCTAACATTAGAATTTGGCTTCCTGCCATAATTATGACATTTGGAAACTGGTGTTATACTGTTGGTGAAAGCTTAAAGTAGTCATTAAAAGGGACAGTTTTTTAGAGCACAGCATGTAGCTATGGCTAGAAAAGTGCCTTTGTTAATCTAACTCCAGTGCCAAAATATGGGTTTCACGTAATTATTTTACCCAAATGGTTGTTCTGACATTAACATGTTATGGGAATGGAGCTTAGATTTTTTTTTCTCTACAAATGGAGTTTTCTTTCCTCAAGCAGGAAGACAATATTGTTAATAAAATCTCTTGAAATACCGAACACAGCTAGATTTACAGTGTGAACTCATTACTTTCCAGGTTTATCCAATTCCTCTTCACCTGTGGATAAGCGCATCCGCATTTCCACGTTCTCCAGCTTTTTTTTTTTTTTGGAATCCTATTGATTTTTCTTTATTACCATCCGCTCCGTGTTTTATCATACAGTACATAAAATTTCACTAGCAATCTGTTTGGCGCTCCATTCCTTACGAAGCCCGACGAAATAAGATAACGAAATTTGCTGAAATGTTAATAACCGCAGGAGTAGTTCTATCAAGAAAAAAACAGCTTTATCGGGAAATGTAATACATTGGACCGGCTAGACCAGGGGTAGGCAACCTCGGCTCTTTTATGACTCATGGACTTCAACTCCCAGAATTCCTGAGCCAGCTTGGCTGGCTCAGGAATTCTGGGAGTTGAAGTCCATGAGTCATAAAAGAGCCGAGTTTGCCTACCCCTGGGCTAGACTAGAGAACTGAGCCGGAATGCCCGCCCGCCCTGCCGTTGCTTTGCAAGATTTCGCTACAATAACAGCTTTCAACAGCTCCTGACGTCGCCACAATGCAACTACGCAATCCTAAACTGGTAGGCTCGTATTGCTATTTCCTTATCGCCTGTCCCGCCTCTTTCTTTAAGCGCCGCCCCCCGCCAATAGTTCCGTCCTTTGCGCGTCCCAAAGCCTCGCCCGCCGTGCACCTGCTTCTCCGACTCAAACGGGCGGCCGCTTCACTACAATGTCGCCTAGTGACCAATCAGAGCTCGAAAGAAAAGATTCCTCAGACTAAGCGGCCCCTTCTTTCGTAGTTGTCGGCGCTGACTTGTGGCCGAACCCGCCGGCCGTTGGTGTTTCGCGGCGGCTATTTAACGGCGCATGCGCGTCCATGCTGGGGTGGGAAAGTGTTGGACCTGCCTTGTTACGAGTGAGTAGGAACGACGGGCTGTGGGGCGCTTCCTTTCCTCGCGGTAGTATCTACCTCTTGCCCCGTGGGTAGGTATGGGATATTGTCTTCTGGTAAGAGGAGAGCTTCAAGGAGCTGAGGCTCCCCTGCGGTTCGTTATGGGGCGGGGGGGAGGCCGTGACCACCTCCTCTTCACGGGTGGAGTCTCTTTCCTGGCTGTGACCGCTATAGATGAGGCAAACGTGGGCATTACATTCGCTGAAATCTAGAAAACGCCAATGACCAAATGACAAAGGACTTTTTGTTGTTGTTGTTCACTTCCTCTTACTAATATGGCTTGAATGTGACACTACTCCGACGTGAAGAAAATATTGCAACTATAGTTTGGGCATTATTTTGTTTATGAATGTAGATGAATGTCAGTTGTTGGAAATAGGTTTATTTTCATGTTGGGAATTTGGAGCCAAGCGTATATTATAAGCCAAGTATAAAATAGTTTATTCTTGATATACTACTTTAAATATACTACTTTAAATAAATTAACTTACTACATTGGGCACAATCATTTAACTTTAAATCTTGTATCCTGTATTCTTATTTCTATTGCCCTGTACACCGCCCTGAGTCCTTCGGGAGAAGGGCGGTATATAAATCAAATAAATAAATAAATAAATGAGAAAGTAAAGTAAAACTTAAGCAGGCAAAAAAAGGAATGGAGTAAGAAGGAAAAAAGTATTTGTATAAAATGAAACAATTTAACTGTTCCTGTATATCATTTTTTTTACTGCAATTGCCCTTTCTATTGTTTTATAAATCATCATACTCTTAGCCTAACTTCATAAACTACCTCCACTGGATTAAAGTTTTATTTCCATTATGTTTATGAAAAATACTAGTAGTTTTATAATTCTCATGCATTATATATTTCTCATGTTTTAATTTATTTAAAAGACTGTTACTATTATGGAAACTTTTGAATGTTTTGTAAACGAAGGATTACATCCCACTTTTAATAACTTGGTAGCTAAATTTCTTGGTGAAGATCCTCCAGTATTACACAAGCCCTTCCCATATGATTGCCAATGCTCTAATCAGAGTACTGTTGAAGGAAAAATCATCAGGGTCCAGTCCAAGCCAGAAATAAACAACATGAAGACTGCTTTAGAAAGAAGGTTGTAGTTTATTGAAGAGGAGAGCTAGACAGAAAGATGGCTCTGGAAAAAACTGACCACATGTAGTAGTGAGTGGGGTTTTTTTTTAACCTTCTTGGGCTTTTGTTTGGAGTTGTTCCTGTGGCATGAACCTGAGCCTTTCTGGTATTCTGATGGTGGTGGGTTAATCCTATTACATCCCGAAGGTCATATCCTGCTTCCCTGGGGCTGTGACTGATGACTCTTGGATTTTTTGGTGTGAGGGATTGTTGATTCTAGGGATCTTCCTTTCTAATCCCAGCTTCCTGGCTCCAGTCTTTCTGACAAGATTATCACATCTGCATTTCTGCAGACCTGGTTTCTGTTTGGGGCAGAGAGGGGGGGGGGGTTGGTTGGTTTCTGTCTTTAAAATCCTTTGGGGAAATATATTCTGCCTTTTTAATATTTCCCAAAGTATTTCTTTCTCTGGATTCTTCCCACAGTACCTTTTCAGAGACCCCACATCTAGTCAGATGGAATTGCTGTGTGCGTGGACGATATGGTTCCAGTTTTGTAAAGAATGGTAATAGAAAGCAAGCTTTAAATCATAAATTAATTAGCTTGCTATATATTATCCACAAACTAAGTGCTAAACATCTGTGTTGTACATTTCGTGATTTGCAGGAATGAAATAATATTCCCAGGCATGAGCAAATAGTTTTAAGACAGACATGTCAAACACAAGGCCCGGGGGCCAGATCCGGCCCGCGAAGTGGTTTCATGTGGCCCGCGAAGCCATCCTGGAAACAGTGAGGGAACGGCCCCCACTGCCTTGGCCCTGGCCCAGAGACCGTCCTTCTGCCAGAGACCCTCAGATCTGTCCCACTCCTGCCCAGGTCCCCATAGGCACCCTTGATTCGAATGATGTAAAGCTGGCCACGCCCACCCAGTAGGCCACACCCACCCAGGCCACACCCACCCGGCCCCTTGAGGGCAAACGCAATGCTGATGTGGCCCTCAATGAAATTGAGTTTGACACCCCTGTTTTAAGAGAACAAAGATCCATGGTAGATCATTATATGATTTCACAGGATATAATAGACAAATACACTGGTAGTAAAAGTAGCCATTTGTGGCACTTTTGGTGTTCAAGGCAGCCTTTGATTCTGTTTCATGAGTACACGTGTGGGATAAATTCAAGAATTCCTCCATGGATAAAAAATTGGTTTTGATAAGCTTTTTTGACAGAACAAACTTTTATTCAGAGTAAAATGCAGCCATTCCAAATAGTTCTCAAAACCAAATATAACTGCCAAGGGGAGTTATTTTGGCACCACATTTGCTTAATTTCTATATAAATTCTCTTAAATTCACATGGGCAAAATCCAAATGGCAAAAAGTATTTGTTCAGTTATTGCTGACTCAGGTAGACCTTGGGATAGCCTTTAAATTTCATGCATGATACTGTATGTAGCTGCTTCTCACAATTGTGTAATGGGATTTAAATATTGTATTTTTCAGTATAAACTTTTCAAATCATTTTGATTCTTCAAATTTCTGAGAGAGTCCTAAGATATGTTTTAAGAAACTCTTAATTAGAATATAGAAGTTGGCATTGACTAACCTTATCAATGCCCTCATAATTTTACTGTTTATAATCAGGATTTCTGTTCTGATTTAAGACCATAATAAAGCCAGTGTATTCTTTATGCTTTTATATGGCAGGATTCCAATTCATTTGGGGCATCTTGCAAGATAGGGACTGGTGGGAGGGTAATAAAAAATTACTTTTGAGAGACCCAGTAGATACTTGAGAATTCTGCATCCACTGTATCTCTCTGAATCCTATGTGAATGCCATATTGTTGACCTCTGCTACAGGAATGTACAGATAGTCCTCAACTTACAACCATGGTTGAGCCCAAAATTTCTGTTGCTAAGTCAGACATTTGTTAAGTGAACTTTGCCCGTTTTATGACCTAGCTTGTGACAGTTGTTAAGCGAATGAGTGCAGGTGTTCATGAATAACACTGGCTTCCCCATTGACTTTGCTTGTCAGAAAGTTACAAAAGGTCATCCCATGACCCCCTGGACACTGCAACCGTCATAAATATGAGTCAGTTGCCAAGTGTCTGAATTTTGATCCCATGACCATGGGGATGCTGCAGTGGTTGTAAGTGTGAAAAACAATCATACGTCACTTTTTTCCAGAGCTGTTGTAACTTCGAACAGTCACTAAATGAACTGTTGCAAGTCAAGGAGTACCTGTATATAGATTCTGTTGTTCATTCAAAACAAAATTAAACAAAAGTGCCACATTAATATATGCCATTTAGTATACAGACAAGCAACTACTTATGTTTTCCGGCACTATCTTATTTTTTTTATTGAGCAATTACCTCTTGAAAGTGTTTGCAGGCTTGGCCATAGGTGCATATAACGCTATCAAAAATTACAGGCTTTGCTTTGGATAGTAACATTTTTGAAAGAATATGTTTTAATGTCAGTGAGGATATATAGTTGGTCTTCAACTTACAATCACAATTGGGCTTGGAATTATGATTGCAAGTCATAGTCATTAAGTGGATTACCATTGTGACCTGACTTGATTTTATGACCATTTTTACATTGAGTTACAATAAGTCATTAAGCAAACTATTTGGTCATAAACTAGATCCAGCATATCCAATGGTAGTTTCTTGCCAGAAAGCTACCAAAGTTGCAAACTGATATCCTGTGAAAGTGGTACGCTGAAACTGGTCATAAAGGCAAGCTGGTTGCCAAGGACCCAAAACATGACCACAGGGCATTGTGCAGCAGTTATAACTTAGGGCAGTGATGGCGAACCTTTTAGAAACCAAGTGCCCAAAGTGCAACTCAAAACCCACATATGTATCATTGGGTGCTGGGTGGGCATGGCCAATTGGGTCGGCATGGCCCATTGGGTGGGCGTGGTTGCAGTGGTAACGGCAGACTGGGTGAGACTAAAAGGTTCAATCAATAAATTCCAACTTAGCGAGATATTTTTTGTGTGTGAAAAGTTGAAATTGATTGATTGATTGAACCTCTTTTTTTTTTTTTTGCACACAGTGGTGGAGGCCTAAAGTGAAAATGTTTTATAAAACCCAGCTGAAGGCCTAGGACTGGGGTGATGGCACGCGTGCCCACAGAGAGGGCTCTGCATGCCACCTGTAACACGTACCATAGGTTTGCCACCACGGACATAGGTCATAAGTAGCTTTTTAAAAATCTGTTGTATCTTTGAACAGTGGTTATCCAACTGGTTGTAAATTGAGAATTACCTATAGTTTGTCCTATTTGGGTTTCAGTAATATTACAGACTAGATGAGACTAGACTAGATTAGAATATACTTTATTGGCTAAGTGTAATTGGACGTACAAGGAATTTATATCCAATTCGTAAGCTCTCAGTATACATACAAACAGCAAAGTAATATATTCATAAGATACCAATAGGAGGAAGTAGTAGAAAAGATGAGAGAGATAATAATAATTACCGCAATACTACATGGATAAATATTCTTAGACATAAAACAGTACTGTGATAATTAGGTGTTCAGAAGAGTGATGGCACAAGGGGGAAAAACTGTCTTGTGTATCACTTTATTTTGGCATGCAATGCCCTAGAGCGGCATATTTATAATATGTTATATAAATATAATTTATATATTATATAAATAATATAATATCTGTGATATATTTAAACTAAATCTGTTAAAAAAGTCCCCTTCATGGATTACTGCCTTGTCGTGGCGAAGGGGCTTGCGTAATTCAATGAAGCTATGAGCTATGCCGTGCAGGGCCGCCCAAGACGGACAGGTCATAGCAGAGAGTTCTGACAAAATGTGATCCACTGGAGAAGGAAATGGCAACCCACTCCAGTATCTTTGCCATGAAAACAGTATGGACAGTACCAAAAGGCAAAATGATATAACGCTGGAAGATGAGCCCCTCAGGTCGGAAGGCGTCCAATATGCTACTGGGGAAGAGCAGAGGGCTAGTACTAGTAGCGCCAGAAAGAATGAAGCGACTGGGCCAAAGTCGGAAGGACGCTCAGCTGTGGATGTATCTGGTGGTGAAAGGAAAGTCCGATGCTGTAAAGATTTTTTTCTCCATAGGAACCTGGAATGTAAGATCCATGAATCAAGGAAAGCTGGACTTGGTCAAACAAGTGATGACAAGACTAAACATCGACATCTTAGGAATCAGTGAACTAAAATGGACAGGAATGGGTGAATTTAATTCAGATGACCATCAGGTATACTACTGTGGGCAAGAATCCCTCAGAAGAAAAGGAGTAGCCTTCATAGTCAATAAAAGAGTAGGAAAAGCAATACTGGGATACAATCCCCAAAATGACAGAATGAGCTCAGTTCGAATCCAAGGCAAACCATTCAATATCACAGAAGTCCAAGTCTATGCCCCAACCACCGGTGCTGAAGAGGATGAAATTGACCGGTTCTATGAAGCCCTACAGCACCTTATAGAACTAACACCAAAAAATGATGTCCTTATCATGTGGGATTGGAATGCTAAAGTAGGAAGCCAAAAGATAACTGGAATAACAGGCAAGTTTGGCCTTGGAGTACAAAATGAAGCAGGACACAGGCTGATAGAATTTTGTCAAGAGAATACAATGGTCATAGCAAACAATCTTTTCCAACAACCCACGAGATGGTTCTACACATGGACATCACCATATGGTCAACACAGAAATCAGATTGACTATGTGCTCTGCAGCCAAAGATGGAGAAGCTCTATACAGTCAGTAAAAACAAGACCAGGAGCTGACTGTGGGTCAGACCAGGAGCTTCTTGTTGCAAGGTTTAGGCTTAAACTGAAGAAAGTAGGGAAAAGCACTAGGCCACTCAGGTATGAATTAAATCATTTCCCTGTTGAATATACAGTAGAGGTGACAAATAGATTTAAGGAATTAGATCTGATAGACAGAGTGCCTGAAGAACTATGCACAGAGGTTCACAACATTATACAAGAGGTAGCAACTAAAACCATCCCAAAGAAAAAGAAATGCAAGAAAGCAAAATGGCTGTCTTGAGGAAGCTTTGCAAATAGCTGAGGAAAGGAGGGAAGCGAAAGGCAAGGAAAAAAAAAGAAAGATATGCCCAATTGAATGCAGAATTCCAGAGAATAGCTAGAAGAGGTAAGAATGCCTTCTTAAATGAACAGTGCAAAGAAATAGAAGAAAACAATAGAATAGGGAGGACCAGAGAGCTCTTCAAGAAAATTGGAGAGATGAAGGGAGCGTTTCATGCAAAAATGGGCATGATAAAGGACCAAAATGGCAGGGACCTAACAGAGGCAGAAGAGATTAAGAAGAGGTGGCAAAATTACACAGAAGAACTATACAAGAATGAGCTTAACGTCCCTGCTAACCACGATGAGGTGGTCACTGACCTTGAGCCAGACATCCTAGAATGTGAAGTGAAGTGGGCCTTAGAAAAGCTGAGCAACAACAAAGCTAGTGGAGGTGACAGTATTCTAGCTGAGCTATTCAAAATCTTAAAAGACGATGCAGTAAAAGCGCTACACTCAATTTGCTAGCAAATTTGGAAAACTCAACAGTGGCCACAGGATTGGAAAAGATCAGTTTACATTCCAATTCCAAAGAAAGGCAGTGCCAAAGAATGTTCAAACTATCGCACCATTGCACTCATTTCTCATGCTAGTAAAGTTATGCTTAAAATCCTACAAGCTAGACTCCAGCAGTATGTGGATCAAGAACTACCAGAAGCACAGGCAGGATTTCGAAGAGGCAGGGGAACTAGAGATCAAATTGCCAACATACGCTGGATCATGGAGAAAGCTAGAGAGTTCCAGAGAAACATCTACTTCTGCTTCCAGAGAAACATCTACTTCTGCTATGCTAAAGCCTTTGATTGTGTGGATCACAAGAAACTGTGGCAAGTTCAAAAAGAGATGGGTGTACCAGACCATTTTATTTGTCTCTTGAGAAACCTATATGTGGGCCGAGAAGCAACAGTGAGAACTAGACACAGAACCACTGATTGGTTCAAAATTGGGAAAGGAGTCCGGCAAGGCTGTATACGGTCGCCCTGCCTATTTAACTTATATGCAGAGCACATCATGAGAAAGGCAGGGCTAGATGAATCAAAAGTTGGAATTAAAATTGCTGGGAGAAATATCAACAACCTAAGATATTCAGATGATACCACTCTAATGGCAGAAAGTGAAGAACTAAAGAGCCTCTTGTTGCGGGTGAAGAAGGAGAGTGCAAAAGTTGGGTTGAAACTTAACATTAAAACCAAGATTATGGCATCCGGCCCTCTCAATTCCTGGCAAATAGATGGGGAAGAAATGGAGGTAGTGACAGATTTTATTTTCCTGGGCTCCAAGATCACTGCAGATGGGGACTGTAGCCAAGAAATTAAAAGATGCTTACTCCTGTGGAGGAAAGCAATGGCAAATCTAGACAGCACACTAAAAAGCAGAGACATCACCCTGTCAACAAAAGTGCGTATAGTCAAGGCTATGGTCTTCCCAGTTGCAATGTATGGCAGTGAAAGTTGGACCATAAGAAAGGCTGAGTGCCAAAGAATTGAGGCCTTTGAACTATGGTGCTGGAGAAGACTCCTGCGAGTCCCTTGGACTGAAAGGTGTTCAAACCAGTCAGTCCTAGAGGAGATCAACTCTGACTGCTCTTTAGAAGGCCAGATCCTGAAGTTGAAACTCAAATACTTTGGTCACGTAATGAGAAGGACGGACTCACTGGAGAAGAGCCTAATGCTGGGAAAGATTGAGGGCAAGAGAAGAAGGGGACGACAGAGAATGAGGTGGCTGGATGGAGTCACTGAAGCAGTAGGCGTGAGCTTAAATGGACTCCAGAAGATGGTAGAGGACAGGAAGGCCTGGAGGAACGTCCATGGGGTCGCGATGGGTCGGACATGACTTTGCAGCTAACAACAACTGTTAAAAATAGAAATACCCTAATTTATGAAGAAAGCAAAAACAAAAATAACTATTAATAATATACACTTTTATTTTTATAAAACTCTAGGTGGCATACATAATATTCCTACCTCCTGTTTTCCCTGCAGCAGCAGCCCTGTGGGGTAACTTTATGCCCACACTAATTTTTCTGTTAAGTTACATTTCTGTACTCTAGCCATATGTAAGTAGTAGTTCTTCAGAACTTAATTTTTATGTGTAACTTCTAATTTGAAGTTTAAAAAGATGAAATGAATAGATTGGAAATGGTGTTATAGAAAGAATAACTTTTGCAAGAAATTAAGATATAGCAATCAGATCAGGTTCAACATAAAAGAAATATGGTAGTAAAATAGTAAGGCTTATACTGTCCATATCTCAACTTCTGAATTGTTACTTTGTAACCAGTTACTAAACTTAAATAAATCAGATCCTATATTGCTTAATAATAATGGGTTGAGCTCTTGAAATACTGGTATGATTTTCCTGCCCTCGGTAGGCAATCTCACACAAAAATATAGGAATTAACTGAAATTTTGTTAGACTTCTATGGTTTCATACTGGATTTGGCCTTGTAGAAACCCAGGCTGCTAGGTTGCCAGTCTCTACTATGTATAAAACACAGTTGAAAAATATGTGGAAATGTATAGTTATAATAATTAGCAACTCTCCTAAGTAGAATATAAATTAAATTTATTGGAAATTGAGTTCAGTGCTTGACTAGGATAAAAATAATTCTTTGGCTTGAAATTCTTAATTGGGATTTCTTTTTTTCTCCTCCTTTCAGGTATCCTTGTTTCCTATACATGTTGAAATTTTATCCACAATGCTTTTTTTAGTAATAGTACTACTCTTTAGTGGAATAATTTCTTACTCCAATGGTAAATCTGTTAGCAAGTCAGCGCCAAGATTACTTCTGGTGTCTTTTGATGGCTTCAGGGCTGATTATTTGAAGAAATATGAACTTCCACATCTCCAGGATTTTATTAAGGCTGGTGTATTAGTAGAACATGTTACCAATGCTTTCATCACAAAAACTTTTCCAAATCACTACAGTATAGTCACAGGCCTCTATGAAGAAAGCCATGGTATTGTAGCAAATGAAATGTTTGACATTGATACAAAGAAGAATTTTTCACAGTTTAATGATACCGATCCTTTCTGGTGGGATGAAGCAATTCCTATTTGGGTGAGCAATGAATGGCAGGAGAACAAAACAAGTGCTTCTGCAATGTGGCCTGGCACAGATGTAAAAATTCATGATACTCTTCCTCACTTTTTTATGAAATACAATTCTTCAGTAAGCTTCAGTGAACGCGTACAAAAGATTATTGAATGGCTGAATAGTTCTAACCCATTAGTCACTTTTGCTACTCTTTATTGGGAAGAACCAGATGCAAGTGGACACAAGTATGGACCAGAAGATACTAAGAATATGAGTAAAGTATTACAAGAAGTAGATAAGCATATTGGCCTCCTTGTTGAGAAGCTTAAAGTTTCAAAGTTGTGGGAGGAAATTAATGTTATCATTACAAGTGATCACGGCATGGCACAGTGCTCCCAGGAGAGATTAATCAAATTGGATGATTGCATTGATCCTAGCAGCTACCTGCTAATAGACAGAAGCCCAGTTGCTGCCATATTGCCAAATAGTAAGTATGTTCTTAATGGTGTAAAATCTGTTACTATTCAATGCTTCTAACCTTATTCTCAAAGTTATGTAATTTCTTGAGTAAGTCACTAATCGTATTTCTCAATTTGTTGAATATTACGATTACTGATTCTGATCAGAAAAATACTGAATTCCTTTCTCTATAGTGGTTATTCAACTGAGCATAATAATTTTACATGTCATATTAGTTAATACCAATATGTAAACAAAGCTGTACTATGATTAACACTGCAAATTTCTAGTATTATCTTTGTTTAAATGTGTTATTGCATATAGAAAAGTCATTGAAATAAGAAAGCTATTTTGTTCTGAGCACCCAAACTTCAAAACATTCATCAGTACAAATTCATCAAGTTTTGAATATTCCACGTTTCACATATAATTACACATATAACAAATACCAAGCATTTGAGCCTTGAACTATAGAGGTCTAGGGAACTTGAAACACATCACTTGCTTTCTCATTTTTTGCTTTAGGGCAATAAAAGGTGGGGTGATAGTCCATATTGACTGTTAACTACCACCATACTTATGAATATGCTGATGAGATCATTTTAAAACTTGAAAAATACCCATAAATTTGACTAGCTTTTAATATATATATATTCTGTCTATAACAAATAGCCATAGAGGCCTAGTGGAAAGTAAACCTGTAGCGTGATTCTCTAAAACATTGTAATGCTACAATGTTTAAGAATTTAAAATGTTTGAAAACACACTGTTCTGAACAGGGGACAAAATTCAGTGTTTTACTCTGAGCTCAAAATACTAGGATGCAGCATTTCAGATGCATAATATTTTGGGTTTAGAATGTCCCTTGTTACATTCTTAAAATGAAGAATGATTTAAAAATGTATAGTTTTACTTCTGAAAGTAAGCATATGAAAATAGTAGATGAGCTCTTAGGAAATATGAATGCACTTTTTATATTCACAGTAACTAGTTTTTACGTTTTACAGATAAATGACACATTTGTTAATACTTTGTTTTTTTAGATGTGACACACGTGTATAACTTAATGAAAAACTGCAGCCCTTATATGAAGGTTTATCTTAAAGAAGAAATTCCAGAGCGATATCATTACCATCACAATAAGCGCATTCAGCCAATAATTTTGGTTGCAGATGAAGGCTGGACAATTGTACAGAATGGGTCTCTTCCCAGATGTAAGTTTTTTTTTAAACACTAATCAAAATATATAATTCCCTTTCTGATGGGGGGAGGATATAGTTATGTAGAGCATAGAAGAATTAGAAAACAGAAACCTTTTGAAAATATCTGAAAAAACTAAGGATTAGATTCTTTAACTAATATATTTTGCTTAATTCTACAGGTGAAACTCGTAAAATTAGAATATTGTGCAAAAGTTCATTTATTTCAGTAATGCAACTTAAAAGGGGAAACTAATATATGAGATAGACCAGGGGTCGGCAACCGGAAAAAGGAAAAGAGCCACTCAGAACCGGTTCCATCACACAAACAAAAAGTGGGAGCCGCAAAAAGTGCGCGTGCGTGCGTCCACTCACGCGCATGTGCAAAAAACACTTTGCGCATGCGCAAAATGGGAGGCACCTGCATGGCGACGGGTCTCCCCTTTGGAGAGGTGCGCGCTGTCCCGCTCGGAGACCTGCCGCGTTCGTCAAACATGGACGAACGCGGCAGCTGTGCAAACGGGACGGCGGCGGTTTGGAGAGTGCGTGCGCACCTCTCCCAAGCCGCCGCCGTCCCGTTCGGAGACCTGCCGCGTTCGTCAAACATGGACGAACGTGGCAGCTGTGCAAACGGCGGCGGCGGTTTGGAGAGTGTGCGCACACTCCATGTTTGACGAACGCGGCAGGTCTCCGAACCACAAAAAAGCGATGCAATTTCTCCTCAAGAGAGAATGGTGCAGACAGACACCTAAAGCCTGAAAGGTCAGTCTCACTGCGTCACCACAGTTGGAAAATACCCAGAGGGAGGTGATTTTGTTTGCCTGTTTGCCCCACGCAGGCAGCCAGTTCTGCAGCCATCGAATCAATCAATCAAAGTCTATATGTAGGGTAGAAAGAAACAACCCCTTCGGCCACACACTCCCCTCTCCTTCCTCATCAGGGGACAGTGTTGTAGTCCAAACTCATTTCAGCCCAGATTCTTGTCAGAGCAAGACACACCTGCTCGTTGCGGGATGCAGCCCAGGCCAAGTGCAATGCCAGGAGGAATGGGATAATAACATTAGCAGCACTATTACTTAACAACAACGCTGCGACAATAAGAAGAAAGAAGGGGACAAGCACTTATGAAGCACAACAAGTTCCCCACTAGTGCCAGCTACAGGACCCCCGACTGTCTCTTAGACGCGCCTTTATTCCTTACACGACGTCCAGACTGTGGCTCCCTCCTTTCCAGCCTCGATCCACCGGGAGCGGGGGACGGTCGGGGGTGGAGGAACGAGAGGGAAGATGCCGAAGGTCCGCCCCAGGCACGTCCTTGCTGCATTTCTTTTTTTTTCCCAGGGAGGGAGGAGGGCTTACCTGCGTGGCTCTGCCCGGCTGGTCCTTAGAGTGGGAGGCACAGCGAGATCGTCCCCCCCCTCGAGAGAGAGAGAGAGAGAGCCCGAGAAGCCGGACCAGAGGCGGTGTCGGGTTTCTTCACCCCACCACCCCACACTCAAAGCTCGCCAAGTGCTTTAGCGGGCCCATCGGTTTCTTCCGGCGAAGCTGCGGCTAAACCTGCTACTTCGCAAAGACTGCGGGCAAATCGCTCCCCTCTCCCACCCCTCCTTCTCCGACCGGCCGCCAACCTCTTTTTTGCTGGTTTCTAGGGCAACTGGGTAATGCTCAGCGCAGCCTGCCCGCTGGGACCGTCGCCCGCGCGCGCACACGGACATCCTAGGCCCGGGGAGGGGGGAGCGCGCCAGGCGAACGCGGCAGGTCTCCGAACGGGACGGCGGCGGTTTGGAGAGGTGCACGCGCACCTCCGCCCTTTGGAAAGGTGCGCGCGCACCTCTCGGAACAGGCAGTGCCACTCTCCATTTGGGGAGGTGCATGCGCACCACTGCCCGTTCGAAGAGGTGCGCGCGCACTGGGCGACTGGGAGCCGCAGGAAACGGCTCAAAGAGCCGCATGCGGCTCCGGAGCCGCGGGTTGCCGACCTGTGAGATAGACTCATTACATGCAAAGCAAGATAGTTCAAGCCGTGATTTGTCATAATTGTGATGATTATGGCGTACAGCTCATGAAAACCCCAAATCCACAATCTCAGAAAATTAGAATATTACATGCAATCAAAACGAGCGTACATAGAACAATATCGGACCTCTGAAAAGTATAAGCATGCATATGTACTCAGTACTTGGTTTGGGCCCCTTTTACAGCAATTACTGCCTCAATGCAGCATGGCATGGAAGCTATCAGCCTGTGGCACTGCTGAGGTGTTATGGAAGACCAGGATGCTTCAATAGCGGCCTTCAGCTCTTCTGCATTGTTCGGTCTCATGTCTCTCATCTTTCTCTTGGCAATGCCCCATAGATTCTCTATGGGGTTCAGGTCAGGCAAGTTTGCTGGCCAATCAAGCACAGTAATCCCACGGTCATTGAACCAGGTTTTGGTACTTTTGGCAGTGTGGTCCTGCTGGAAAATGAAGTCAGCATCCCCATAAAGCTCGTCTGCGGAAGGAAGCATGAAGTGCTCCAAAATCTCCTGGTAGATGGCTGCGTTGACCCTGGACTTAATGAAGCACAGTGGACCAACACCAGCAGATGACATGGCTCCCCAAATCAACACAGACTGTGGAAACTTCACACTGGACTTCAAGCATCTTGCAGTGTGTGCCTCTCCATTCTTCCTTCAGCCTCTGGGTCCTTGGTTTCCAAATGAGATGCAAAAGTTGCTCTCATCAGAAAAGAGGACTTTGGACCACTGAGCAACAGACCAGGTCTGTTTTTCTTTAGCCCAGGTAAAACGCTTCTGACGGCGTTTGTTGTTCAGGAGCGGCTTGACAAGAGGAATACGACATTTGAAGCCCATGTCCAGGATCCGTCTGTGTGTGGTGGCTCTTGATGCACTGACTCCAGCCTCAGTCCACTCCTTGTGAAAGTCCCCAACACTTTTGAATGGCCTTTTCCTGACAATCCTCTCCAGGCTGCGGTCATCCCTGCTGCTTGTGCACCTTTTTTTCCCACACTTTTCCCTTCCACATAACTTTCTATTAATGTGCTTTGATACAGCACCTTGGGAACATCTAACTTCTTTTGCAATTACCTTTTGAGGCTTTCCCTCCTTACGGAGGGTGTCATTGATGGTTTTCTGCACAACTGTCAGGTCAGCAGTCTTCCCCATGATTGTGATTCCTACTGAACCAGACTGAGAGACCATTTAAAGGCTCAGGAACCCTTTGCAGGTGTTATGGCTTAATTAGCTGATTAGAGTGGGACACTTTGAGCCTAGAATATTGCACCTTTTCACAATATTCTAATTTTCTGAGATTGTGGATTTGGGGTTTTCATGAGCTGTACGCCATAATCATCATAATTATGACAAATCACGGCTTGAACTATCTTGCTTTGCATGTAATGAGTCTTATATATTAGTTTCTTCTTTTAAGTTGCATTACTGAAATAAATGAACTTTTGCACGATATTCTAATTTTTCGAGTTTCACCTGTATGTATTCAGAAATTTAGAATACTAAACTGGATTGCCCTAATTGCAAAAATATGAAGCCCTTAAGTCACCTTTTCTTACTAAATACAGTGGGCATAATTGTGTATGGGAGTGATGGACAGAAACCATCTCTTCATAACTGTTGCATGTGGTCAGGCTGGAGATGGTATTAACATTTAGAAATGAATGTTGGACCAAACAAATTCCCTTGGGAAAATGATTAGCAGTTATAAATCAGGTAGCATATCATTTAGAAGTTTGGAGCAGAATTACCAGCTTTATAAGCTAAGGATTGTGAAGAGAAACAATGGATTTACAGACACTCCTATTAGACAGATATAAAGTTTAGCAGCAGGAAATTTTGGGGTGAAATCTGAACAATGAAGACCTTAGCATAATGTCCTTCAGTTGTACGCCTTCATGGCTGAAACCTTAATTTTGATGGCGGAAAAAAGTCACATATATCTGCAATCTCAGAATATTGATTGTAACTATTGGGAGGGAGAGATTTCAGTAATCAGGTTTAGCTGATCTATAGAAATAGCCAATAAATGCGATAAGGAAACTAAAGAGATTTATCTCTTTTTAAAACTTAATTATTGCTTTAATATCTTTCCTTTTTACAGTGAAATTTAGAATTTAACATATAAAGTTTTTTACATGATTTGGTAACTAAAGTATAATATATCATAAGCATGAACAGAAAATTCAAATGTTTTACTATGCTTATGTAGTCAAAATAGGCCATTGAGAAACAATTGATATTGTCATATCAGGGAACCGAAAGATTTGCTGAAATAGGAAAAAGAGGGGAAAGTCCAGCATATTGGGATGTCCATAGAATATTAGGTTCTGAGAGAGGAGTGTAAAAATATCCTGAAGCATATTTGTGCTATGTGACTATCCTATGGGGTGGCAAGCAGGGGATGCGAGACAAGGTATTCTCACAGAGATATGCACAGCTCGTACCTTGACAAACAGGTTGTTTTAATAGGAGATAATGTTAAAGTACTTTCTTTGGAGTTAATATATTTGTCATAATCTTCTTAAATATCAAATTTATTATATTGGAGATTGTTTTTTTTACTTTTGAAGATTATGCAATTTTAACAGTTTAATGAACTAAAACATTAAATTTAAATATTCTGCTTGTATTTTTAACCAAGCAGAAAACAATAACATTGAAAAAAACAGTTAAGCTATAATTCTGTAATGGGAGCATTATATTTACTAGGTAAAATAATTTAGCTAAATCTTTGCAATGCATTAACAGTTCTTGGCTTCTTTATTTTTCAGTAGGAGACCACGGCTATGATGATACTCTTCCAAGTATGCAGCCATTTTTAGCAGCTCACGGACCTGCTTTCCGTAAAAATTACAGACTAAATTCAATCCGTACTATTGATATTTATCCAATGATGTGTCATATTTTAGGGTTGAAATCCCAACCCAATAATGGCACTTTGAGCAATTCCAGGTGTTTATTAGTTGACCAATGGTGCATAAGTGTTCCTGAAGCGATTGTAATAGTTATTGTTGTCTTTATGATATTAACTACTCTGATGTGCCTTATAATAATCACAAAGAACAGAACTCCTTCTCTACATCCATTTTCAAGACTCCAGCTTCAGGAAGATGATGATGATCCTTTAATAGGATAAGACCTCTGTTCTGACTTTTGTTTTGAAAAGACAATACAGAAGTTACATTGGTTAATAACATGATGCACTTTAATAAAGATCCACCAAAATTATAGAAGAACATTGTCTCTCTGAAAAAAATCTTGAATAGAATTTATTTTCTAATAGAAAATAATAGAAAATTACTAGTAGTAAAACTTATTTATTTTCAAGCGATAATAAGATTATTTGTGAGTGAATCTGCTTGCATATATTTGATGAACAACTGCTTAGAGATACTGTGGCATTTCCTGCCTCTTCAGCAACGATCACAGCTTTGAAAGGCAGGGTAAAGGCCCTTTTGAAGCCAGTGAATTGTCATTTCAGATGTCCCTGAAACTGGTTGGAAAAAATATAAACTATCTTGAAATTCTTTATCAAGCAGATTATAATTGTGAAAATAATCCAGATTTATTTTCCATTTTGGGAGTAGTTGCTATAATAGTTTAATTTAGAAGCTGTTAATATTTAGGAGTCATAATTCTAGAGCACTGTGCACTCTATGTCAGTCTCTGCAAACTGGATGTTTCCTTTATTTCAAGCTGTTAGAAAACCGTTCATGCAGCTATATCTTCAAGCTACACCAAGCAAAAAGAAATAGCATGTTGTACTACTACTATAAATGTCCCAAAGCAGATAGATTATATCTTAAATCATCTTTCATAAGCTTATTCTAAACATAGCTTAATGTCTTTCTCTATTTAGACAGGTATGGTGTTTTCAATCTATTTTGGTACCGTAGGTATTGAGGTGTTTCATGTGTTTGGATTAACAATAAGATTGTATTATACATACATATATTTTTAATGACTCTGCAAAAGAAATGTTTTATAAGAAGGGTTTTGGAAAGCAAAAGGGACAGTTAAAAATGACTTTCTGCTGCTTGCAGTTTGTATGTGATAAGGTTCTGTACTGTATATTCAATTAATTGACATGTTCAGCAGTGATGATTATTTGTTTTTTTAAATTCCTAATAATTGCTTGATTTAAAGTAGATTATTTGTAATAGGAAGATAATATGCAATACCATTTGTGTTCGTCTGTTTCATCCTGAAAGTTAAGAGTTCAGGGGAAGTGAATACTTAAGGCATAGGAGGACACATAATTTTCCTTGGTATTTCAAGCGTTCCAAATTTAACTTCAGTTTCTTTGCTTGCCTTCTTTAAGAAATGATGGTGGAATCCTTGTAATCTGCAACACTCCATGAAGATACAGCCATACTTATCTGATAACAGCTGTTGTAAAAAAATAATCCAGAACTATAGTATTGATTAGGAGATGTGCTATTTAAATAATTGTGTAACAGTCCTCCCCAAAAGCAGAAGCACCTTTTCAGTGCCTTATTTAAGCAGTAGTGACACTGAGGGAGGAGCTTCTAACATCAACTGGTATCTCCCATTTGGCATTAAGGGGGCCCATTCAAACTCAGTTTCTTCTTACTAAGGCGATACTTTGGTATTCTACTTGTTGGAATAAGCCAGAATCTTTAAATTAGAAGTACAGTGAAATTTAGTCTTTTAAGAAGTAAAACAATTTCTCTTCAGGATTACTTAATTTCACTTCCATAGAAAAGAGAAACTCAAGCTTCTGTCAAAAGATCATTCTATTACATAATGCTTGGCATTATCAGAAAGAAAACATGTTTTGGAAGTAAATAGGAAGGTTTTTTTTGTTTTTGCTTTGAAAATTGGCATTCTAATAGGAAAGACTTTAAATAACTAGTTTGTACAAGGATATTTGTAGCTGTTCTACACAAATTTAATATCTCAGGGACTCTTCCAGATTTTGATAATCATAGCATAAATAACAGGAAATAAAGAGCAATGCAAAACTTTAAAAAGCTTAAAACTCCTTTAAATAAAGCTAATTAGGCAATGGACCTCAAGTAGCAAGCAGTTCATCAAAGGAAATGTGAATTAATGTGAAAAAAGCTGTTACAGTATATTCCTTATCCATTTCAAGGCCACTGACTAGTTACCAAAAATGTTACCTATTTTAGGAATACCGACTTGTTATCTTTGCAATTATCAGGGATAAATTTATACTGAGAAAATAAATTTCACTAATGAACTGTGTTATTTTTTAAAGAGACTATTGGGAGATCTTTGTAATTGAGGATTTTGGACTATCTGTTGACTGATTCAAGAGGCTGTTGCACTTTTTCAGTATTAAAGTTTATGCTTTGTTACTTTCAGATTCAAGTACTTTTTCATTCATTCTAAAATTCTTGCCAGTCAAAATTATATTAACATTCAGAACAGCCAATTTTTTTTCTTGTCTACAAGCTATTCTCTCTCTTACTTCCTAAAAACTTAAAACTGCATAATAAAAGTTCTGGTTTAGTTTTATGATACTGCTTTCTGTATCTCTTTTGAATTGTGACTCTAGGTGTATACTACATATATCATTTTTCTGAGCTATTCCCAAAATGATTTAAGTTGACTGTGGGAAGAAAAAACAGGCAAAAGATGTAAGTTTGAAGAAAGTAAACCATTTCTGTTGTCTTATTCACAATACAGCTTTTGACCAAAAAACACAAAATAAATACATTCCTGTCTGAGGTTCTACACTGGGGTATATATTAAGCAAGATTCTGTTTGGGACAGATCTGGCACTTTGGAAAAGATCTTAGTTCAAAGTAGAGGTTGACTTTGAAGTAGCCTTCTGTGGATATACCAGGAGAAAATTGTATGTGACTTAAATTATGTGGAGGATTTGTCTGAATTTTCCAGGCTCAGTCAGCTCAGAATTGTTTGCTAAAGAATTTATTTTAAGAGATCTTTAATTGACATCTGCTTTTATTACTGGAATGTGTAAAATTTCGAGTTTAGGATGATACTATTTTCTATCCACACTTTCCATCTTACGTATTATGTCACCTGCCACAGAAAAAGATTCTGTTCTAGACAGCAAATGAAACATCTGATAACCAAGCTGGAAAGCCACCTTTTTTCCTTCATCATGTACCTTTTAAACAGTCATGCTATGGATCCACTAGAAGGCACCATTTTATTAATGGTGACCTTGGGCCAGTCACTTTCTCTCAGCCCTAGGGCAAACCATTTTGAAATCTTTCAAAAAAAAGAGAGAGACTTGTGCAGGTCTCAATAGGTGTCAGCACTGACCTGAAGAAACCTTCCCCAAAGAAAAAGTTAAATGGGCTAGTGGTTTATTATTACCTAAGAATATTAGTGTTGGATAAAGGCAAAGCCCTACTCCCAGAGAAGTCAATCAAAAACATTACATAACCTCTTATCCATAATTCGTAGAAGCAAATTATTGAGAGGCATACTGCTTCTTATGCTACTATACTGTGCTTGCAGCAAGTAAATACTAGAATCGTCCATGATTTTCTCTAATATTCCTTTGTAAACCTATGCTTTTTGTGTTGTGTTCTGTGATGAGATCCAATGGAAAAGCGCTAGAACCAATTGTACAGGTAGTCCTTGACATACAACAGTCCATTTAATGACCTTCCACAGCACCAAAAAGTGACTTAGACCATTTTTCACACAACCAATGTAACATTCCCATGATCACATGACCAGAATTCAGACACTTGGCAACTGACTCGTGACAGTTGCAGTGTCCTGGGGTCAAGTGATCACCTTTTGCAACCTTTGGCAAGCAAAGTCAATGGGGGAGCCAGATGCACTTAAGAGTGTTACTAACTTAACTGTGGCAAGAAATATCTTAAAATGGGGTAAATCTCATTTAACAAATGTCTCAGCAACAGAAGTTTTCAGCTCAGTTGTGGTCGTATGTTGAGGACTACCTGTACTGCATTCAAGTTATAGCAGAAGTATATGGTGCTATGGTGACACTGTTAGAAAAAACGTGAAGTCTCTTGAATTTACAGCACATTTTATTTGTAGCATTTGAAATTCTAAGAAATTATTGAGTTGCTTAGGAGGTATTTTATTCAAAGTGGACATTAGCTACATCTTGAATACTACAGTTTTAAAACAGATTAAATGTTCATGGTCTCTATATCTGGTAATCTGAGTGTTTTGCAGATCTGAATGATACTATCTTTAACAAAATTTAATTCTTACCAAGCAATAGTTGCTATAGTTAGTAAAGCAGTGAAAACTAAACATACAAAAAAATCAAGGCAATTTTGACATCCAACCATTTATTACAATATACAACTAATCAATATAAATAACCTTGCACAGAAGCCTTGCAATCAATCCTGAGCTTGACCTCTCCAAGATGGGTAAGTCTGAGGAATAGGAATAATAGATTTTGTACACCCCCCTCAGACCTTTTGCAGAGCCTGACTGCCAATCCCAGAGCTGACAACTCTGGCATAAAACTCAGGGAGCATAAATTTGTGGATAGGAGATAAATATTGCCATCTTCACCCAGCAGACAGGAAAAAACAGCAGGCAGGACACACGCTCTAAATGTTCTTTCCAGCTGATAAATTGGGTTACAGAACATACTATTCCCTTTGTATCCAGCCCAGATTATTGCAGACCTTCAGCAATATAAAGGGGGGGGAAATGAAATTCTTAGTATTCCCACATCTTCAAAACATTTATGAATATTGCTCTACCACCCAATTCTTCAGAGTCCAGATGATTTGATTATGTGCCATTAATTTGGCGTCAATTTGTATAACCACACAGGTTTTTTCTGTGATTGTGCTTAACCTGGTCTTTCAGGTCTGCCATCATCACTATAACTGAATCCATTCATCTTGCTGCTGGTCATCATCTTTTGCATAATGTATCCTAAGTATCAGAGTTTGAGTCTCATTTGTGCCTCAGGTAGGAAATCTGGGTTTTGTTTGATGATACATTTGTTTGCTTTTTATGCTATCTGTAGTATTCTTAGGAAGTTCAAAAACATCAATAAACTTTCTACCTGACTTTTTCAATGTCCACCATTTGCTTCACACGGTGTCACTAGGTAATATTATGGCTGGAACAATTTTGATCTTTGTAGGTATAGACACATCAAGCATCTAAATACATTTTCCAAGACCTTCATGGCTACTCTACCAAGTGCTAGTCTGCAGCATATTTCTTTTAGTATTGTTTGATCCTAAAAGGTAGCAGCTATCTACCACTTCAGTATCTTCATTGTCCATCAGACGATTTACAAACAGATCAATACCTATACCAGGAATGAAAGATAACAAAAGAGTACCACCCCAAAGTAAACATTCATCACCTTCAATAATTGAGTCACTAAAGTAAGTCATCAGGGTACCTGACACATGTCCAAGGATAAAGGGCTCTGAGTAGTGGCCTGCCAAAGAAACTTATCTTCTGGTTCATCCTTTGTTATCTTGTGGGGCAAAGACTAACCCAATCCCTTTCTTCTAATTGTAAGGCCTGGGCAGCTTCCAATGGTCCCTAAAATAATCTGGAACAGAGTGATACGGTCTTTAGAGGTTATAACTAACACTTTGATCTGGGTTTGGAAATGTCAGAATTATATCACTGCAAACAGAAAGTCTGACCTTTTTTGTAACTTGAGTAACAATGCAGGAGAGCTAGATTGGCATAAGCACAGGTTTAGAGTAATGGTAAAAGCATGCCCTATGTTAGCAGGAGGATAAATAATTACTTTCATCATTATGTTTGCCTTCTGATTTATTTATTTATTTATGTAATTGTTCATTGTTTTTAATCCCATTTATATCCCGCCCTTCTCCAAAGACTCAGGGCGGCTTACAATCTAAGAAGCACAAATCAATGTGCTTAGCGATAGCCTTCATTCTATGTATATGCCTGCTTATTAGGGCTTTCGCCCCCCCCAGCGGCATTATTACAAAGTCAGCTTATTGCCCCCAACAATCTGGGTCCTCATTTTACCTACCTGGTAAGGATGGAAGGCTGAGTCAACCTTGAGCCTGGTGGGATGCGAACCTACACTAATTGCAGGCAGCTGGTGTTACTTAAGGAGGCATTAGCCCACTAATGGGCTTTTAGGTAAAGGTAAAGGTTCCCCCGCACATGTGTGCTAGTCGTTTCCGACTCTAGGGGCCGGTGCTCATCTCCGTTTCAAAGCCGAAGAGCCAGCGCTTGTCCGAGGACATCTCCGTGGTCATGTGGCCGGCATGACTAGACACCAAAGGCGCACGGAACGCTGTTACCTTCCCACCGTAGTGGTCCCTATTTTTCTACTTGCATTTTTACGTGCTTTCGAACTGCTAGGTTGGCAGAAGCTGGGACGAGTAACAGGCGCTCACTCTGTTACGCGGCACTCGGGATTCGACCCGCCAAACTGCCGACCTTCTGATCGACAAGCTCAGCGTCCTAACCCACTGAGCCACCGCGTCCCCTTAATAGGCTTTTAGCTACAGATATAACTGACTTTAATTTATACCTTCTCTGAAGCATGGCAATCTCACTAATATTAAAAGGAAAGAAAAAAACTTTTTAGAGAGGGGACAATCATTTGAAAATATACTTCACTGTTATATAATTCTATGTATGTAAAATCATGTGCTTAAGCGTTAAAGAAGCCAGTATCTTATCTGGAATAGTCCTACTTTTTAGTCTGAAAAGTGATTGTCACTCAACTATCTGAATTCATTGTTAAAAGAATGAGGATCTGCATCAAATAATTAATCTTAAATTCTTGAAATCACTAGGATAATTTTAATTTCAGTGAAGGCTGAACTGCCTTAATTTGTCTCCAGGTAGTAGCTGTGCACTGAAAATGCATGGAATTACTTCATGCTGGTTGCATTTGTGCATTAAAAAGATTTGTTTATAAAACAAACCAAAAAAAGGTTAGTCTGTGCACAACTAAGGGCTGACTTCTGATTTTCCAATGTCAGAGCCCTAGCTTGTTTCTGTTTGTTCTGAAAATGGCTGTTCAAGGATTCATAGATAGAACCTTCCACAGTTCTGCTCTTCAAGGCCCTTTCCTTGCAGATAAAGTATTACAAGGTAGGTCTGGGATGGAGTCTTCCATTGAACAAGAGGTCCTCCTTATTGAAGCCCAGAGAAGAAAGTTATGCTGTACAGTAAATATAAGAAAAACCTATTTATAGAAATATGCTTTGGAACATGTGAGAACTGTTGGTCAGAACAACACATCCAACATTAATAGCTCCATTTAATGAATAACATTTAAAGAAACTTGGTTTGTGCAATTCAATCTGATACGTTTCCTTAAAAGAAAGGCTTGCTGACTTTATCCCAGGTTGCAGCCTAAAGAAGTTTCGAAAATCCCTCCACCTAATCCCCTCTCTCCTTCTGTTCTGCAGGAATGTGACATAAAAATGATTACAAAGAGCACATTCTGAGCCCTGTTGTCGCTTAGGCTCCATTACCATACAGGGAATATGCTAAGAAACTAAACACTGGATTACACAGAGAGACATAGTTGAGTTCTACTTGGAGAAAACGAGAGAAGTTATGTTCTTGGGGCAAATCAACCACATATAGAGGATGGTAGGCTAGGACGTCGAGTCTGCATAATTTGTGGCTTTGGTATATTGTTTGGGGCCTCCTCTTCTGTTGCATGGCTGTCACAGATGTGTACAACTACACTTGGAGTGGAATCAGTACCTGGATGTAGTTCATATTTCTCACCTGAAAATCAAGAAAAATATTATTTTACATTTATTTTATAGTCACCCATTCCAGTAGACTCTGAGTGACTTACAAATCAGTAAAAAAAGATAAATACATATAACCCTACAGACAACATGGACTAAAACAATCACACAATAAAAAAATCAAATCAAATGAGGGCCCCAACAAACACATCAACCGCAGACCTGATACCAAAACTAGGTCTTAAATGCTTCTTTGAATCCTAGGAGAGAGGGAGCTGTCCATATCTCGGGGGTTGGGGTGGGATGCTGCTCCAGAGGGCAGGAGCCACAACAGAGAAGGCACACTTTTGTGACAGCATGTAATAGTAGGGATCTGGAGCATTCTCACTCTGCTAGAACATAATAGGTGGCAGGACTAGTTGTAAATAGGCCGTCCCTCGGATATTCAGTCCCTCTGCTACAAAAGGCTATGTGCCTTTTATGCCAGCACCTTGAAATGCACTAAGAAGCTGGCTGACAATAAATGCAACTCATGTAGTAGCAGTGACACGTGGGCATACTGAGAGGTGCCCAATACTGCTCCCAGCACTGCATTTTGTACCAATTGTAACTTCTGGATAGTCTCCAAGGACAGCCCCACATATAGCACATTTCAATAATCCAGTGATGAGATGACTAAGGCATGAGTAACCATGAAAAGGACCTTCCAACTGAGGAAAGGGCACAACTGGCATACAGATAAGCCTGTGCAAAAGATGGCCACAGCTGCCACATGCTCTTCCAAGCAGGAAGGGCCCCAGTTGCATACCTGTCTAGAATGAGGAAGTGCAGTTCCATCCAAGACTAATGATGGAAACATCCTGACCCTGTGTGGACAAATAGCCACAGCCGCTCAGTCTTGGCCGGATTGAGCTGAAATCTATTCTGCCTCATCCAGACCCTGCAGAGGCTGGACAAGTAAATTGACAACTTCATCTGCACAGCCCAGAGTTGAGATGTATATTTGGGTATTGTTAGTGTCATGATGATGCCAAATTCCAAACTGACAGATGACTTTAGCCAGTGGTTTCATGTAGAAGTTAAACAGGAAAGGGGAGACGATTGAGCCTTGAGACACCCCAAAAATGCCCCCCTCTGGACAAGACCTGACCCCCTGTCCCCAGCAACATTGACTGAAACCGACCACTAAGAAAGGACATGAACTACTGCAACACAATACCTCCTACTCCTAACCTGCATAGCCAGTCCAGAAGCACCCTGTGACCAATGGTATTAAAAACTGCTGAGAGATCAAGGAGCACCAGAATGGATGCACCAATACCATCCCAATTCTGCCAAAGGTCATCAGCACATGTGACCAGTGCAAACCTCTCAACTGAACTGCCAAAGTGTTTGGCCCCTGGGTCTATCCATGCTCCTGTGATGGAACTGGAATTTGTTCAGTTTGTCCTTGTGATTATGATTTCCGAGAGCGGGCCACATCTTTGGTATTTCCTAATGGTCTCTAATCCAAGAACATCCAATTCAGATTTTTTTTAATCAATTACTGTTACCAGGTGCTGCCAGAATCTATGATAATGCAGGTGTCATGGTTCCGATAAATGAGACAGTTCAAACAAAATGCAGGCATTGTTTATCTAAAAAGTCTTAATAATGAAACATTGGCGCTCATGGAGGGATGCCAGAATCAGAATTCTCCTCCCCTTGACACATCATATCCTGCAGAATCTCCCTCCCTTAATTACACGTCATGAATCACGTTCACCAATTAGTTTTACATATGAAGTTTCACTTCCCTTTCTGTGCACAGCTTATCTTATCTTCTCAAAATAGATTCAAAGCGAAGCAGTTTAAACAAAGCGCTGTCTCTTATATTGTCAGTGCAAAAACATGTCAATGTTTGCAGCATTGACATCTGGCCCCCCTTACAAAAAGAACAGATCCTGTAATATAAACAAACACAAGTTAGGAGCTGGCTTTTGGTTTGTTGGGGTGTTTCTCATAAAACGTTTTGATAAGTCTGTCAGCTTTCACATCGCTAGATTTCACCCAAATGGCTTCAGACAATGGGTATCCCTTCCATTGTACTAGGTAGTGCAATTTTCCCTTAAAGATTCTAGAGTCAACAATACATTTCACTTCATAAAGGGTCTGACCCACTAGTCCGAGGGGTCCAGGTGTTTTCTTAGGGGGAGGTCTTAAAGTGGAGGCTCGAAAAGGTTTAAGTAAGCTACAATGGGACACCGGGTGAATTCTTCCCAAAAGTCTGGGGAGTTTCAATTTTACTGTGACCAGGTTGATGATTCTCACAATGGGGAAAGGCCCCAAGAATTTTGGTCCCAATTTCTTGCTGGGTAATTTGAGATGTAAATATTTAGTTGACAGATAAACCTTTTCCTCAACTTGGAATGTTCTTTGGGGAGCCTTCTTTTTTATCAGCCTGTTTTTTATAAGTCTCAGAAGTCTTTTTTTTATTTTATTTTTTTTATTCTAATTCCATTTATATCCCGCCCTTCTCCGAAGACTCAGGGCAGCTTACAAGCTTAGCATGCTGTTTTCATATTTCTCCAAACCTCTTCCCACCCCTTCACCCATTGATCAAGTGTCTGGGAAGCGGAGGGCACCTGAGGATAGTCAGGCATCGGGCTGAACTCTTTTCCTGTGGCTACTCTGAAAGGTGTGTGGCCAGTGCTGCTGTGAACAGAATTATTGTAGGCCACCTCGGCGAAAGGGAGGTCAGTCCAGTTTGTCTGTTGGTAGGAAACAGCATCTGAAGTATTGCTCCACCATTTTGTTAGCAGATTCTGCAGCCCCATTGGTAGCTGGATGAAAAGCAGATGATAAGCCTTGGGATGATCCAATTAATTTAAGGAAAATCCTCCAAAATTTTGCTGTGAAATGCACTCCTCTATCTGAAATTATTTGCTTAGGGGCGCCATGCAGTAGGTAGATATGTTTCAGGAACAATTTAGTCATTGTGCAGATGGGAGTCCTTTACAGGCAATAAAGTAAGCCTGCTTCGAAAACAGATCTATCACAGTCCAGATGACAGTATTTCCTTTACTGTTGGGTAGTTCTACAATAAAGTCAATAGCTATTTCTTCCCATGGTTGAAAAGGGTCGGCTACCGACTGCAGTAGCCCAGGGGTTTTCCCTGGAATTCTTTTCATGGTGGCACATATGGCACAACTCGACAGTTTTCCACATCTGGTTTTAGCCCCAGCCACCAAAATTGCCGGCAGATGAGGTGTAGAGTTTTTAAATATCCGGTGTAGAGTTTTTAAATATCCAAAGCGTACAGCCTGTTTTACATCATGGCTGTGTCTGAGAGCATTGAGACAGAGGGTTTCAGGTAGACACAATTTTTCCCCCATGTATGCCAAACCATCCCTGCACGTTAGGGAGGTTTGATTATCTTTGAACCATTGATCGGTAAGGAGCTCTCGTTTTATCTTCTTCACTCCCTTAGTTCTGTGAGGTGTGAGTTGTACTGCAGGTTGTGAACTGGGGATAATTGCCTCGTAGATCTCTTCGCGTTCACTTTTGCACTGTGGCAGTCGGGATAGTGCATCAGTTAGGATGATTTTTCTTCCCGGTATGTACTTTAAAGTAAAGTTAAAATGGTTAAAGTACTGTGCCCATCGGACCTGCTTTGGGGACAATTTGCGGGGAGTTTTTAGTGCCTGTAAATTTTTGTGATCTGTCCATACTTCAAAAGGCACCTTGCTCCCTTCTAAATAGTGTTACCAGTTTAATAGCCCCTACCTAATTGCAAAGGCCTCCTTCTCCCAGACTGTCCATCTCCTCTCGCCTTCCGTGAATTTTCGTGAATTTAGAGGTGTAGGCACAAGTTTGTAGGACTCCACTCTTATTCTTTTGAAGTAACACAGCTCTGACTGCCACGTCACTGGCATCTGCTTGAATTACAAAAGGTTCTCCGGGGCAGGGGTGCTTTAGGACCGGTTCAGCCGCAAATAGTCTTTTTAAATTCTCAAAAGTTTTCTGACAACTCATAGTCCATGCTAGTGGTTGGCTAGCTCGTGGTTTTCCCCCTCCTTTACCCATTTTGAGTAGTTCTGTAAGGGGTAGAGCAATCTCGGCAAAAGAGGGAATGAATTGACGGTAGAAATTGGCAAACCCTAGGAAGCTCTGGCGCTGTTTGCAAGTTTTGGGGGGCTGCCATTCAATTGTTGTTTTCACTTTGGCTGAGTCCATTTTGATGCCCTCATCGGAAATTCTATAGCCAAGATAATCTAATCGGGTTTGGTGAAATTCACATTTCGACAATTTGACATAAAGTTTGGCATTCAATAGTTTCTTTAACACTTCTCTGACCAGTCATATGTGGTCAGTCATATTTGTACTGTATATCAGAATGTCATCAAGATACACCAGAACCCCTTTGTATAAATGTTCATGTAGGACTCATTAATCAACTGCATAAATACAGCTGGGGCCCCCTGCGGTCCAAATGGCATCACTTTGAATTGGTAGCTTCCCAAGGGGCAGTTTATTTTATTATTTAAGTTTTGCTCGTGTGGTCTCATTTCTTCTATTTTATGAAATCCCAAATCGACTTTGGTACTGAGTGCAGCCATCCTTATATTTCAATTTGAAAATAAGGGCACGCATATTCGACCCTGGGAATTATGTAATAATTATGTTGACCTTCATACAATGATCTTTCTCTTTTATTCAAAGGTGAATTTTGCGGAGGGAGGGAGGGAGGGAGGGAGGGAGGAAGGAAAGAAGGAAGGAAGGAAGGAAGGAAGGAAGGAAGGAAGGAAGGAAGGAAGGAAGGAAGGAAGGAAGGAAGGAAGGAAGGAAGGAAGGAAGGAAGGAAGGGTCGCAGAGGCCTCCTGCAATACAATAAGGAGCAACAAGGAAGAAAAAGCTAAGCGGGAGAAAAGACTGCAGAAAGGGATCCTGATTTAGGGCCTGGGAGGATAAAGAGGGAGAGGGAGAGTAAAAATAAAAAAAGGTTAGATGGAGAAAGTTATGGTGTGAGAGAAATGAGAAAAAGAGTGGTGAGATAACACGCGTATGCAGGAAAGAAAGGGAATCAGAAAGGCAGGCTGAGGGAATACTGGCTCTGACCATGCCCGTGGTAGTCCCCTCTCCTATGCCCCTCCATCCAACATCCATCCCTTCTGCCGCCCCAGAATATTGCCACACCTGATCACTCTTCTGCAACTGTAAAGAAGAATGGTGAGTTCAACAATAAATTGCAGACACAAGCATCCGTTACGTCTGCTTTGTTTTCTGTTCTCCACTTCCTAAACTTGAAAATAAGAAGAATCATGAAACTGACCTGGTCCCAGTTTAGAAATGGCATACAGGAGGTCATAATTGATGACTGGTGTATCATCAGTTTTCGATTGCCAATCTGCAGGAGGGGAGGCCAGAGGGGAGATGAGGAATTGCTTGGATGGCTGGGGTGGAGCCAAGTGAAAGACTTCCCCATCATTCTCCAGAGTCTGGACCTTTACAGAGATGAAGGGGGAAACACAGTATTGCTTCAGGAGAGTACGTATAGAAGAATAAAACAATTATGTTCAGCCCAATACCCCCCATATTTTGGGGACCAATTTCCAGAGGATTGTTAGTTTCAGCCTCAACTAATCTCGAAGGCACCAGGATGGAAAAGAAGGCTGCAGTAAAGGACAGAAAGTAGATCCACAAATAAATGCTTTGCTATTTTCAGGTAGTGTTGTATTACACTCATAACTGTCCTCCCCTTTCCAAAGGGATGGGCTAATGTAGCTGTCTGTAAGGCCAATGGAAACAAACTAAATCTGTCTTTTTGACAGCCTGTGCCACACTTGATCTGCAAAGAAAATAAAGGGATGACTTTGCTCTCTGTAGAAATCCTATAGCTGAAGGGCAGAAAAAGGTGGTGTCTAAGCATTCACAAGATTCCTTGCTTCAGCTAATTTATACAGTATACCTGACTATTTAATTAAAAAAAGAAATGGAAATCTTATACGCTACAACATGGAGCAACTTCTAACATTATCTTTATTGGCAGGAATGCCCCCAGGTCAGTGGTGGGATTCAAATATGTGAACAACCAGTTCTCTGTGTGGATGCCACTTCCAGAAGTCCATTCTGAGCCTGGGCAACAAAAAATTAGCTACAGATTCTGCCAAACTGGTGCGAACCGGCTGAATCCTACCACTGCCCCAGGTCCCAGAAAGAGTCTACAGGCATTCTTAAAAGTTAAAAATGGGAGGCAGTTTCAGCCCACAGCTTTGCCTGGGATATGCCCACTTACCTAGGAAAAAAGACAAAGATAGCCACAGTGATAGTCAGCATCAAGGAAGCTAGAAGATGTGAAGGAGAATCTTCACCAATTTGTATTCTGGCAAAGGATATATAGTGACTGGCCATTCCATTATACTGAATAGGCAAAACCCCCACATATTTCCAAACAGTGTCCACTGATCCCAAGTTTGTCTAGTCATATTCTACATACCTACATTCCTAGTCTGTAATCACAATAAATTACTGACAGATGCTGTCTTAAAGATAAGACTAATGGACCAGACTTCGGGAGCTCTCATTTGGCTCCGGCATTCCACTTCCCAATGTGTTGGGGATTCCATGTTTTCTCCCTAGTTTTTCTTCGATGGGTGATTGCATCCTGATCTCCAGCCTTCTATCGAATGCATGGTGAAACAGTGTTGTGGGGCTCTTCTTCCTTTAAAATGTGTAGTTTGGTTCCTTTGGTGATGTAGACAACTTAATGGTACACAGTGTCATGTCTGTGTAGCTTGGTTAGACTATCAAAACAATATTGCTAATGGAAGAAAAATTGTCCTTTCAGCTTGTCTGTTGCTGGTGCGCTGTTTTTTTCAGCTATATGGAGATTGCCCAAACCAAATCGGTATTTATTTATATGTTTAATAGAGTTAAAGGGCCACCCAACTAAAATAGTATGATTCTGGGAAGCATGAATATAAACATCAGACCATTATGGCTGCTTTGAGTATTAAAAAGGAGCCTGGAGCAGTGGTGGGATTCAGCTGGTTCGCACCACTTTGGCAGAACCAGTAGCTAATTTTTTGTTACCCAGGCCCAGAATGGACTTCCGGAAACGGCGTCCACATAGAGAACCAGTTGTTTACATATTTAAATCCCACCACTGGACTGGAGGCTAAAACATAAAGAACAGTTGCAGGAATTGGGTATATTTAGTTTAAAGAAGAGAAGGACTAGGGGCAGTGCTTTTTTTGTAAAAGAAAAAGGTGCCGAAACTCACACATGTCATACAACCCGCCTTGCCTACCCTATAAGGTTCCATCCAAAAAAGGGTGCCGGAACTCCGTTCTGAGCGTTCTATGAGAAAAAAAGCCCTGAGTAGGGGTGACATGATAGCAGTGTTTCAATATTTGAGGGGCTGCCAAAAGGAAAAGGGGGTCAATCTCTTGTCCAAAGCACTTGAAGGCAGGACAAGAAACAATGATTAGAAACTAATGAAGGAGAGAACCAACCTAGAAATAAGGAGAAATTTCCTGACAGTTAGAAGAATTAATCAGTGGAAGGGCTGGCCTCCAGAAGCTGTGGGTGCTCCAACACTGAAGATTTTTAAGAACAGATTGGAAAACCATTTGTCTGAAATGATATAGGGTTTCCTGCTTGAGCAGCGGGTTGGATTAGAACAGAGGTCCCCAACCTTTTTGGTACCAGGGACCGGTTTCATGGAAGAAAAATTTCCCATGGACTGCGGGGGGTGGGTGGGGAGTGGGGGGGGGTGTTCAGGAAGATTTATTATATTTATTCTAAATTTTCTAAATAAACAAATAAATAATACACTTTATTTCTATTATTATTACATTGTATTAGATTAGACCAGTGACTTTCTGCGTTTAAGAAAGTGGGAAGGAAAAGAGACAATCCTAAACTCAGCCTTCCAGCAAAACAAACCAAAGACCCAGCAAGTTGAGGAAGTGCTGAGAAAACCATTCAGAGAGAGAGAAAGGGGGGGGGAGGGAAGGAGGGAGGGCACTGCGCAAGCCCAGTAGCCTTGGAAAAGGTGCAGATGAGAGAGGGATTCCCTTGGAGATACAGTGCTTAAGGGGAAACGTAGCTTCTCCCCTCCCCCATTGCAAGCCGGGGTGGAGTGGGCTTGGCTTGCAAACCTGAGAGCTGCATGAAGAAAGGAATGTAAACACACACACACACACACACAAAATTAAACCCATGAAAAGCAGGCAGAAAATTGCCAAAACATGAAGCACCTGGAGCACCATCAAAACAAAAGCAAAAATCTCAGCGGTCTTAGAAAACGTGCCAATGAGAGAGAGATTCCCTTGAAGGCGTAGTGCTTAAAGTGAAAGGTAGCTTCTCCTTGCCCTTATTTGCATCCAGAGAAAGCACCTTCACAAACACATACTTTGGAAGAGGAGAATCCCCCTCCAAAATCCCCCCCCCCGTTGCAAGCTGGGCTGGCGCACTCTTTCCTTGCAAACTTGGAGACTTGCGCAAAGGGAGCAGAGCCCAGCTGGGGTGCTGGGAGGGGGAGAGGAGGAAAGTGAGGAAGAAGAGGAAGAGGGGAAAAAAGCAGCAGGAGGGAAAGGAAGCAAGAAGAGGAAGAGGAGGAGGAGGAGGCAGAAGAAGAGAGAGCAAAAGAAGCAGGAGAAGGAAGAGGAGGAAGGATGCTGAGCTCAGATGTTGCCAGCCAGTTGCAAGCGCAGCTACTGGAGAACCTTTGCACTGAGCAAGCTGGCTTCTGCCCTGCCACTGTCCCGCCCAGTGGTGGGATTCAAATATGGGAACAACCAGTTCTCTGTGTGGATGCCACTTCTGGAAGTCCATTCTGGGCCTGGGCAACAAAAAATTAGCCACCAGTTCTGCCGAAGTGGTGCGAACTGGCTGAATCCCACCCCTGCTCCCACCCCTGCCTAGACCACTGCAGACTTGCTGCATGCCTCCAGCTGCATGGCCCACTTCCTAACTGGCCGTAGACCAGTACCAGTCCGTGGACGGGGGTTGGGGACCCCTGGACTAGAAGACCTCCAAGGTTGCTTCCAACTCTCTTATTCTGTTATTTTGTTAAAAATGTTCCCCATTTTTAGACTGTGTATAAGGAAAGTGGGAAATACACTAGAGGTTGAGAACAATGAAGTCCTAACCCGTGCATCCTAGTCATTTATTTATCATATTTAGAAATATATTTAGAAACAAATTGACAGAGGTGCTTCATCACCAGCTATATTAGTTCATGTTAGGTAAAGGTAAAGGTTCCCCCGCACATGCGTGCTAGTCGTTTCCAACTCTAGGGGCCGGTGCTCATCTCCGTTTCAAAGCCGAAGTGCCAGCGCTTGTCTGAGGACGTCTCCGTGGTCATGTGGCTGGCATGACTAGATGCCAAAGGCGCACAGAACGCTGTTACCTTCCCACCGTAGTGGTCCCTATTTTTCTACTTGCATTTTTACGTGCTTTCGAACTGCTAGGTTGGCAGAAGCTGGGACGAGTAACAGGCGCTCGCTCTGTTACGCAGCACTCGGGATTTGACCCACCAAACTGCCGACCTTCTGATCGACAAGCTCAGCGTCCTAACCCACTGAGCCACCGCGTCCCTTACTAGTTCATGTTGCCTGTATGTAAATTTAGTTGGTCCTGCAACATGACAAGATTAAACTGCTTTAAATGTTACCATGAAGAAAATATAGATCATAACATGACAAAGGTATCAAAACATTTTAAAGTTTTAATTCAGACTAGCAGACGGGTGCTCTTTTGGCTTTGATTATCTTGAGGCAACGCAAAGACAGAGAGAACTTTTTTTTTCTTTCATGCAATCATGTCCAATTCCAGAGACTGTCTGGACTAGTCCCTAAACATTTCTTGGCAAGATTTTTCAGAAGTGATCTGCCACTGCTATTGCCTCTTTCCTAGGGCTGAGAGAAAGTGACTTGACCAAGGTTACCCAGCTGGCTGACTAGAACTCAGTCTCCCAGTTTCTAGCCTAGCCTGGTACCTTAGCCACTATATCAAACTGACTCTCAGACTAAAATTAACTATCCAGTATTCCAGTATTTGAGGGGCTGCTACACAGAAGAGGGGGTCAACTTATTTTCCAAAGCACCAGAGGACAGGACAAGAAGCAATGGATGGAAACTAATCAAGGAGAGAAGCAACCTGGAATTAAGGAGAAACTTCCTAACAGCGAGGACAATTAACCAGTGGAATAGCTATGCCTTCAGACTGGAGGTTTTTAAGAAGAGACTGGACAGCCACTTGTCTCAAATTATATAGGGTTTCCTGCTTGAGCAGGGGGTTGGACTAGAAGACCTCCAAGGTCTCTTTTCAGCTCTATTCTGATTGATTAATATTTTGTGCACTTTACCCGTACCCACATTATCATGATTAGTATAAGTTCTGGTCTCTTGTCTGACATTAATATGCTCAAATTTTAAATTACCTCCTCTGTATCTGGGTGAATGAATGCTTGTGTAAAAAAAGAATATCACCTTTGCAAAGTAGAGCTTTAATTTCTTCCCTTGGAACTGTGTTTCATGAAGTTCTGTTCTAGCATTAGCAGCTGATTTGGGGTTGTTGAAGTCAATTTTTATGCGTCGAAAACTTTTAAACAGCTGAAATGTCACACAGTCATCATAAGCACGGAACAAGCTCTCAAATTTCTCCTGCAATGGTAAAAACGTTATCAGGTTAGCTTGAAAAGTCCATTGTATCTCTGTAAATGTGATACATATAAGAAAATAACTGACAAGAATTGAATTTAAGAACTAACTACCTTTGTATACCCAAACTCTTTCCTTTATTAAGTTTATATTATAGTATACAAATTCATACGTAATATGAAACCATATAAAGTATGTATAAAGAATGTATGTGTAGTAAAACAATAATCAACACATATAACAATCTGACCTGGGGGGGAGGGGACTGGCTGAGGATTACTTTACTGTGATGATGCTAAAAAGACATACAATATTTTCAAATGGTATAATTTGAGTGGCTAGGCATGAAAGAACACCCTTTGGTCAATTCTAATCCCTTCCTTGCAACAATTTCACTCATTATCACTCCAATCTCACTGCCTTCCAGGGGACTGACAAACTTTTGTCTGTTTTTCAGTGTCTCACTAATACTCTTATTGCATTCTTTGTGCCCAAGAACCCTCATCATATTAATCTGTTGTTGTTGGCATGTTTGTGTACCTGCTTCCCAAAGGTCAATATTCCCGTCACTGAACCACAAGGAAAAAGAAAGAAAAAGGCTAAACCAGCAAGAGTCAACTTTCTCTGACTGGCCTGGGCATAAATAGTTACAGAAGCACAGATTCCTCCCAAGCCAAATGGGAGGAGAAAATTGTTCTGTGGATCAGTTAGAGATCAACAACCGTCCCCAAAACCAGTCCCAAGTCACACTGAATGTCTCCACAGGAGATCTTCCATTTTGGATGGAAAATACCATCTTCCTAACATTAACCCTAACCTGCAACATGTCGTCTTTTTCAGCTGAAAGGGGTCGACCTCGCTGTTTGCTGGAGAAAGTGTTCTTTGATTGAATAGGTCGTTGTCATTTAGCAACCACAATTGGGACCAACTTGGTTATTATGGGATGTGATTGCTAAGTGAAACTGTTTCTGTGCTTATGATCTTCCTTCAGTTTTCATCTCCTTTACAGGCCTGAAAAAAATTGTAAATGTGAGGACTACTCACAAAATTACTTTTTCATTACTGCAACAAGGCAGTCATTAAACAAGGACTTCCTGTAGAAGACAATATAGTAGCCCACCACAAGACCCTCACACCCACACCTGACCCATCGCAAGACCCATCACAAGACCTACTGACCACACCTGAAGCCCTTATAAGCAGAAGAACACTGACACTGATATCCCCTAAACTCAGCTGAAGATGTTACCTAGCCTGGTAGCGAAACGTTCAGAAACCAACCCACAAGCTCAGAGTACGAACCTTCAACCTCATCCTATACCTGAGCTACAGATATTCGCCACTATTGCAAATATATTAGCTTTCCGAGTGTCTTCTGTACTGGGAGCAGGAAGCAGGACCAGAGAGGTTATTCCATGCCAATTCGGGCAATTTTCCTAGATTAGGAAGCCTCATTCCTCTTCAGAACCGAGAATATGATGTAACGCTTTGCTGATGCCACAAGATCAGGGATGACCCTAGCAAGAGTCCATAACATCAGAATGGTGGGAAACACCAGGGATTGAAGACCTGCCCCTTTCAGACCTGCGTTTCAAATGTGCAAAAAGAGACAGGGCTTCAGTTTCCTGTTTATGCTCACTATTCCGATGCCATTGACCATCCCTGAAGATATTCCTGCATGTGATTGTACTTTTACAGTTTGTTGAAAGTCAAATTATAAAATTCCTTCAAGACAAGGAACTGGGATTTGTAGCAAAACAAGTGTTTTGTCCATGCTGTTGGAAAAGTGTGTAAAAGCAGATTACTGTGTTGCTATGCTTGACCAAAGAATCCCCTCTATGGATACCTGGAACGGAGCAATGGTCACCATTCAGATTTTATTACAGGCTGACTGTAACTGACTTTAATAAGGTGCACAGCATGAGTAAGAAACACAAAATAATGCAAAAAAGAAGAACACACAGGACTCCTTGCTGGAAAGAGACTACAATGTTCTAGATTTTCTTGTGAAATATAGGCATGCTTCTCACCTGAAGAAGTGCAAAAGAGAGAGGCATTTTTCACCCTTCCTTTTGTTTTCACTTTTAGCGGTCATTTAGCAATCACCTGCAGAATTAAATTGCTGAGGAGGCAGCGTGCTGCTCCTCTCTTTAAAATCTCAGTTTAAGCTCAAGTGTTGGCTTCCAACCCACATAGGCAAAAAATGATAAATATTTGGGAAAGATCAAGGTCAAGAGGAGAGAGAGGAAATAAGTCAGAAGTTTAGTTATGCATTTTATATTCTGTGAACCCACATTGCAAGGGTAAATGAGGAACCCTGTTTTAGTCAGCCCATGGAGATGAGGGCATGAGGGAGGACAGGAGGGGGGAAGTCCTTTGACACTTGTGCTTTCAGGAGAAACATAAATCTAGAGCAAATTAGGTTATACTGCACAATTAAGGAGTAGTGGGTTAGAGAGGCAATTTTACTAAAGCCAACCTTGAGATAAGGAGAAGGCAAAGGCAACAGCTGTGCCACCAGTACCAGAGAGATGTTTGGTCACCTTGCCTCTCTCCCTCCCTGGGAGTACGGAGACAAAGCTACCTAACGGAAGCAGAATTTGTCTGCAGACAGCAAGATCAAATCAAATCAAATTAGCAAGGTCAAAGCAAATGTTTATTATGGTCAAAGACCAGCATAAGGAAGACAGGGTACAGTCAATTAAATACATCAGAGACTAAATAATAGTAATTATAAAAAGCTAAAAGGTTTTAGATTTTGGTTTTTTTATATACTTATCTTTTATCTAAACAATAATTATTATTTAGATCTATGCTTTTTAATTGGCGGCAACCCACCCTTTAATGCTGTTGATCTTTGAACATAGCAGAGATTTGATTTGAAAAAGTAGAAAGGTAAAAATCAAAGACAGCAAGAAATAAAACCATCATATTGGTGTTGCACTGTTCCTTATAACCTGCTCTTACGTCAGGTGCTCATGGTTTCATAATCATATAGTTGTCTTTTTGATTTTTGCCATTATATTCAATGTGAGCACAGCTGAGGAATCCTGCTGGATCAGACAATAGGCCTATTTCATCTAAATGTTCCAGGAAGTCCACAACTAAGCCATGAGGGGAATATAATTCTTCTTCTAGAGGGTGCTGGCATTCAGTTCAAATGCACCGGAGTTCTTTCATTTGCTTTGACATATTTTATGTCAGTGTTCTGAAAACATGTACAAGTTATTTTTTTACTTGTAACTGGTAGATAAATATTTTGTACATTTGTCCACAGAAGTAACAACACAATTCCACTGAATTTAGTAACATTTATAAATTATGTTAGGAATAAATTTTATTATAAATATGATATGGCTAATGAATCATTCATTATTGTTATAGTAGCTTCTATGAGAACTGAGGTTTTTTTTTTCTTTAACCTGTTTTAGATTTCCTTGGTGACGGGAGAAACAAAACAGATTATATATATTAAATTAAATATCATTTCCTACTAATATTATCATTTCCCCTCTCTCTCTCCATCACTCCTCCACTGGATGGATGGATGGACATGGACAGATGAATAGATGATAGAAGATAGATGATAAGAGTTCTGCTGCTAGCAAAGAAAACTGAAATTATAAAAAAGAAGCAATGTAGCCTCATTGTCAATATCTAGGAACAGTTTACCTGTTGGTTATAACTTGTGAAAAATGATTTTTTTAAAGAGAGAGAGAGAGAGAGAGACAGAGAGATCGTCTCTTGCATTTGTTCAAGATTTTGCCAACTTGGGTATGTCTGTGTGTTCAGCAACATGCCCATCACTTGGCTATGTAAAATACTACTGATGATGGCTTCTTCTTCCTTTCCTAATAAATGTCCTCCCAAATGCACATGTGATCAATGGCAGCTGCTGCCTCCCTGTTGTTGCCCTTTGGTCTACCTGCTCAGGAAAATGAGCAAGCAGCCAAAGCAGTCACCACTGCTGCTCCTAGAAGCTATATCTTACCTTGATCATTTCACAAATCACAGGAAAAAAGGTCAAAAGGAAAAAGCAGTCAGTGGAGGGAAAAAAAACTGCACGGGCCCAAAAGTACCATTAGCACTCTAGATGAAAAGTAGAGGCGATTCCTTTGGAGAATTTGATAGCTTCCTGGCAATGGAGACTAAATTACCTCTCTCCCTTTTCTTCCCCATTCCCAGTGTCTACTGACATTTTTGCCAAGCTGACCTAGTCCAGGGCTTTTCAACCAGTGGTACGGGTACCACCTGTGGTACATTGGCACCTGGCAGGTGGTACGCGACCATCCTAGAAAAGTGGTAGTGGGGGAGGGGAATGAGCTGAACTGATGGCAGCACCGCACAAGCCTGAGCAAGAGATGGCTGGAGCTGCAGGGCTGTCAGGGCTCAGTGGAAGCGCCGGGATCAGCGTCAGTCTCCAGCTGGAGCTCGGCACTGATCCTGGTGCTTCTGAGCCCAGAAGAAGTGCTGATCAGCTGGAATTTTGCAGCATCTCCAGGGTCTTGTGATTTACATTCAGATGCTTGGCAACTGATTCATATTTATGACGGTCACAGTGTCCCAGGGTCATGTGAAGTGACCAAAACCTGCTGCAACCACCCAGCAGATGGTGGGGGGGGGGAATAAAAACCACACATCCCCCCACCCCACCCCCACTGTCAATCCTCAACAGAAATGCTCACAACAATGAAAACCTCGGACAGGAGGAAGAGCGCCGCCGGGCGGGCAGGCAGGTGTCTTGCTCGGCTTTGGCTTGGGCGGCACTTTTTTCAGTGCCATTGTAACTTTGAACAATCACTATGTGAACTGTTGTAAGTCGAGGACTACCTGTACTTTATCACTTTTTTTCCTTTTGAGGGGGGTCATCAAGTTTTTGACACTTGCTAGGCGACTGGTGGTACTCGGATGTTGCCATATCCTAAAAGTGGTACAATGGGTGAAAAGGTTGAAAAGCCCTGACCTAGTCCATGTGGACACCTCAGATGGTTCTCCTTGGAAATCACTGCTGCAGTTCCGTCTTTCCCTCGGGTGAATTCTGCAACATTTATTTGTCCCTGAACCTACACTTTGGAATGGATTTACAGGATCTGCTCCTGACTATAAGCTACCAACAAATATGCCCAACATTTTCCAACTCTTTTCTTTTTTCCTGTCTCAAGATCTTCATTTATATGCGTAACATATAGCTGTGCATTCCTTCTCCTTGGTGGCTTGTTTTGAAAGAAACCTGAATGGAGGCCTTTTCTTATGTGAGAACAAGTGTTTAAGAAAAGGAGACTTTTTCCACATATGTAACAAAACGTTGAGTACCCCCTGCCATCAGGGAAAGCTCTTCATTGAAAACTTCCAGAGGACTGAATCTGGTGATCAACCCCTTGCTTTTTCCCAGCCTGGCTATATTCGGATTACCATTATATACTGCAGTGACTTTGATTATGGCTTTAGATTCTAGGTTTGCCTTAGAAGAAAAATAAGTATGATAGTTAAATATTGATTGAGATGCTTCACTTTGATCGAGATATTGTTAAGTATTCCAATATAATTCTAGTATTTGATTACATCCTTATCTTTACATTATACAGATTACATCAAACTCTCATCTTGGAAGAAACAGAAGACACTGCATTCATAACCTCCCCCCCCCCTCTCTCTCTCACACACACACACACTCCTCCAGCCCCAATGTAGAGAAAGAAATTCAGGAGAACATGAGAGTTTCATTTTATCACATGGTCCTAGAAAAGAATAAATCCATTAAAAAGTATATTAGTTGCACAATGTGAATATGAATTACCAGCTGTTACTGTATTCAGAATTTAAGTTGTTTTTTTTAAACAAACACACACACACACACACACACACAAACCGATAATATATTTCATCCACTCTCTGCCACTGACACAATATAATTTCCAGAAAATAAAACAATTTGCAGCAATAATTTTTGCCTGCTGCTTCAGGGCTTCCCTTTCTCTTATACTGCAGTAGTGAGATGGACAGATGCAATACACTGTGCTCTTTACAAATACAATTTAAAGGAAAGCTTTTCTGACTAAGTACACCAATAGTTTTTCACAACATTCTTCTTAATTTTTAAGATGTTTGGCAACGAAAAGGAAAAAAAATCACTATAATTGATGTGCACAAAAGGAGATCAAGAGGAAATAAGAGAAATACAGCTCAAGTTTTCAAATTTTTATGCAAAAAAGTAAAACTGTCCAACTTTGGCTGAAATAATCCTTTAACTCGGGTGAATCACTCACATTATTGGCTATGCAGTGCAGTCACAGATTTTTTCCCCACTTAAATAATACATTTATATACAAACACCTGAAGGTCAACACAGCTTCACTTCAGAACAATTATACTCAGAGAACATTCATCCAGATGCATTTACAATTTATTCCTGAATTTACTTTAAAAAGATAGGTTGTTTCTATATAAGGCATCAGACTGAAAAAAAAACTAAAGAGAATTTACTATTTAATTAGGGTTTCATTTGTGATGTAACTCTTAGATTTATTAGATCACAAATCCATTTTAAAAACAAGATGAAGAAATAGTCCCTAATCTTTTCATACTAAACTCCCAATATTCTGGTTGTTATGGTAATAATCATGACAATCTGATCTGCTTTTTTTGCAGGACATTAAACATTCTTGTTATCCTGCAAGTCTCCTTGTCAGAAGCATCTCTGCAGAATGAAAGGCATGCACATACCTTAACATCTTGGTTGGTAAATACCTCTATATCCACTACACAGGCAACTAGAGAAGAGACATCATAGTCCATGTCATGGGCTGGCATCTCCTTCCTGACATAAATCAAGAGCTTATGTAGCCCCAGAGTCAAGAAAATAAAAGAGCTTTCTAACTCCGAACTGATCAGGATGCTCCTTCAGAGAGAGGAGGGGGGGAGAAATACCAGCTTTTCTATTGTCCCTGGTCTCTGCCTAATTCAACCTCCACTAAATAAGCAAAGCCTAGTGCCAGCTAAATCTATTTCTCATTGCAATGACATCACCACATAGACTGACATCAGCTCAGTCCCCCCCCCTCCAAACTCTTTGCTTTCTCTGCTGTATCATCTCTAGAGCAAGCAGGACATGATTATGTGTTTCATCTGAACCTAGACTAAATCAATTGTGGCAAACCTAATCAGCATCTGAGTCATCATAGCTATGTCAACCAAGTGCTTTATTGGCAAAAGATTAATTCTATGTTTCAAATTTGCCTTGAGAATTAAAATTCCACAGACACATATATTACAATGTCTTGCTTTTGGAAAAGGAGAAAGAAACAGCTACTGTAAATATTTCCTGCTTGTCCTGTCATGCTTAGTACAGTTACTGCTATTTTTTTCTGATAAAATTCATGTGCCTTTAATAATAATAAAAAAAGAACACAGGTTCACCACCACAGCCCTATCCTGCCAGCTGGACATAAATCAGCATGAGTACTTGATGCAATGAGTTCCTGGTTTTCATAGAACAAGCTTTTCTCTCGAGGACAGACTGGAAGAGTGAGACAGAAATGAGGAATGTGCAAAAATCCCTCCAAAAAGATGATAAAGGTCCTAACACTATGTTGGTAACCTCCAGTGCTTTCATGAAAAATAAGGCCACATACATATTACACCAACAGAAAAGCAAAGATTTTATAAGGAGGCATCCCTTATACATAGGAATGGATTAGAAGATGGCTATGATGGACAATCTGAAAAATAGAATAGAATAGAATAGAATAGAATAGAATAGAATAGAATAGAATAGAATAGAATAGAATAGAATAGAATAGAATAGAATAGAATAGAATAGAATAGAATAGAATAGAATAGAATAGAATAGAATAGAATAGAATAGAATAGAATAGAATAGAATAGAATAGAATAGAATATGGAAGGGACCTTGGAGGTCTTCTAGTCCAGCCCCCCATTCAAGCAGGAGAACCTATACCATCTCAGACAAGTGACTGTCCAGCCTCTTCTTAAAAACCTCCAGTGATAGAGCACCCACAATTTCTGAAGGCAAGGAGTTCCACTGGTCAATTGTCCTCGCTGTTAGAAACTTTCTCCTTAATTCCAGGTATGGTGTCACTAGGGTTTTATAAAGCGGTACTAATGTGATCTTGATTCTATGCCTCTGTTTATGCAACCCAGGACTGTATTAGCTTTTTACAATCCTGGGTTGTAAGACCACACCTGGAATACTGTAGCCAATTTTTGGTCATCATATCACACGGTTGCTGGAATTGGGTATGTCTAGTTTAACGAAGAGAAGGACGAGGAGAGACATGATAGCAGTGTTCCAATATCTCAGGGGCTGCCACAAAGAAGAGGGACTCAAGCTATTCTCCAAAGTGCCCGAAGGCAGGACAAGAAGCAATGGATGGAAACTAGTCAAGGAGAGAAGCAACCTAGAACTAAGGAGAAATTTCCTGACAGTTAGAACAATTAACCAGTGGAACAACCTGCCTCCAAAACTGGTGAATGCTCCAACACTGGAGGTTTTTAAGAAGAGACTGGGCAGCCATTTGCCTGAAATGGTATAGGGCAGACATGTCAAACTCGCAACGTCACGTGACGTCGCGCGACGTATCGGAGCTTTTTCCCATTGCCGGCAATGGGATGGGTGCGGTTTCTCTGTGACGCTCTGGCCCACAGGCCGGCAGTTTGACACCCCTGGTATAGGGTTTCCTGCCTGAGCAGGGGGTTGGACTAGATGACCTCCAAGGTCCCTTCCAACTTTATTATTATTATTAATTATTATTATTATTATTATTATTATTATTATTATTATTATTATTATTATTATTATTATTATTATTATTATTATTATTATTTGTCAAGGTTGGATAGGTGTTGTCTTACCATTTTCTTGGTTATTTTAATTTTTGTTTCCAGTTTGTCTTTTGCAGTATTTTTTTTGTATGTTGTGCTATAATTTCTTTTTGTGTGAAGACTGATGGAAAGAATGAGTTAAGCAGCTCTTAGAGACACATAGGTTTCCACTCGGTATGTCTTGATGGCATTTTCAGACTGCATAGACCTTGGTGGCTCTTCCTCAGTGAATAACCTCTTGAATATTAGAGACATGACAATGAGATGGACAGGCCACTGGATTGGTATACGAGTAATCTTCAACTGAGCCCAGCGTTTCCATTGCTAAGCAAGACAGTTGTTAAGCAGGTTTTGCCCCATTTCATGACCTTTCTTGCCACAGTTGTTAAGTGAATCACTGCAACTGATAAGTCAGTAACATGTTTACTGTCTTTCTTCCCCATGGACTTTGCTTGTCAGAAGGTCACAAAAGGGGATCACATGACCCCAGGACATTATTTTTGTTGTTGTTAATCTTCAATTCAATTCACAGCCTGGAATGTAAAAACTTAATAGTTCAAGTCCTAGCCAAGGACCAAGAGCTGTTAAGGTTTCATCTGAGTATATATTTGTTTTCATGGAATTAGTCTGCAAGGCTTCTTCTTGAGCAGCCAAAATGAAGTCTTCCGTTTCTTTCTTTAGCATCCCTGATCTCAACCTTCCCATGTTAGCTTGTTTAGGTCTGTGTCATGTATGTGTTTCACTTTGAGAGCGGGCAACTAAATTTCATTTTTGATGTGTGCTATTGTGCCCACAGTAAAAAAAATGACAATAAAGGTTATCTTATCTTATCTTTCATAGGGATGCGGTGGCTCAGTAGGTTAGGACGCTGAGCTTGTCGATCAGAAGGCTGGCAGTTTGGCAGGTCGAATCCCGAGTGCCATGTAACAGAGTGAGCGCCTGTTACTCGTCCCAGCTTCTGCCAACCTAGCAGTTCGAAAGCATGTAAAAAATGCAAGTAGAAAAATAGGGACCACTGCGGTGGGAAGGTAACAGCGTTCCATGCGCCTTTGGCATCTAGTCATGCCGGCCACATGACCACGGAGACGTCCTTGGACAAGCGCTGGCTCTTCGGCTTTGAAATGGAGATGAGCACCGGCCCCTAGAGTTGGAAACGACTAGCACGCATGTGCGGGGGAACCTTTACCTTATCTTATCTTTGTATCTACCTTTCCTTCAATGTCCTTCAGGTTTTGACTATGCATAGGCTCAATTGTTTCCTTTTGATATTCTGCTTTCAATCTTGTTTTCTTAGTTCACCTCCTTCAACAGAGGCTCTTTTGCTTTTTTTATGTAGTCATTTAAGCCATGTTTTTCCTCTTCCACAGTTTCACCTGTTAAGAGACTTCTGCCACCCTGAAATCTTGACAAGCACAATTGATCAATATCACTTTTTTGGTGCAGAGCATGGTATATTGTCATTAGTTTTCTTGTCTTTCAATCCAAGTTAACAAGTTCTAGCTGAGTCCAATCAATTATTCCAGCTAAGTATTGTATTACAGGCACTACCCAGGTGTTAATTGCCTTTATGATATTTCCTCCAGTCAGGTTTGATGTCAAGATTTTCTGGACTCACTTTTTGTTGAAGTAGCTTCCTTTACTTGGTTGTTACTTGGTCAGAAGCTTCCAAAACTCCCAAGTACTTATATCCCTCTTCTGGTGTTACTGCTTTTATCAGCTCGTCATTATCAAGTTTGAATCCATCATCTTCAGCAATTTTTCCTGTCTTAACAACAATTGTTGCACATTTGTCAATGACAAATTGCATTTTAATATCTCCGCTAAACTCCTCAGTGTTTTTCAGCAGTGAGTTCAATTCAGCTTTTGTTTTTCCAAACAGTTTCAAATCATCCATGTAAAGCAAATGGGAAATTTTCAACCCTTTTTAGCCAATTCATAACCACAATTTTTTTTGTTCAAAATGCTTGTTAGTGGCACCATCAAAAGTACAAATAACAGTGGTGACAATGAGTCACCTTGGAAGATTCCTTGTTTGATTTCAAGTTTACCAACTTTTTCTCCACAGGCCATCAGCTTAGTTTGCCATAGACTTCATGGAAGTCTTCTGGAATTTTTGGATGTTGCTGCTAATTCTAAAAATGTCTAAGCATTTCTCAGTCCAGCTATGGGGAACAGAACCAAATGCTTTCTTATAATAAATCCATGCCATGAACTAATTTGTTTGTCTTTTCTTTGAATTATTCAAAACCAGTTTATCAATCATTAGTTGATCTTTGAGCCCTCTTGAATTTTTGCAGCACCCTTTCTATTCTACAGGCAGCAAATCCTTGTTTTCCAGATATTCATAAATTTGGTTTGCAATAATGCTTGTAATTTGTATGTTGTTGGCAGGCAAGTGATCGGCCTGTAATTTTCAGATTTATTTCCCTTTTCTGAATCAAAAAGGTTTTTCCAGTTGTTAGCCATTTTTCGCTTTTTGGTGTTTCCAGAACTTGATTCATCTGATTTACTAATTTTGCATGCAAACCTGTTAGTGATTTCAACCAGAATCCATACAGCTCATCTAAACCAGGGGCCCTCCAGTTCTTGAGCTTCTGTGCTTGTTTTTGCACCATTTCTTTTGTTATGTGAACATTTTCCATTCTGCTGACTTTTTAGTGCTTCTTGTTGTCTTCCCACAAGTTCTAAAATACTTCAAAAATTTCAGAACTTGTGGGAATACAAGAAACACAGTAGGAGTGCAAAGTGGATCAAGCAGGTTGAAAGCACTGTAAAAGTGAGTACAATGGAGATGTTCACATCTGCTGGTTCACTCAAAATTGTGAACTTTGCAGAAACTGTTATCATATTGCTTTATTTTCTCTGCAATAGCTACAACTTTTTGTTTTAGCAATTCAACCACAATTGCAATTTCCTTGTTTTCCAGGTCACACCTTGTTGTCAGGCTAATTCTGATTTTTTTTTCCACTTTTCCTTGCCTCAACTTCTTCAAATTAGTTAAATCCAATTGAATTTTCTTTATTTCTAACTCCAGGAAGATTTTCCACTTTGGTTTCCCCTTCTTAATTGCTTTATTATTTCTACCGTATTTTCCGGCGTATAAGACGACTTTTTAACCCATGAAAATCACCTCAAAAGTTGGGGGGTCGTCTTATACACCCAGTCGTCTTATACGCTGGAAAATCAGTGGGTGGCGTCTGGCGGGAGCCGGCAGGGCAGTCCTGCGCACACGCGCACTCCCCGGCTGCTCCTTAGCAGCTGGGCAGTGCGTGCGTGTGCAGGAATGCCCTGCCGGCTCCCGCCCGACTCTCTTCCCTCTTGAGGCAGCATCGCTCCCCAGCTCCTAAGGAGTCCTCGGGGATGCTGCCTCAAGAGGGAAGAGCCGGCTCCCGTCCGACGCTCTTCCCTCTTGAGGCAGCTGCCTCAAGAGGGAAGAGCGTCGGACGGGGGCCGGCAGGGAAGTCCTGCTCCCGTTCAACGCTGCGCTTCCGCCGGGCGGTGCTGGCCGAGACGAGCCAGCAGGCAGCCGCCGTGAGCGCGGCGCTGAGGGGCAGCGGCAGGATGGCCCAGCGCCTGCAGGACGGCCAGCAGCCCCACGCGCAGCAGCAGTCGCCGGCTCAGCAACAGGTCCGAGCGCAGGAGCCGCACCGCCAGGCTGCCCAGGAAAAGCAGCCACACCCAGAGGCTGCACGCCCAGTCCAGCTCCATGAGAGGCAGGGCAGGAAGCCGGCCGGGAAGAGGGAATGGGAGCCTGGGCCAAGCGTGCCTCGGCCGACGGTGGGAGGGAAGCGGCACATGAAAAAGAGGCTGCGGGCGGAGCTGCCCCGCCCTGTGCCGAATGGGAGAAGTTCAAGGCCTGGGGGGGGAAGCAGGAGGGGCGCCGGCCGTGGCGGGGTGGCGGCTGCCCTCTGGTGCTGCCTGCCGCCCGGGAAACACTGCGCCTCGGGGGCCGGCAGAAGCGCGGGAGAAGCGGGAGGGCCGGCGGGGCCAGTCGGGCCTTCTCCTCCTCTGCAACGGACAGGGAGGGCAGGGCATGTAAGTATTTTCCGGCGTATAAGACAAAAAACCTTGAAAAACTTCTTAAAAGTAGGGGGTCGTCTTATATGCCGGAAAATACGGTAATTTTCAAGCCCAATTCTTCAGTAGTAACATAAGCTGATGCATACATTAGCTGGTTTGTTTGAGCTAATGTTTCTGTTGGAATAGTCTGGATAGCTTCCTTCACATTCTTCAATACTTTAGCCAAACTTCTCTTACTAACTTGATTCAGTTTTGGCAATTGAATTCTTTCCATCTTTTCCATCTGAGTCTTAATCCTTTTAGTTAATTTGGCTCCAGCTGTTGATTCTTCAAGATCTAATCCAGCTCTTGCTTTTTGTTCCTCATCTGTTTCTCTGATTTCCTTCGTTTTCTGCATTTCTTGTTGCTCCACTTCTAAATTATCTCTATTATCAGTTACACTTGAGTATTAATTTTGCTCTGCTCTGCTCTGCTTGCAATCTCTCCACTAATGCAGAATTACAAGAGATTGCTCTGCTTGCAATCTCTTGTAATTCTGCATTAGTGAAGAGCTTGTGCTTCAAAATAAGTTTTTCACTGCTGTTTTAACTTCAAATGGTCACCAAACAAATGGTTATAGATCAAAAACTACCTGTTATATAGGTTTGCTACATTCCACCTGATGCCTGTATGTTTTCCTAATAGGGGTGTTATAGTACATTTCCAAGGATGGCACATTAAATGAATTGCTTAGGTATTGGCTGGCTGTGTTTCTATATGCCTCCTAGATGGAGAAATACATGCAATATAAACATGTATTTTAAATAGTAGCTGGAGGAGCATTAATATGTCACTAATCCTGGCACAAGAAGTTAATAGGATTGCTTAACTGTTTCAAATCCCTACATAAAAACTTTGTTGTTGTTGTTGTTAGCTGCGAAGTCGTGTCCGACTCATCGCGACCCTATGGACAACATTCCTCCAGGCCTTCCTGTCTTCTACCATCTTCTGGAGTCCATTTAAGCTCACGCCTACTGCTTCAGTGACTCCATCCAGCCACCTCATTCTCTGTCGTCCCCTTCTTCTATTGCCCTCGATCTTTCCCAGCATTAGGCTCTTCTCCAGTGAGTCCTTCCTTCTCATTAGGTGGCCAAAGTATTTGAGTTTTAGCTTCAGGATCTCGCCTTCTAAAGAGCAGTCAGGATTGATCTCCTCTAGGACTGACCGGTTTGATCGCCTTGCAGTCCAAGGGACTCGCAGGAGTCTTCTCCAGCACCATAGTTCAAAGGCCTCAATTCTTTGGCGCTCAGCCTTTCTTATGGTCCAGCTTTCACTGCCATACATTGCAACTGGGAAGACCATAGCCTTGACTATACGCACTTTTGTTGACAGGGTGATGTCTCTGCTTTTTAGTGTGCTGTCTAGATTTGCCATGGCTTTCCTTCCCAGGAGCAAGCGTCTTTTAATTTCTTGGCTACAGTCCCCATCTGCAGTGATCTTGGAGCCCAGGAAAACAAAATCTGTCACTACCTCCATTTCTTCCCCATCTATTTGCCAGGAATTGAGAGGGCCAGATGCCATGATCTTGGTTTTCTTAATGTTAAGTTTCAACCCAAGTTTTGCACTCTCCTTCTTCACCCGCAACAAGAGGCTCTTTAGTTCTTCTTCACTTTCTGCCATTAGAGTGGTATCATCTGCGTATCTTAGGTTGTTGATATTTCTTCCAGCAATCTTAATTCCAACTTTTGATTCATCTAGCCCTGCCTTTCTCATGATGTGCTCTGCATATAAGTTAAATAGGCAGGGCGACAGTATACAGCCTTGCCGGACTCCTTTCCCAATTTTGAACCAATCAGTGGTTCCGTGTCCAGTTCTCACTGTTGCTTCTTGACCCGCATATAGGTTTCTCAAGAGACAAATAAGATGGTCTGGTACTCCCATCTCTTTAAGAACTTGCCACAGTTTGTTATGATCCACACAATCAAAGGCTTTAGCATAGTCAATGAAGCAGAAGTAGATGTTTTTCTGGAACTCCCTAGCTTTCTCCATGATCCAGCGTATGTTGGCAATTTGATCTCTAGTTCCTCTGCCTCTTCGAAATCCTGCCTGTATTTCTGGTAGTTCTCGATCCACATACTGCTGGAGTCTAGCTTGTAGAATTTTAAGCATGACTTTACTAGCATGAGAAATGAGTGCAATGGTGCGATAGTTTGAACATTCTTTGGCACTGCCTTTCTTTGGAATTGGAATGTAAACTGATCTTTTCCAATCCTGTGGCCACTGTTGAGTTTTCCAAATTTGCTGGCAAATTGAGTGTAGCACTTTTACTGCACTGTCTTTTAAGATTTTGAATAGCTCAGCTGGAATACTGTCACCTCCACTAGCTTTGTTGTTGCTCAGCTTTTCTAAGGCCCACTTCACTTCACATTCTAGGATGTCTGGCTCGAGGTCAGTGACCACCTCATTGTGATTATCTGGGACGTTAAGCTCATTCTTGTATAGTTCTTCTGTGTAATTTTGCCACCTCTTCTTAATCTCTTCTGCCTCTGTTAGGTCCCTGCCATTTTGGTCCTTTATCATGCCCATTTTTGCATGGAATGTTCCCTTCATCTCTCCAATTTTCTTGAAAAGATCTCTGGTCCTCCCTATTCTATTGTTTTCTTCTATTTCTTTGCACTGTTCATTTAAGAAGGCATTCTTATCTCTTCTAGCTATTCTCTGGAATTCTGCATTCAATTGGGCATATCTATGTTTTTCTCCCTTGCCTTTCGCTTTCCTCCTTTCCTCAGCTATTTGCAAAGCTTCCTCAGACAGCCATTTTGCTTTCTTGCATTTCTTTTTCTTTGGGATGGTTTTGGTTGCTACCTGTTGTACAATGTCGCGAACCTCTGTCCATAGTTCTTCAGGCACTCTGTCTATCAGATCTAATTCCTTAAATCTATTTGTCACCTCTACTGTATATTCAACAGGGATATGATTTAATTCATACCTGAGTGGCCTAGTGCTTTTCCCTACTTTCTTCAGTTTAAGCCTAAACTTTGCAAGGAGAAGCTCATGGTCTGAGCCACAGTCAGCTCCTGGTCTTGTTTTTACCGACTGTATAGAGCTTCTCCATCTTTGGCTGCAGAGCATATAGTCAATCTGATTTCTGTGTTGACCGTCTGGTGATGTCCATGTGTAGAGCCGTCTCTTGGGTTGTTGGAAAAGAGTGTTTGCTATGACCATCGTATTCTCTTGACAAAATTCTATCAGCCTGTGCCCTGCTTCATTTTGTACTCCAAGGCCAAACTTGCCTGTTATTCCAGTTATCTTTTGGCTTCCTACTTTAGCATTCCAATCCCCCATGATGATAAGGACATCATTTTTTGGTGTTACTTCTATAAGGTGCTGTAGGGCTTCATAGAACCGGTCAATTTCATCCTCTTCAGCACTGGTGGTTGGGGCATAGACTTGGACTACTGTGATATTGAATGGTTTCCCTTGGATTCGAACTGAGATCATTCTGTCATTTTGAGGATTGTATCCCAGTATTGATTTTCCTACTCTTTTATTGACTATGAAGGCTACTCCATTTCTTCTGACGGATTCTTGCCCGCAGTAGTATACCTGATGGTCATCTGAATTAAATTCACCCATTCCTGTCCATTTTAGTTCGCTGATACCTAAGATGTCGATGTTCAGTCTTGTCATCTCTTGTTTGACCACGTCCAGCTTTCCTTGATTCATGGATCTTACATTCCAGGTTCCTATGGAGAAAAAATCTTTACAGCATCAGACTTTCCTTTCACCACCAGACACATCTACAGCTGAGCGTCCTTTCGGCTTTGGCCCAGTCGCTTCATTCTTTCTGGCGCTACTAGTACTAGCCCTCTGCTCTTCCCCAGTAGCATATTGGACACCTTCCGACCTGAGGGGCTCATCTTCCAGCGTCATATCGTTTTGCCTTTTGGTACTGTCCATAGGGTTTTCATGGCAAAGATACTGGAGTGGGTTGCCATTTCCTTCTCCAGTGGATCACGTTTTGTCAGAATTCTCAGCTATGACCTGTCCGTCTTGGGTGGCCCTGCACGGCATAGCTCATAGCTTCATTGAATTACGCAAGCCCCTTCGCCACGACAAGGCAGTAATCCATGAAGGGGACATAAAAACTACTGAAAAACAAACAGCAACATATTTAGCAGAGTTGTGGCACAGCAGTTTGAATGCAGTACTGCAGGCTAATTCTGCTAACTGTCAATTGACAGCAGTTTGGCAGTTTGATTCTTACTGGCTCAAGGTTGTCTCAGCCTTCCATCCTTCCAAGGTTGGTAAAATGATGACCCAGATTGTTGGGGGCAATATGCTGACTCTGTAAACCGCTTAGAGAGGGCTGTAAAGCACTGTGAAGTGGTATATAAGTCTAAGTGCTTATTGCTATTGCTAACAATCCCAATAAATCAATTTGTAGTCTTTACAAATATCCTGATCCTAAATATTACTGATTTGTAGAAAGAGTCATTTCTTCATAGCTCTTCTCCAGTTAATACTTGCTGGAGATACCTGGAACTGCATTATTGGTTTCAGAATCACCAGAAATAGGTGTATATTTAGAAATAAGTAAATATTTGATTATTAGGGGATGGAAAGCCCCTAGTGTCGGAATTTTGAAAAGTTAAAACTGAACAGTGTTTGCAAAGTTCAACTTTCTTATGGCTTAGAACAGTGGTGGCGAACCTATGGTACGGGTGCCAGAGGCGGCACTCAGAGCCCTCCCTGTGGGCACCCGCACCATGTCTCGGAGGTGGCAACTCTTCAACCAGCTGCCCCCCACGGGTGTCCCTCTCCATGAGTGATACTGAGGTGACCACACCCACCTTGGCCACACCCACCCAATCTTCCATGACTGCCAAAGCCACTCCCACCCAGTAGGCCATGCCCACCTGGCACCCAGCGATAAATAAGTTGGTTTTGGGTTGCAGCTTGGGCACTCAGTCTCTAAAAGGTTTGCCATCACTGGCTTAGAACCTTTTGGTCAAATAAAGTCAATAGTCTTCTGTGCCTACATGTAGAATGGCTGATTTTTTAAAAAAAAAACCCTCATGCTTTCATATTTAATGTATACAGTATACTGCAAATGCTTAGGACCATATTCCAATTCAGCAATATCACTGCTTTTGCTTCTATTCTTAGCACTGTATGATACTTTTCCAGGTCTTGAAGTTTTAGGTTTTGGTTTCTGCTTAAATAGACATCTTGGAGCCAACCCATGTGATTACAGGATTTCAATAGTAATCAACAGTGAGACAGGCTTTTTTCTGTCCTTGCTGCCACGTCTGTTCTCAGGTGGTCAAGCCCATTTAGCAATTGTCTCTCTTGTTTCTTTTCATATCCTTCTCTTCTTCTTTTAAAAGAATTTATATTGTTCTCTTCTTTTAAAAAAGGTAATTTTAGTTCAAGTGTTTAGATTTCCAACATATCAAATCAAATCTTGATGATCATAAACCAGCATAACATTAACATAATGATATCATTTCTACCCCACTGAAGTACCTCTTTCTTTTGAGAAAGGAGATGGTCAAAACAAGAAAGGATATTTGTAAGAGTGGGTGGAACCAAAGTGCAGCTATATTTGCCAGGCCTGGAGCAAACCTGAGAGAAAATAAATTGTGCCTAGTGGCAAGTCCTGTGTGTACATTTTATGAAGGAACTCTCATGTTATTGCTCCATTTTACATCGGTGCTGTTGTCTGATCATAACCACTCACTTCCACTGTTAGATACGTATTGTTCCAGTATCATCCACTGAGACAGAAGTATAGATTTTATCTCTCTCAGGGGCATGATAAGCCCCGCCAAATCTCCTATAAAGCTGTAATTTTATTTCATTTCAAATACTTACAGAACTCTTCCATACTGTTAGTTTCCACTCCTGAATTCCTCACAAGTTTGAAGCCAAGTCACCATAATCTTTGCTATCCCTGACCTCAAAGCAATCTTCTTTCCAGCTGACTAACAGAAGCCATAATTCAACTGATATGTTGTCCCTCCCCACTCTGTTTTGCAGTAGTTGATACTGGGGAATAATCTGAAATCAGTCAATCAATCAGAATACATGTAGCTACTACAAGGAGTTGCAAAATCCCTTGACGACCTTTTAAACATCTATGAAACAATAACGCCTTGGCATCGTGCTATGATGTCTGAACTGCTACTAGAAGAGGCTGGCTAAAGCTCAGGAACTGGGGAGAGGTGTAAAGAAGTGATTCTGCCAACAAGCACATAGTCAATTCACATGAAAAGATTCCCTTTAGTATGTTTTCCACAGCTGAGCCAGAAGTAAGTGGCAAAGAGACATGATGACAACACATGATATTAATCTAGTTGAGGGCTGATTTTTGAAGCAGCACAGTAACCATGTAGAAATACCCACAGATTTTCCAGGTTCTCAAGAGCAAGACATGAACAATAGTTGCAGCTATTTCCCATGCAGAATCTCTTTTTTTAAATAATTAAATTCAACAGTCTTAGTTGAATACACTAATACACAGTAATGGATGGACTGCCCATGTCTCTGTATTTTTGATCAGGAAAAACAACTTTGATAGTGGCTTAGTCTATTAAGCCAGGAAATGCAAAATCTTTGCTATCGTATATTTTAGGGCAAAAGAATACTACAACATTAAAAGTTTAGGCAAAGTTTGTTTTCATTCATCTTTATATAGTAGTTGTTCCAAGAAAAATGGGAAAACTTGCTGCCAAACATGTGATTTTTCACTGACTTTTGGGGTGTAATTATATTAAGTTTCTAAAAGACTTATGCTGCCTATTATGGTTTTGATTTTAAAAATATATTCCTTCATTCTTATCACATACTCTGCCATTATCTACTAACCTGTGGCTGCCTCCAAAAGAAAACAAAGAAAAAATATTACAGAATTTTGAAAACCCAAGTATATAATGAATGTCAACAGAGTCACTTCCATGTCTTGTGACACTCACAAAATATTCTATAATATTAAGATAGCGTTTTGTCTTTGTAAGAACTCATGCTGATGTTGCTTCAGTAAGGCTGAAGGAACCTTTACATGTTCAATTTCACTCACAAATGTTTTCTGGATAGAGGAGGGTCCTTGAACTATGGAGAAGTAAAGCACATTAATAATAATAATAATATAAAGTTGGAAGGGACCTTGGAGGTCATCTAGTCCAACCCCCTGCTCAGGCAGGAAACCCTATACCATTTCAGGCAAATGGCTGTCCAGTCCCTTCTTAAAAACCTCCAGTGTTGGAGCATTCACCACCTCTGGAGGCAGGTTGTTCCACTGGTTAATTGTTCTAACTGTCAGGAAGTTTCTCCTTAGTTCTAGGTTGCTTGTCTCCTTGACTAGTTTCCATCCGTTGCTTCTTGTCCTGCTTTCAGGTGCTTTGGAGAATAGCTTGACTCCCTCTTCTTTGTGGTAGCCCCTGAGATATTGGAACACTGCTATCATGTCACCCCTCACCCTTCTCTTCATTAAACTACACATACCCAATTCCAGCAACCGTTCCCTATATGTTTTAGCCTCCAGCCCCCTAATCATCTTGGTTGCTCTTCTCTGTACCCTTTCTAGAGTCTCGACATCTTTTTTACATCGTGGTGACCAAAACTGGATGCAGTATTCCAGGTGTGGCCTTACCAAAGCATTGTAAAGTGGTATTAGTACTTCACTTGATCTTGATTCTATCCCTCTGTTAATGCAGCCTAGCACTGTGTTGGCTTTTTTGGCAGCTGCAGCACACTGCTGGCTCATATTGAAGTGATTGTCTACTAAGACTCCGAGATCCCTCTCACAGTTACTACTATTGAGCAAGGTACCACCTATACTATACCTATGCATTTGATTTTTCCTGCCTAAATGTAGAACCTTACTTTTTTCACCATTGAATTTCATTTTGTTAGATAGTGCCCAGTGTTCGAGCCTGTCCAGATCCTTCTGTATCTTAAGCCTATCTTCTGGAGTATTGGCTATTCCTGCCAGCTTGGTGTCGTCTGCAAATTTGATGAGTTTCCCATCTATCCCCTCATCCAAATCATTAATGAAGATATTGAAGAGCACTGGGCCCAGAACAGAGCCCTGGGGCACCCCACTACACACTTCCTTCCATGTAGATGCGGTTCCATTGAGGACCACACGCTGAGTACGGCCTGTCAGCCAGCTACGAATCCATCTGGTGGTAATGCTATCTAACCCACATTTTTCTATCTTATCAAGTAGTAGGTTGTGATCTACTTTATCAAATGCCTTACTGAAGTCCAAGTAAATTATATCTACAGCGTTCCTCTGGTCCACTAATTTTGTCACTTGGTCAAAGAATGTAATAAGATTTGTCTGGCATGATCTGTTTTTGACAAACCCATGTTGACTTTTAGTGATGACTTTGTTTGCATCAAGGTGTTCGCTGATTTGTTGTTTGATTATCTTTTCCAGAATCTTCCCAGGTATTGAGGTCAGGCTGATAGGTCTGTAGTTTCCTGGATCTATTTTTTCCCCTTTTTTGAAGATGAGAACTACATCAGCTCTCTTCCAGTCCTCTGGTAGTTCCCCAGTGCTCCAGGATCTTTGAAAAATATAGTTCAGTGGTTCTGAGATCACGTCTGCCAGTTCCTTGAGAACCTTGGGGTGTAATCCATCTGGTCCTGGTGATTTGAACTCGTCTAGGCTGGACAGGTGCTCACTTACCATTTTCTTGCCTATCTTAACTTGCGTTTCTATTCTGTTTTTTATGGCACTGGTTTGGGTAGGTTGGACTGTTTTTTCCCTTTGTGTAAAGACAGATGCAAAAAACGAATTAAATAGTTCTGCTTTCTCCCTATTGCTTGTCACCTTCTTGCCACTTTTCCCCACTAATGGACCAATCATTTCCTTAACTTTTTTCTTGTTTTTTATATGTTGAAAGAAGCTTTTTTTGTTATTTTTGACTTTGGTCGCAAGCCTTAGTTCATTTTGAGCCTTAGCTTTCCTCACTTCATCTTTGCAGGCACGGGCTATTTGCTGATATTCTGACTTAGTTATGTGCCCCTCTTTCCAATTCTTATACTTGTCCTTTTTATCTTTCAATTTATCAGAGAGTTCTTTATGCAGCCATGCTGGTTTCTTCACATTGCTAGTGAAGGTTGAAGAAAGCAACACCATCAAAGCGGCTTTGTACAATAATGTAGCCCCCTTACTTCTGAGGCAGAAGGGGCAGCATTGGCTCATTGCACCTGCTCCAATGCCAACTCTGCAAAGAGTTATCTACAAAGGTACTGGGCTGTCCATGCTATGAGACCTCTTCAGCTCAGATATGGGAAGCTCAACTACAAACCCAACAACCCTTGATCGGAGAATACTGTGCAATCAAGAGGCTTTGGTGAAGAAAATTAAGAAGCCTGATCATCTCTCCCTAACCTCCTGGCTGGTATGCTATCTGTTGTTCCATGTGGACTAACACTGAATATTGCAAGACCAGATATTTAAACAAAAACAGGAAGAAGATGGACAGACGGACAGATGGACAGACCATCTAAATGTGCTTTCTCATTAAAGATTTCATTTAGCAACAATTCGCAGATACAATTGTAATGAAAAAGTAACTTTGCAACCCATCTTTGCATTTACAATTTTTTCATGTTTGTAAAGCCAAATTAAGATTCTAAGCTCAATTATGGTTTCACTTAGTGACTGCTGCACTTAGTAATCAAGTTGCCGGTTCCGATTGTGGTCACTAAATAAGGAGTAACAAACAGTAGTCTTTTTTCTTAAAAAAAAGTTGCTACTCACCATCATGTTTAAAATACAATGTTAGTAGGAAAAGTACACTTACGGTAGTTCTTATATTAGAATTGTCATTTTGTCAAGGTGGCAGTGAGATTTTAAAATTTCTCCCCCTAACAAACATAGAGAAGTGTTAGACAAATATCATCTGTCTCTTTGTCTCTGAATCAGAGTGGATGTATACAAGAAAACAGAAATGGAAGGCTAATCTCTCTCCCTTCATGCCCTAGGCCAGGGGTAGGCAACCTTGGCTCTTTTATGACTCATGGACTTCAACTCCCAGAATTCCTGAGTCAAAATTCTGGGAGTTGAAGTCCATGAGTCATAAAAGAGCCAAGGTTGCCTACCCCTGGCCTAGGCCTAGGCTCATTTCTGAGTCAGTACAATAACTATCAATACATTTATTTTCTATGAAAACTCAATGAAGTTTTACCCTTCCATGTGATATTCTTTTGCAGGTGATAATATCCTGCACTGCAGCCTTATTTTTCTCCCCAGTGATATTTCCTTTGAGAAGGCCAAATTCTGCTGAGTCAGAAAGAAAGCTGAGCACTCCTCCCTCACCCCGTAAACTATAAAAATTGTCATCAGCCTGGCCTTTGCAAAGCTGCAATATGAAGATAAGGTTGCAAGCTCCAGAGATCAACATTATTCTAAAATCCTTCAAGGGCACTCTTTTTCTATACAGAATCACAGTTTACAATGTATAATTTTGTTTTATCACTTATTTGTGAATCTGACATGAGCATGCGTACACATCTGAGAAATAAATACATCACAGTTAGCATACAGTTACCCTTTGAAATCAGTTACTATAGAAATGCATTTATGATACAAGGCAAACTGAACAGTTTAAATAAGGATTCTGGATTCAATCCACTTTATAAAGTGAAAAGACAATATTCACACCTTGAAAAAGTATATGGATTATCCTTCAGGCTAGGTCTTTTATCACATTTCTTCAACATGTACGTACAAATGTAAGTTTTATAATCTAAATATGAAATTTGTTGTTTTTTCATTTGCAGAAAAATGAAATAAAATGAATTGACATTCAGACCTTGATTGATCTATCTCAGAAAACACAACTGGGAATCATATGCATATAAATTTACATACTTAAGAAGTGCTTGAACTTGCAGTTGACATTTTAAAACTATTACATTTCAGACATGTTTGCTCAATGTCATCTTACACTAATTCTCAACAATTTCAAACTTCAACCAGCATCTAAGTCTTGGAGAGTTTTTGAGGAAACTGATATATTTCTATGTCTGGTCAAAGCATGCAATTGTGTAATACATTATGTCTGTATATATTATTAGAAAGTGTCACGTATCAGATAATAACATGTTGGTTAGAGAAGCTTTAATAGTAATTGCATTGTTTTGGAAGACTGGAAAACAGAAGTTGCTTCTTTTTTTAAAAAAAATGAATCCACAGTACAGATAGTCCTTGACTTACAACCACAATTAAGCCCACATTTTTGTTGCTAAGTCAAGACATTTGTTAAGTGAATTTTGCCCCATTTTATGACTTTTCTTGCCATGATCATGGGGATGCTGCAATTATTATTAAATATGAAAAATGGTCATAAGTGAGGTTTTTCAGCTGTTGTAATTTTGAACAGTCACTAAACAGTTTTAAGTCAAGGACTACCTGTATAAATTTATTTCCACCAAGGTACCCTAACGGTTGATCTTGTTGCGATCATACAATGCAGATGCCGGGGCCAGCAGTCTGTACAACGGCAGCCCATTCAGAAGAATATGGAGATTTAGAATTTTTAGAATACAGCTGGAAGGGATGTTAGAGGTCTTCTAGTCCACCCCGCCCCCAGGCAGGAGAACCTATACCATTTCAGACAAGTGACTCTTCTTTAAAATCTCCAGTGATGGAGCACCCACAATTTATGAAGGCAAGTTTTCCACTGGTTAATTGTCCTCACTGTTAGAAACTTTCTCCTTAATTCCAAGTTGCTTCTCTCTTTGTTCAGTTAACAACCACTGTTTCTTGACCTGCCCTCTAGTGCTTTGGAGAATAATTTGACCCCCTCCTTTGTGGCAGCCCCTCAACTACTGGAGTATTGCTATCATATCACCCCTATTTCTTCTTTAGACTAGCACAGGGGTAGGCAACCTCGGCTCTTTTATGACTCATGGACTTCAACTCCCAGAATTCCTGTAGCTGACTCAGGAATTCTGGGAGTTGAAGTCCATGAGTCATAAAAGACCCGAGGTTGCCTACCCCTGGACTAGCCTAACTCAAGTCCTGCAGCCATTCTTCATGTTTTAGTCTCCAGGCCTTTGATCATCTTAGTTGCTCTTCTCTGATTTTTTTCCAAGGTCTCAACATCTTTTTTGTAGCATGGTGACCAAAATTGGCTGAAGTATTCCAGGTGTGGTCTTACTAGGGTTTTATAAAGTGGTACTAATACTTCGCATGATCTTGATTCTCTGCCTCTGTTTATACAACCCAGGATTGTATTAGCTTTTTTGGTTGCTGTTGCACACTGCTGGCTCATAGTCAAGTGATCGTCCACTAGGACTCCAAGGTCCCTCTCACAGTTACTGTTTTTAAGCCAGGTCTCTCCCAATCTGTATTTGTACCTTTGACTTTTCCTGCCTAAATGTAAAACTTTGTGTTTTTTCCACATTAAAACTCATTTTGTTGGATAGTTCAAGTTTGTCAATATCTTTTTTGGATTCTGAGCTTGTCTTCTGGGGTGTTGGCTATTCCTGCCACTTTGGTGTCATCTGCCAATTTTTATGAGTTCCCCTTCTATTTCTTCATCTAAGTCATTAATGAAGATATTGAAAAGTATTGGGCATAAGACGGAGCCTTGTGGTACCTCACTGTTCAAACGTTATAACCCAGAATTCAACTATTTTTCAAGATTTGCTTTGACACTGATTTGATGGGCTGTTTATTATTCACGCTCGTGGTTTCAGTATGAGACTCATCTTCCTTTGGCGGCCACGAGCGAGTTCCACCAACCCTGATCACACTGGGGGGGAAAAGTCTGCCTTTTAGTCTCTTTTATATAATCCTGGTAAAGACCGCCGCTGCTTTCAACGGTTAAAGAACCATAAAAGCGAAACTCGGTTTTCTGCCACCTTCTCCCACAAAAAAAATATATATATCTGCACCGGGGGCCATTTGAATCAAGGTGCGCCAGAAAAGGCATCTGCGCCTGCGCAACGGGCGGCAGTCCGCATGTGATCCCGGCCGCGTGGCGCCTCTGAAAAAGTTGGTCTTCTACCGTAGTCTAGTCAACTCGCGCCACGCTAACGCCGTTGCTTACCTCGCGAGCCGCAGCTGCTTCCGAGCCCTTAAGCCGTCCAGCCAGGCGGGTGGGCGGAGTCACACGCTTCTATGTAACTCGGCCGTCGGCCGCCGCGCGGCATTTCCTGGGCGCTTTAAACGCGGGCCAGCCATGTGTTCTCCGCTGCTCAGCCCGGGCGGCTCCATTACCTTTCGCGTCTCCTTCGTCGAAGTCCGCCCTAAGGTGCCGCTGGTGAGGCTCTGGGGGTCGCCCGGCGAACGCAGAGAGGAATACGTGCGGCTGATGAAGGACATCCAGATCAAAGTGGGACCCCGCTTGGCCAGCGCTCCTGGGGATCCCGGGGGCCAGGGCGACGGCGACGGCCAAGCCCTGGCTCTGGGTGACCTGTGTCTGGTGGAGCTGGGCGGGCGCTGGCACCGCTGCCGTATCGTGAGCTGCCGGGCCAAGCCGGGGCAAAACTACCGCGTCTTTTTACTGGACGAAGGCCGCACGGTGAGCGCCACTTCCTACTATTTGGCGCGGGGCCGCAGCGAACTCTTCCACTTGCCGTCTGAAGCCGTGGGATGCGTCGTTGCAGACTTGCTCCCTCCGGGCGAGATGGGGGCATCCTTAGCCGCCACTGTTAGGGCCCCAAAGAGCTTCACCCCGCTAGGATCCCAGATGCTGAACTTACGATGGCCGGCCGAGGCAGTCGACTTTTTGGATTTCCTACATGGCAAAGAGGTGTCTGGCGTCATTCGAAAAGTGCTGAGCTCGCAATGCCTGGTGGTGCTAGAAGTGCCCTGGCTGCTGACACAGATGCGCCATCTTGGGCTTGCCAGTCTTACCTCTACGGCTTTTGGCACTCTACTGAGTGCCACCTTGGAAGTTCCTGAGATTGCTTCTGTCCCCTTGGAGCCAACTTCCCCTTTGTCCCAGGCTCCAGTCCTTACTTCTTCTGCCCCGTCCAAGCAGGGTCAAGTCACAATGGATTTCTTCTATCCTCAATTGGAGTTGAATGTGACTGCGTCTGTGGTGGTGACTCATATCTCTGATCCACATAGGATATATTGCCAGCTGCGTAGTCTTTCTAAAGAAATCCAACTACTTTCAGATGCTATGTACCAAGCTTTTGGGTTATCAAAGGGAAAATTTGTAGAAGAGGCTTTACCCACCCCAGGTTTTCCTTGTGCGGCCCAGGGCATAGATGGATCCTGGTATCGAGCTTTGTTATTAGAAATGTACCCGGCAGATGATCAAGAGGATCAACCAGAGGCAGTGGCTCAAGTGATTTGTGTGGATTATGGCAGGAAAGAGTTTGTGACAAAGAGACATCTGCGCAACTTACCTGCTGAATATTTACGCATGCCAGTAGTAACCTACCCTTGCTCACTGCAAGGTATTACCGATGGAGGTTGTGGCTGGACCCATTCACAAATTAATCAGCTTAAAACATTGCTCTTGGGCAAGGTAATTCAAGCCCACATCGAAGCTTACTGTCCCTTTGAGCATATCTATTACATTACCTTATATGGGGAAGATGGTCTCAACCTTAACTGCCTATATGGGGTGCAGGCACATTGCCTGGCTCAAAATCTCCTGCAGAGTAATCAAGAATCCACCTCTGGTTTAATTACTGAATCAGAAAGCTTGGGTGTCTTCGTCCAAAAGGAATTTGCTTCTTTGTCAGATTCATTGCCTGCTATTGCTGCTACCCCATTTTTTGTTGTGCGTCTGAAGGCAGGCGAGTACCATAATGTTCAGATGTCATTTCTTCAGGGCCCTTCAGAATTCTGGGTGCAGTTGCAGGAACTTAAACAGCCACTTTGTCACCTAAGGCGGAATTTAAGGGACTTTTATTCTCGGAGTAAGAAACTAGAGGGTATTCTACCTGAGCCCAAGGTAGGATCCCTCTGCTGTGTCATGTTGAAGGAAAACTCTTATCATCGTGCCCTTGTTACTAAAGTTCAAGGAAAAGGAATTGTGGTGTATTTGGTGGATTGGGGAAACACTGAAGTAGTTGACTTGTATAAGGTGAAGAAGTTGCTTCCCCAATTCAAAGAACTTCCTGCTGTGGCAGTCCGGTGTGCACTGGATAATCCTTTCCCAGGTCAGTCATGGAACCCAGAAGCTGTTGATTATTTTAGGAGATCTGTGCTAAACAAGGAATTGATGATCAAAGTTCTAGGCATGCAAGGAGATGTTTACATAGTTGAACTTTTTGATAATTCTCTAGTGGGAGAAAAAAATTTGGGTAAAATCATGTCCCAGAGAAAGTACACAAAGCATCATGAAGTACTAGAAACTCTCCAGAGAATATCAGACAAGGTATTGCCAGGGGACCCTGAAAGTAAACCAGTGAGGCTAAGACCTGTGAAAAAAATAACGACAGATGAAGTAGAACATCCACAACTTGATTCTTCAGTTTCTTCTACAGCCGAAATTTTGATAAATGAACACCCCTCCAGTGAGGGAGCTTTTTATTCTTCATCAGCTCTGAGTGGCAATGATAATTCATCGTGCGAGATGCAGAACTACTCAGAAATAAAGGCAGGTGGAAAACAGCTTGAATTTGGAAGTACAGTTGATGTGATTGTAACACACGTAGAAAATCCTAGTCATTTTTGGTGTCGATTATTTAAGAATTCCCATGAACTGAATATACTTATGGCTAAAATCCAGGATTATTGTATACATGCAGCAGAGCTTCATGAATGGCCAAATTCTGTATGTTTGGCTAAGTGTTCTGAGGATAACAAATGGTACAGAGCTGTTATCATTAATAAGGTTCGTTACACAGAAGAGGTTGAAGTCGCTTATGTTGATTATGGAAATAAAAAGCATGTTTCACTGAAAAATATTCGTGAAACTAAAGCAGAGTTTCTGAAGCTCAAAGCTCAAGCTTTTAGATGTAGCCTTTACAATTTAATTCAGCCAAAAAACACAAATCCTTTTGTTTGGGATAAAAAAGGCATTGAAACTTTTCTTGAATTTGTGAATTCAGGATCTAAAGTGGCATTGAAGTGTACTATATTTGCTTTAGCAGCATTAAATGGTACAGAACTTTTTAATATTGTTGACCTAATTACTCCTTTTGAAAGTGCTTGCAATTTTTTAATGAGAAAAGGTCTAGCCACATTTGTACAGAGAGGGAAACCCTTGGTATCATCTGTTCAACTTCTATCATACTATTACTCAACCCACAATATCAAAAGAGGAAATGAAGAGATTGTTTATGTCACACATGTTAATAGTCCATGTTTCTTTTTCTGCCAACTTGCTAGGAATGCAGATGCTCTTGAAAAGTTAACTAGTAATATTAGTAAAGTAAGCAAAACGTACAATTTGCAAACTTCACCCACCTCTAGAAATTTGTATCTTGCAAAGTATACTGATGACTGCTGGTATAGAGCAGTAGTAACTTCAGAAAATGATACCAAAGAAGTTTTTTTTGTAGATTTTGGGAATACACAACTGTTGAAAAATGAAGAGCTGATTGCAGTACCAAACAATGCTTACGAGTTAATGTTTTTGCCTATGCAGGCTATAAAATGTTCTCTATCTGATATTGTTGACCCACCAAAAGATGCTATTGAGTGGTTTGAAAAGGCAGTGTTAGATAAGCCCTTAAAAGCTTTGATTGTAGCAAAAGATCCTGATGGAACATTGATAATTGAACTGTATGATGGTAAAATACAGATCAATGCAAGATTGAAACAAAGCTTAGGTTTGCAGGCCAGCAAAGAGATTACCAAAAAGAAAGAGATTACTGAAAACACAGCAAACAGCACTTTGTCTTCCAAATACTTACTTAACAGGGAAGAAAACAGTGAAAGGGGGCTAACTTTGGTAGACTTTGTCAAACCTGTTCTTGAGGGCAATACTAAATCTAGTGCTGTTTTTGAAGAAACATGCCAATTGCAGCAGAAAACTAAAACAGAGGTAGCAAGAAAATCCCTAGGATTCACAGAAGGCTCTAGCAAAGGCAATTATATGGCAGATTGGAAGGACATGAAATGTGCAGCCCTTCATAAGGAAGGGGAGAGAGGTGATATTAAAAATAAATCCAAATCTGTAACATATTCTTCACTTGAAAATATACATGAACTACCTCAAAAAAACATAAATCCTGGTCTTAAATCTTTAGTGTATGTTTCTCACATAAATAATCTTTCTGATTTTTATGTACAGTTAGTAGAAGATGAGCCTATCCTTGATAGTATTTCAGAGAAAATAAACAACTCTAAAACAGTTTCAAGCTTAGTGGGGCAACAGCTTAATGTAGGAGATTTAATATGTGCAATTTATTCAGAAGACGGCTTATGGTATCGAGCTGTAATTATTAAAGAATCCACTAGTGAATTGGTAGAGGTACAATATATTGATTATGGCAATACTGCAGTAGTTAGCATTCATAAAACATGCAAACTTGCTGAAGACTGTTTATCTTTCCCTGTGATGAGCATCCATTGTAGCCTGGGTAGTATTAAGATGTCAGTGATTCCAGAATGGACACATAAAGCAGTGCTGTATTTCTCCCAAAAGACAAGTGAGGTTAAGATGAATAGTCAATTTGTTGAGAAAGTAAATGGGAAATGGGAAATAATACTCAGTGATGAAAAAGGTGATATAATGGTTGATATGATTAATAGTTGCCTTGAATATAAAAAACATGACCTAATAGAGACATCTGACCAAGAATTTGACAAGACTAGCAAAGTAAGCTTATGTGAAGATATTCTTTCTGATAAGCAGAGTAGAGTTTCAGTTAGCAAATCATTTCTCTGGAAGATACCTAAAATAGGTGAAACTATAAAAGCCTTTTCATTTATTCCAAAGAATCCAGGATATTTCTGGTGTCAGTTCACTGAAAATGATATTAGTTCAATTGAAATAAAACTTCAGGAAGCTGGAGAACTTGCAAAAATCCACGTTAATGAGCTTAAAAATGGCAGTCCTTGTCTAGCAAAGTCTAGTGAAAATAATATATTTCACCGAGCAGTTGTTACTCATATAGAAGGAAGTTCCTTGACAGTAATCAATGTTGATTATGGAACTGAGAAACTTGTCAGTATAGAAGTGATCAGACAAATTCCTGATGGACTGTTGTTAATTCCGCCACAAGCATTTTTGTGTTGTCTCTTTGGCTTTAATTCTGAAAAAGGTTCATGGGCTGAAGGAATAAGTGAAATTTTCCATGATATGATAGCTGATCTTCCATTAGAAATTACAGTTATGGACAAACTGAACCATGGTTCTTTTGAAATTCCCTTGTTTGTAGTTAAATTGGAATGTCAAAAGATAAGCATCAATGAACAAATGAAACACTTTTGGAAGCCTCGTGCTGAAAGCGGTGATTCCAGTATAGCAAATAATTACAACACTGAAGAGCAGATTAGAAATCCAGAAGAAGAGAACTCAAAATCTGTGCCATTTGAAACTGAAACTTCTGTTTGTACAACCCCCCCCACAAATAATAGTTTGAAAGATGTATTCTGTTGTCCAAATCTATTACAGTCAGTAAATAAGTGTTTTGATGTTGAAGATGGGATTTTATCAGAAACGTCTGCCCAGCCACTCAAAACTCAAATCAACTTTATCACACATGAAATATTTTATACAGGAAACCAACAGACCACATTTGATGTATTTAATAATGAAACAAACTATTCTGCATCTGGAAACAGAAAAAACATAATAGATTCTACAGGTCTTTCTGAAATACAGCTTTCTACTTGTAAAATTGAATATGATGCACTTGAATCTCAGGGAGGAGCAGAAGACAAAGAAATATTAATGCTAGATTCTCCTGAAATTCAGTTGCCTTTGGATGATACAAAGAGGCTGCCGGACTTTGTGCCTTTACAAGTCCTTCCCCAATTAAATAATGCAAAAAACATGCCAGAAATTGAGAAGTTGGAAGACGTGCTACAACCAGAGACAATAGAAATAAAAGCTTACTGCGATGAGCCACAAAAAAAGTCAGAATTACATTTACTTGAACCACAACATGTGGAAGGACAGTCAGCATGCAAAGTAGAAGAGAATACTTCACTAATGAATGAAAATGAAAATTTAATATTAGAAGTGTTGGCACCTGAAGTATTTCCTTTATTGACTGAGAAAGCCAGCAATAATACACTATATTTGCAATACCCTGCTTTGTCTGTTCCAGCAGATAATAAAATCAAGTCATTTTCAGAAATTAAAGTTAAGCCACAAGATTTCTGTTCTGTTGAAGGCCTTGTTGAAGAGTGTAAAGTGGAAAAAAGTGATAAAAATCCCAATTTTACTGAAGGGCAAACTGCATTAAGAAAGAACTATGGAGAAATGGAGATGAGCATTCATGGAATTAAAGACAATATTTGTGTTGAAAAGGATTATTTAACAAATATACAGCTAAGTGAAGTGGATGAAGCCTTAATACATGATGCAGGTAAGGCATTAATGTAGAACCTTAAGTGACAAAGTTGATTTGAGATTTGTGTCTTGTTCAGTTGGCAAATTCAGATAGGCAAAGTAAGTGGAAAAAAATATGGCAACTTAATTTCTTGCAGAGGGTTTTACAATTATTTTTCAAGATTTAGTATAGACCATATAATCTTCCCAATATAAAGCGTAGATCTCATTTGAGAATGTGTAGTTTCCAGATCCAGCTGGAAAATGATTAACTAGATCCATTTCATCTGGGAGATACGTGACTGAATTTACTTTGCCTTTGTGAATGAAATGGCTGGGAGTGTGGCCCTAATAATTCCCTTACATGTTTCAGTGACTTCAGTACCACCAGTCATGGTATCTTTGTAGGCTCCCTATTTTCCCGTCTCCTATCTGAGTCCAAAAAGGAGAAAGGCTTGTCACAATGAGTTCCATCATGTGGCATAGATTCTAGAAGAGATCCTGTATGTTTTCACAATTACGTCTAGGGTGAAAACTATACCCATTCCTAAACTAGTAAGACCTGGAAATGAGACCAATTGTTAAATCAGACAGTTGCACAGTTAAAGCAGACAATTGCAGCATATATTTTATATATATATATATATATATCGTATTGGGATTCTACATTTAAAAAACTGCAATGATTGCTGCTTGCTTTTTCAATAATTTAAAATTTTAAACAGAAATCCTAAATTTATGTTATGACATAGCCATTTCTATTTCGCTATAAGCCTATCCAGTCATTAAGATAGGCAAGAGAACTTTTAAAAATACATATTCAGAGGTCTGTCAATCATGAAGGAAGAACTTATATTGGTCCCAAGTTACAGACTGCTGTTGTTGTTAGGTTCCCAGACATTCATTTTAGGACTGAATGTATTTCATCCAAGAGGCATTGATGATAATATTTAGGATTTTTTTTTAAAAAAAACTATTGTTAAATTATATTGTATGTTCTATTTTTAACTCTGTTATGTGACTTGGGCAGAAAGATAGTGTACAGATTTTGAAAAAAAATACTGTAGCATAATAGTAACTAGATGGCTGTTGGAAAGCAGAGAGCTCTGCTTTTTAGATGTTATTATGGTCGAATCCCGAGTGCCGCGTAACAGAGTGAGCGCCTGTTACTCGTCCCAGCTTCTGCCAACCTAGCAGTTCGAAAGCACATAAAAATGCAAGTAGAAAAATAGGGACCACTACGGTGGGAAGGTAACAGCGTTCCGTGCGCCTTTGGCGTCTAGTCATGCCGGCCACATGACCACGGAGACGTCCTTGGACAAACGCTGGCTCTTTGGCTTTGAAACGGAGATGAGCACCGGCCCCTAGAGTTGGAAACGACTAGCATGCATGTGCGGGGGAACCTTTACCTTTACCTTTATGGTAAAGATGATCTATATATTTCTGCATATTACCACTTATAAAAGTGGAATTCATAACAAAATCACTCCATTTGAAGAACTGAATTTTAGCCATTGATACTAGCTCCCAATTTGTTTCGCAGCTCAAAATAGTGTAAATTTTCTTGAAATTTGAGTCTGGAACCAAAATGGCTAATACTACAATTGAATTTAAAAGATATTGTATTATCAGCTGTTTGATTTTTGTGGAATACTGTATTCTAACTGAAAATTATAGGTATTTTTCAAACATGTAATAAAATGGCTAAAAGCATGTGGCTTTTCTTAGTGTCATCACAAATAACATACCAGATTAAATAAAATCAATTGGGACCCAAATTTCTGTTGCTAAGCAAGGCAATTGTTAAGTGAGTTGCACCTGATTTTATAATCTTTTTTTGCCATTGTTGTTAAGCAAATCACTGCAGTTAAGTAAATCTCACAATTGTTAAGCAAATCTGGTTTCTCCCATTGACTTTGTTGGAAGGCAACTGGGAACTTGATGGGGATCACATGACTCTGGGATGCTGCAATTGTCATAACTATATGCCAGTTGCCACATGCCCGATTTTTCATCAAGTGACTGTGTGGATGCTACAACAGTTGTAACTCACTTTTTTCAGTGCCATTGTAACTTGGAACAGTTGCTAAATGAATGGTTGTAAGTCAAGGACTACTTGTATTAATTGAGATTGCGAATCTAAAGAGCTGCAAATTCTTTTACCCCATCTATAATGTATAGAATGAATAATAATATAAATAAACAATGTATTATTTCTTGCAGAAAAAAAAGAAAACATTTGCAATTTAATGGGATTTGATATTGGTTCCCAATGTGTGGTACAGTCAGGTACTCAGTGGTACAAGGCTGAGATTTTAGACATATCTGCTGAAGGTACAAAGGTAAGGAGTTCTAAAAATATTAATTGTGCTAGTTCATGTTACTTTAATTGTGCTTCTATTAAATGAATCGATGTCTTCTAATTTTCTGTAGGTATTAATACCTAACTCTTATGTTATTTATAAATTAAGGTTTTGAATCTTTCAAATGGAAATGAAGAGATAGTCAATCCTATACATGTTTGGAATGGGATTCCTGAATTGGATTCAGATTTTACTCAGGTATATTTTCCAAAATAGTAAAAAAGCAATTGTGTTATGGACATTTGCTGACTATTTTTCTCTGACTTGTTGTGAATAATTTTTCTTCCACTTAGTGAATTAGTGAGGAACAGGTTTCATACAGGATTTAAAGTTAGTAGGTAATTCAGTACCACTTAAATAAACAAAGTTAGTGGCAAGAAATATAAACAAAATTCACCAAAATTGGTATAAATTAATGAATGCCAACAATGTTTTTGCTAACCATTGTTAGGAAGCTTTGGAGCTGTTTGTGAATCTTTGGGGGCTGCCATTCAATTATAGTTTTCACTTTGGCTGAGTCCATTTCGATGCCCTTGTCAGAAATTCTATAGCCGAGATAATCTAATTGGATTTGGTGAAATTCACATTGCGACAATTTGACATAAAGTTTGGCATTCAATAGTTTCTTTAACACTTCTCTGACCAGTCTTATGTGATCAGTCATATTCGTACTATATATCAGAACGTCATCAAGATACACCAGAACCCCTTTGTATAAATGTTCATGTAGGACCTCATTAATCAACTGCATAAAGACGGCTGGGGCCCCCTGCAGTCCAAATGGCATGAATTGGTAGCTTCCCAAGGGGCAGTTGAAGGCCGTTTTCCACTCATCCCCCTCCTTTATTCTTACCCGGTAATATGTTTTTCTCAGGTCTAACTTGGTGAAGATGCTCCCCTTCACCAGGTGGGTGGGTTAGTCTTTCAGGAGGGGGAGAGGGTATTTATTTTCTACACTCACCGCGTTCAGACCTTTATAGTCAATGCAGAGATGAAGAGACCCATCTTTTTTCTCTTTGAACAACACGGGGGCTCCCAGAGTAGACTTGGGCCCATTCAATGAATCCCCTCGCTAGGTTTGTATCCACATACCGATGCATCTCCTCCATTTCAAGGGGGGACATAGCGTACATTCTTGGTCGGGGGAGTTTGGCCCCTGGTAACAGTTTGATGGAACAATCATTGGGACGGTGAGGAGGCAAGGTATCGCATTCTTTTTCACTGAACGCCTCTGCTAGATCCTGGTACTCGCTGGGGATGAGCGGCTTGCCAGGTGGTCGTAAGGCAGCCATGTGCCCTTGCTCATTGGATGGGCTAAAATCTCCTGTAACATCTGTTGAATCAATGGAGGGATCGGGCCCTATGGGTAATCTCACAGTTCTCATTCCTTTTTCCCACCAGATAAATGGCTTCCATTTGTCTAGCCAGGCTAGTCCTAGGATCACAGTCTCAGACATCTTTGGAGCTACCAGGAAGCAAACTCTCAGTGTTCGCCTATTTCCAGGTGTAAGGGCTCCGTTAATTGCGTGACTAAAGTCCCTCCCATTAGGGAGTCATTGTCTTGCTTGAACCTCACAGGTTTGGAGAGCGGCTTGGCCTGTATGCCCAGTCTCAAGGCACATGACAGGCTAATGATGCATCGGGAGTAGCCAGTATCGACTAGCTCAGGTCTACTTGTGCTCCTGACTTAGGGATTATGAGCTTAGCAGGCAATAAAAAGGGTCGTTCTCCCCTTTGTCGTTGCTGTCGAAAGAGGGTAGAACTGGGGTGGATCCAGTCTGAGTTCTGACGTCCTCCTGTGTGTGGGATGTGACCTGGACAACAGGTTCATGTGTCATCCAGTTGGATTTCTCTCCCTTTAGCCGCTGTGCAGGTTTCTTTCTCACTGCTGGTCCTGGTCTGTTCTTCTGTTGGGGGAAGGGGACTAGGCTTTTCACTACTCAATGTCCCTTCTGTCTGCATTGGAAACACTTAATTGCCGGGTCTACAGGTGACTTGGGTCTTTCAGCCCTCACAGTAGTTGGAGATCTTTGTGGGGGTGAGTGCCATTCAGGTTGTTCTGACCTTGGCTCGGGTTCAGGTAGGAGAGGCTTCTTATAGCGGGCGAGCTGAACATCTAATTTCACTGCTGCCTGGTACCATTCATGCAGTTGGTCAGGCACAGCTCGGTAGATACATGCCAGCAAAAGGTAGTCATCTAACCCTTCTCTAAAAAGATGAATTATGGATTGCTCAGGCCATCTGTCTATCCGACTGGCCAGCTTTCAAAACTCCACGTACTTCAGCGCAGGCCAGCCAGCTTGTTTTATCTTGTGAATTTGCTCTTCCACTTTAAGGGCGATGGATGGGTCCTCAAATCTTTCCCTCAGCCCTAGGAGGAAAAGGAGGGGGTCCTCCAACTCAGGGGCTTGCTCATTATATAAATTGTTCAACCATTCAGATGCTTCTCCCTCTAGGCTGGACGCAGTCACATCGACCATAGCACCTGGGCCTAGCTATTCAAATAAGAGCATACATGATTGAGGAAGAAAATCAGTTTCTCTGGGTCCCCATTGAAGGTTGCTCTGAAGGGTGGGTTCATCATTGGTTGCTGGGGTCCCCATTGCTGCTGGCCCCACCCTGGTTGTTGGTTAAATGGTTGCTGGGGCCCCCATTGCTGTTGTTGTGTCTCCAGTCACTGCTGGCCCCACTCTGGTTGCTGATTTAATGGCTGCCAGGGCCCCCACTGCTGCTGGCCCCAGTGGTCCTGCTGTACGTTCAGGGGTTGCATGTTTGGGTCCTGCTGCTGCCACCCTTGCTGTTGTCCTCCCACCAGCTCCTAATCTGCAGGCTTCTGCACCACCCCCAGCTGTTGCAAGGCTTCTATTAGCTGGGGCAAGCTCAGAGGTTGTTGGCCTTTCACTTGTGGGGGCTTCCCAACCTCCCATTGCTGCAGAGGCCCCAGGCTGGGGTCCTCTGTCTCTATGGGTCTGGAAGGCTTGGCAGGGGACTTCTGGGTCTGGCAGGCAGTCTGATCTGCAGACAGGATTTCCCACTTTCCCAGATTCTCAATGGCTGATGATTTGACATCTCCTCTCCATTCTGCTTCTGGAGCCTCTTGCTGCACAATCTGGCCTCTGTATTTTCTACTGGAGTGGTTCCAGCTTGACAACGAGTTAAGCTCAGTTATCTGCTGAAGTTTGAAGATCGGTCCAAATTCACCTTCCCACAGAAAACTATTTATTAATTTCTCTTCAGAAGTTTCACCAGCAACCAGGCTTTCATTTTCCATCTTGAGGATTCTTAACTGAATCTTTGCCAGCTTATCTCTCTTACTGGAGACAGCGGTGGGGGTTCAGGACCCCCCTTTGAAAGAAAAGAGATTCTGGCATGATGTCATGGTTCCGATGAATGAAACAAATCAAACAAATTGCAGGCATATTATTTATCTAAAATGTCTTAGTAACAAAATGAAACATCAGCACTCATGGAGGGATGCCAGAATCTGAAATCTCCTCCTCACAAACCCATCGTAACATACACACAATCCCCACCTTTATCTACATGTCATAAATCACATTATCCAATTAGTTTTACATATGAGGTTTCATTTCCCATTCTGTACACAGGTTTTTGCAATCTTATCACAACTTCCAGGTGATTCTTCCCTCCCAAATGAAGCAATTAAAATAACAGGCTGTCTATATTGTCAGTGCAAAATCATGTCAATGTTTGCAGCATTGACAAAATCTCAACAGTCAGCATAGCAAACTATTGTTGATATTTTGAAATCATAGAGGTCTCTCCCTGGAGATAAAACTGATTTCTATCCTATGGTCAGTGTGCAACTACTCCTAGTGTATTGGCTGAAAGATATACAAGTAACACTTAGCCCATTTGTTGCCCATTATTTAAGAATTGTGATATGTGTATGACTAAGCCAAAGAAATTCTTAGACATGTCTCAGTTGAGCCCTGAGCTAAAAATATCCTTTCCTGTTGTTAAATATGTATATGTGTAATACAGGTGATAAGATAATGATAAATAATGATAGATACAGTAGATAGGATAGACAGACAGACAGATAGATTCCTCTTATTGGCCATGAAAATTGTTTTTAAAACTTTCCATGCAAAGTGTTTTTAAGAATAAGCTTAATTAGCAGAACAAAAAATTACAATGGCTCCTATAAAGAAATTTTAAAAAAATGAGCGAATCCTATGCAGAAGTTACCTTAATTTATGTAAGAACACGTCCTTGTACTTATGCTTGCTCTGCTTCATCAATTCACCACCCTCATATTTTTTAAGTAATAAAGTCTGACACAGATTCTGATATTGGTAGCCAGGCTACCAAGTGTATTTTTAAAAGTAAAGCTTCCTTAATCAAACGTATTGTGTTTCTAACAAGAATTCTGGTAGGTCCTGATAGTTTCTTTCCACCAAAAAAGTGGTTTCATCAAGGCTTTTATTGTTATGTCTTTAAGCAGTGCATGCACAGACAAGTATATAGCTTAACATTGTGACCGTGTTATGCAGGGAAATAAAACCTACTGTAAATTTCTCTCAACTGCATTCCTGATGAAGCAAAGAATTAAACGGTTCCATTTTTTGTGGTGCATTCCAGTCCTGGTAAAGTAAATGTAAAGGTTTTGCTGTCTAGCCGTATCTGACTCTAATGGGCAGTGCTCATCTCCGCTTTTTACCAAGGGACCCAGCATTGTCCAAAAACACTTCCATGGTCATGTGGTCAGCATCACTATATGCCAACTATATGTCAAGGCACACGGAACATTGTATCTTCCCACCAAAGTGATACCTATTTATCTACTTGCATTTGCATGTTTTGACCAGTTAGGTTGGCAAGAGCTGGGGGCAGGAACGGGAGCTCACCCCGTCACATGGTACTTGAGTCTCAAATTGTGGGCTTTCAGTTGACAGCCCAGCATTTTAATCACTAGGCCACCACATCCTCCCAGTCCTGATACTCTTGAAATAAAATTAATGATTAAAAAAAATATTTATTTTGTAATTATTCCTCCCCATGCCATTTTCTATTAAGAAATGCTAAGAAATATTTCAGTTCTGGAGCAGAAGCCTAACAAGATAAAATTCTGAGTGTTTTGGACATATTACATACAGAGAAAGTAAAAGTAACACAGTTTAAAAGCAGTGAATCTTAGTGTGCTACCCAACAATAAACATAGGGTATTCATTGAGTATTGTTCTCTTTTGTAAGCTATACTTCTAGAAATTATTTTTCTTTTTCTTTTTAACCTCTTAGATAACGTCCAAGAATAAAACAGATATCTTGCATTCTGTGCCAGCAACTATCTTGGCAATGGAAGGTAGGTTAAAAATTTAGATGAATGTGAATTTGTGCTATACATTTTAAATATGTACTACTCTGCCTTTTTCCATGTGTACTACTTCATTCAATCTATAGCTCATTATTCTTTTTCAAGTGTATTTTTCTTACTCAACCACAAGTAAATCATTTCTAATTTTCCAGAATTTATGAGAGCAGAAATAAGATGTGTTTATACTCTACATCATTTTTAAGTTGTAGCAGTTCTGAGCTGAGTAGAAATATTACCAATTTCCTAAAGAAGAATGTTCAGCCCCACATCTCTCTCTATAATATTGCAAATAGATCTGGTTTTCCTCCAAAAAAACTACCACAGCTATTCTGTATATTTGAAATTGCCTCCCCAAAGCGGCATACAATTTATTATTAAAATTCTTCCTTTTCAAAATATTTCTCCTTTTTCCTAGCAGTTGGCAGCCAGTGATGCATGCTGACAGGACACATGCTGTTCTAAAGCATTCCTTTTGCTATCCTAGAATAGTTGGACCCCAAAATTTCCAGAGAATTGATGGTGATTTAAGGGCTATAGCCGGTACCAACCCTTAGTGTTTATGTCCTTTCAACCTAAATTAGACTGTTTCCCATTTAGGGGAGATTAATATATCTTCTCTTGAAAAGAAAGAAATCCAATCTGTGGTTACAAGAAAATGCCTTTCCTACTCTAGCATGATCCCTAGGGCAATGTTTGCAGGATGGCCTTTCTAGCTATGAAACAGCTACTGCACAATCTTACAAAAGCTTCTTGGCAATCTCAAGAGGTTTTGTGCTGATTGCAAAATGACAAGCAGAAATCAGCTGTTTTCCTATAACTATGAGAAATTGGAAGCACAAATTGTGAAAATTGTCACAATGAGGAGAGGGAGAAACATAAAATCAACTATGACAACTCAAAATTTGCATTTGAACCTTGTACTCAAATTTCAGTGCTTTTTCTGTTTTGTGATTGCCTGTTCCCCAGCCATTTTGTGGTACTTCCAAGGGTATTTTTCTAGTATCAAAGTTGAGAGTACCTGAAATTATTTAATAGGTAATTGAACTTATGCGTGTGTAATTTAAAAGTTGTGCATTGCTTGCATTAGTTTCCATTTCCTCTCCTGCTTCCCCATGTTTGAATTTTCAATCCTCAGGACAGGGATCTGTATTATATAAAGGGCTGTATGCATATTGATGGAATGTAATTATGATTAAATTTGTAAAGATGCCAATTTATGCTGTTGCAATGTACATTAAAATGGTTATGATGCAGCAGTGATCAAGAAATTGAATGGCTATAGATTTCAAGAGACTGTTAATTAAGGATTTTTGACAGATATTTAGATGTCAGTTCTCTCCATCCCAGCCAAAGGACTGTGGAGATTACAGTTTTAAAACATCTGGGGGATAATGATTGTTTACTCTGACAAAGGAGACGCTATTATTCATGGTAGTTATATGAATTCTCTAGGCTCACTGATAGTATCCTTAGTATCAGTTTGTGTAATAAAAGTGGAGGCGGTCCAGGTCTGGATGGGGAGGAACAGGCTTCGACTCAACCCTGACAAGACTGAGTGGCTGTTCGTGCCGGCATCCCGGGAAATTCCGATTATTCCATCATTGGCCATGGGGGGTGAGCTATTACCCCCCGTAGATAGGGCCCGCAACTTGGGGGTCCTTCTAGACTCACAGCTCTCTTTGGAAGAGCATATTGGAGCTGTGACTAGGGGGGCCTTTGCCCAGGTTCGGCTGGTGCGCCAGTTGTGGCCCTATCTAGACCGGGATGCCTTGCGCACAGTCACTCATGCGCTCGTGACCTCTCGTCTAGACTACTGTAATGCTCTCTACATGGGGCTGCCCTTGAGGTCCACCCAGAGACTCCAGCTGGTGCAGAATGCAGCCGCGTGAGTCGTCTTGGGAGTTTCCCGATACTCCCATGTTACACCTTTGCTCCGCGAGCTGCATTGGCTACCGGTTGCTCTCCGGGTGAGGTTCAAGGTGTTAGTTATGACTTACAAAGCCCTTCATGGCATGGGTCCGGATTACCTACGGCAACACCTGTGGCCGGCGTCAACTTCCCTCCGTCCAGTGCGCTCCCACAGAGAGGGCCTCCTCAGGGTGCCTCCGATCAAAGAATGCCAATTGGTGGCCCCCAGGGGGAGAGCGTTCTCTGTGGGCGCGCCAGACCTCTGGAACCGCTTACCGGTTGAGCTCCGGACGGCCCCCGACCTTCGCTCCTTCCGGCGCGATCTCAAAACATTCTTTTTCGAACAAGCTGGCCTGGTCTGACAGGATGGGGTTGGGTTTTTAAAACTAGTTTTAACTTTAATATGTATTGATTTTATGGGCATGATGTTTAATGGTTTTTTAATTTTTGTATTCGATTTTTATTGTGTATTGCCCTGTTCACCGCCCTGAGTCCTTCGGGAGAAGGGCGGTATAGAAATCAAATTATTAAATTAAATTATTAAAAAGTAGCCTGCTCTTTTACCAGCAACTGAATCTCAAAGAAGCAAGGGTAAGAAAAGGCTGAGAACTAAAAGGGAACTCTGTTTATTACCAGTCCTGCTATTCCTGGTATCCTATATTAATTGAATATCCTCGAAATTATTTTTGATGACTTCTCTGGTTCCTTAAAAGCTTATTGGATTTCCTTCTAGGTGAATAAGTTTTCCAACCAGTAATGGTAAATGGGTTTGCCAAAAATACCGGTGTGACTGATCTCGTATTTTGAAATGTAGTTGCAAAGAAGTATATGGGTAGTCCTCAATTTGCAACCAGTTGCTTAGCAACCATTTGAAGTTACAACAGACCCCCCCCCCAAACACACACAAAGTTACTTATGACTCGTTTCTGAAGTTCTGATGGGTGCCTCTCCCCCCCCGGCCCCATGGTCATGTAACCACATTTTTGGCATCAGCCTGCTTTTATGTCTCTTTGCAGTTCCCCTGTGGTGTTTAATAACCACTACGAAAAAGGTCATTTGGGGGTTGGTCACATGATGACCAACTTTACATCGTTTATGACCATAATTGCTAGACTCAAATACAGTTGTAAATTGTGGAGTATTAAAGTTTGCAGTCTTTGTTGACTGGTTCTCTAGATGTTACCATTCAACTCAGTTTCCTGAGTGGATTCCAGATACAACCTCTTGCTATTTGAAGAACTAAACCATTCAGTATAGGTAATCCTTGACAGGCCTGGTTGTTTAATGATTTGGGTGCTTAGCAACTGGTTCACATTTATGACTGCTTGCAATGTTGTGGAATCGGTTTCTGGCAAAAAAAAAGGCCATTCAGGAGAATAGATTCAGACTTACTATTGTGTGATTTGCTTAATGACTGCTGTAAAACAATAGTAACATATGGTCTAGTCACATGGATGTCTTGATTTACAGCCATGAAATTCTGGCCCCAATTGTAATTGTAAGTCAAAGACTATCCTGTATCTATTTTGGGTGAAATAATATCAATAAATGAATGGAACTTATGACCAATCCTCAAAGCTCTGGCTGTTGCAGTATGCCTGCAGTCATGTGATCAAAATTTGATTGCTTGGCACTCTGCCCACATTTATAAATAATGCAGCATATTCTCCTGCCCTAGATGAATTGCCAGTGCTTAAGCTCCCCTCCAACTGTCTCGCCCATCTCTCCCTTTTGACTATGCTACACACCATTGCCTATTCCCCTGTACTACCATCGCCCTCCCAGCTATCCTTTGGTGTCTTCTTCCTCCCACTGCTGGCCCAGGATCCTGGTGCTAGCGAGGGTAGAGCCCTTGAATACACACGGCAGGGTGGCAGAGCCTTCTCTGTGGAGTGTTGAACAGGCCTGGCCAGGGAAGAGGCAGCAGGACGGAGGTAGCAGAAGAAGCAAGGTGGCATGGTTGATGGAGCCCTGTCTTTCACTGCCATCTCACTAACTGAAGGACGCAGCAGGACCAACTGACAAGATGTGGCACCCTCATCTTGTTAGCCAACAGAGTGGTGAGAGCATCCTGGAGGAGTAGGACATGCTCGGCAGCTCATGTTGGAATCTGCACACCCCTTCCAAGGCTTTGTAGAAGGAAGGTTGGGCCAAGCAAGGAGAGGGCCTGTAGGTAGGCTCTGTCAGTGTTGGACTTGCCTCCACCCATTGCTGAAAACCACAGGTCGGTTCTCCAGGAGTGCTTTCAACATGAGCTGCAGTGTGTGCCTGCTTTGCTCAACAACCACAACCCCAGCTCTCCCAGTTGAGGTCATTAATAGACCATAAAGGAGAGGGCCTAACACCCTCTCCTCACTCCACCAAGGGGAAAGATCACAAAACCGCTGGTGTTTGCCCTACATTTGAGGTCTGTTTCTCTAACTTGCCGAAGGATTTTCTGTCACTGAACAGTGGGGAGGGGAGATCCCTCGGTGTGCTTGGGAAACAAACCTCAAATCCAACATTTCCTACACCTGCAACCTGGGAAGCCAGCTAAAAACATTGCCAATGGCAATTAACATGATTTGCTGGGCACTTGGCAGCTGGTTGTAAATGTTAACAGGTTGCCAAGTGCTTGAAATGCATTCATGTGATTCAGGGAGGCCTTGGCACAAGAGTTTACCATGGCCGGAAGTGCTTTATGAGCTGTAAAGAACCCACTCCAGGGTCATCATGATTGAATTAAATCCTTTTAGAATTTTGAGCAAGAAGTGAGGAAAGAATATGGCTTCTGTATGTTTCATTAGCATGACCCCAAAGTGAGGAAATTTAGTTAGAATTTTAATTTAACCCATAGGCAAACAGTTGTGGTTGTTTTAAATAAACTTATTTTAGTTTAAAATAAACTATTTTATTTCTTATAGTGGAAGAAATGACTCAAGATTCAGATGACAGTACACACGATTGAGTCGTGACAGCACTGAGAATGCAGCTGAGCAATGCTAAATCATTTTACATTCAAATTTTCTCTAACTGAAGCCAACAGTTTTATCAAGCGTGTCCTGTCCAAACTAGTAGAGCTCCTAGGAGGGTTTGTTTTTCTCATATCCTTCAAGAATGTTTGCCATTGTTTTGTATGATGCTCCTTGTTAAGGGTCAGGAACAAGCTTTTAGACTTGTACTACTGTTCATTATCTAAGAATATTTAAAATTTGGGGCTAGTTTGTGGTGGTGGGGAAACATATATTCTTTCATATGTTGAGTGGCACTATGGAAAGGTTGTGCATGTTGACTTCCTTTTTGTTAATGAAAGAAATAAAACACACCTGAGCTATTCATTCTCTTGTTTCATACTCTTGCATTTGGAAAATTTGTGATCATAGTGATGTAGCTGACCATATGCAGATTCTTTTTCATCATTGTCCTATGTTTTTAGATATAATTTTATCTATGCTTTATACAATTTTAAATATAGTAGTAGAGAGCTATCGTTTCAGGGAACCTATGTTAAGAATTAAAGAAATACAACTTAAAAGTTCCCTTTTAGCTCCCCAGCATAAGATAGCATAGAAAGTTTATTCCAAATGGTTAATCAACACAGTAGGAGTGTTCTTGGGGTAGAACTGAGAAATAGATGTCTTTCAGTCACGGTAAAACTCTCAGAATCTCAAACCCAGATATGATGTATCACCAAAGCGGTGTTAACAAGAGCTCAGAAAGATAGCTGATTGGGAGTACAGGTTGTGTTAAAGTAAAAGCATATCTGGTTGCCAGCTTTAAACATATTTTTTTCAATTGCACTTGTAGCCTACCTTTCTGTTACTGTTCAAGACATGGTCATAATAAAAATACATTAAGAAATCAGTAAAATCATTCAAAGCCTTTCACTTGAATGGCACTCCAAAGGATAACTCTCGTCTTCAAAACTCTATTTTTATTGAAGTTGTTTTTTCACATTTCTGAACCACCCATCTCCCTGAGAGATCAACTGATTTTCAAAACTAGCTTTTACTTAAATTCTAGCCTTTCAAAAAGGGGAAAACCAAATGTAGCAATTGCACTCACATGACATGCTGGGTATGCTAACTGTTAACCACGATGGGGAATTAACTGTCAGCTTTTAAAAATCCATGTAATGGTAGGAATATCATGTCTGAAGCACCTCTACCCATAAAAGAAATTTTAATAACTGATGTTCACTTGGTTCCTTTCTTTGTTCTTTCTTTAACATTAGAAACCAACTCAGTACAGGCAGTCCTTGCTTAGTGACATTAATTGGGACTGGAATTTACACCATAATCAATGTTGTCATAAAGTGCAACATTGTGTGATCATGCTGCTTAGCAATGTCATCCCGGCTGTCCCCAATTACTGTCATTAAGCGAGGATTTCACATATTTGGAACTTCTGACTTCTGGTTTCTCTCTTGGCTTTGTTTGTGGTAAGCCAGCAGGACAGGGCACAAATTATGATCACACAGCTGTGGGATGCTGTGATGGATTGAAATCTGTGCCGGTTGTCAAGTGCCCAGGTCACAATCGTGACTGTGGTGGTGCTGTGATACCTGAAACTTCAAGGATCAGTTGTAACTCCTGTTCAGCAGCATTTGAATGGTCACTGAATGAGTGTTGTTAAATGAGAACCACCTTTAACATCTTCAAATGTTCTAAAACATAGTCTTTCCAATGGAGCTATCGTAAAAGAAGCAACATTTAGTCAGAAATGTTTAAGGACAATCTTTATTTTCACTGAGATGCTCCTGGAGTTAAGTCAACATTGGTATCTGGAATGACATTAGGTCCTTCACCATTTAAAAGAGGGTCCCATTGGTTAAAATATTTAGAGAGATCTAGAGAAGATAAATTCAAATCAGATGGCACATACATGAAAATATTAAATTGTATTAACAAATTATATTTCTAAGTCACAATATATTAAAATTAAGCTTGCTTTGATGTTCTAAAACTGACATGCTGGAAACAGAAAAGTCATAGTGATTGGATAGCTGACTTCATCTAAACAGCATAGTCTAAGTCTCTAATTTATAAGGTCTGGAAAGATTCCCTTTTAAACTGAGTTGTAGGGTCATTATACTTTAAAATGTTTGCTTGAAAAGTATATTCCACTTTTCAATAAAACTTCCAAAGGATGTAGAAACATGTACAATATAAAAATACATATTAAAAAAATAGGAGAATCAGCTAAATAAATGCCTGGCACTAAAAAGTTAATCACTGGCAATGTTCATGTCTTCAAGGAAGAAATTCTACAGGTAAGGTTCTGTTGACAAGGTCATCTGTAATAAAGGGATTTCTTGGAGGAAAGCCTCCAAATAATTTCAGTACATAACATATTGATATAAATACATGTTCATTCAGGTATCAGGGTCCCAAGCCAACTGGTAGACCATCTACTTGCTTTTTCATATGTCTCAATAGCTTATATTAAGTTTATTCTCTAGTCAGTAATACTGATATGTAACCTAAGTCTTTTTATATATTAAAAATGCTCATGATAAACAAGTGTATTATATGACTGGTTCTTTAGTTCAGCTTTAAAAGAAACACTGTTTTTATTGTGTAGTATTTAAAAGTCTCAGATGCTTGGGAGATGAATCTGAATGGTATAGACCAGTAATGGCGAACCTATGACACACATGTCAAAAAGGTGACATGCCACAACATTTGGATGACACACCACCATTCACGGACACCCAACAGTATTCTCGAAATCACATCCCATTATCATGTGATTTTCAAAGGTAGTTGAGACTATGCAAGAATTGGGGTGTGCGCAACCTTCAGTCTCTCTGAAAATGGCATGTGAGAGGCTCTTGCATGGCCTCTGGAGTCTCTGAAAATCACATGAGAACAGGTCGTGCTTTTGCAGGCTGCAGAAGAGCATTCTCTAAGGCAGACATGTCAAACACAAGGCCCGGGGGCCAGATCCAGCCCACGAAGTGGTTTCATGTGGCCCGTGAAGCCATCCTGGAAACAGTAAGGGAACGGCCCCCACTGCCTTGGCCCTGGCCCAGAGACCCTCCTTCTGCCAGAGACCCTCAGATCTGTCCCACTCCTGCCCAGGCCCCCATAGGCACCCTTGATGCCAACGATGTAGAGCTGGCCACGCCCACCCTGGCCATACCCAACCAGCCCCCTGAGGGCAACCGCAATGCTGATGCGGCCCTCAATGAAATTGAGTTTGACACCCTTGCTCTAAGGCCACTTAAAGGCCTTGTGTGAGCCAAGCTGCCTTGGGTAGGCTGCAGGGGCCTATCAACAGAGAACAGAGCCTAAAGATAAGTGGCACAAAGCAAGGTCCTAGGGATCACACGAACCATCGGACTACATTCTTTAAAATGAATAAATAGGTAAAGAATTGTTTCTCTTTTGTTCGTGTGTGTGTGTGTGGGGGGGGCACATCCATAGTCAAGTTAGGCATTTTCTGGGGGTTTTTTTACATGCCAAGCCCAAAAGATTTGCCATCCCTATATAAACAGTTTACCTTCCCTTATACTCTCAGAGCAGAGATACAGATGCTGTGTTACATGACTTCCACGCCCCATACTCCTCTTCTTGAAGTATGGCATTTTCACTTACACTGACCACCAGGAGGCCCATGTAACCAGTTGGAACTCATGCAAAACCACATACTTGGGAGTTTGACAATTTAGCATCTGCAGTTCTCTGCTCTGAGAGCTTAAGGGAAGATGGACAGTATTTACTATTCTTACAATCTCTAAATATCATTTGTTGCAACCACTGAGTATCAGGATCTGCATAGCTCCTAAAGTTAGTGCACTGTATATAGTAGTCATCTAAAGTGCAAGGGTCTATAAGCTCAATTTCCAGGAGAGGGTTCCAACCCCATAGAATAACATCTGGCTACCTGTGTCTCGGGAGTTCCAATAAGGATGAAACTAGTCATCCAATGTTTTCAGGTGGTCAATGTAATTAGAGGATACATCACACTTTTGGGGTCCTTTGAGTCAGGTTTTGATTCCTGGTGACTGGGCAAGTAAGTCCCTGCAGCTTTCTTGCCAAGATTTCAGAAATAGTTTGCCATTGCCCATTTCCCAGGACTGAGAGGTGACTGTCTCAAGATCACCCAGCTGGCTTTGTGCTTAAAAAGTAGGACTCCTGGTTTTTAGCTTTAACCACTATCTCAAACTGTCTGTCTGTTTCTCTCTCTCTTTCTCTCCGACATGTGACATGTTCAATTTGATATGCACATATGCATTATATTTTCAGGTAGCTTTAGTGATCAAACACTAAAGTTGAATCAAATATTGTGAAAGATACTGTCTGTAACACATCACCTTATCAACATGTAGTAATACTGGGTGTTAAAAATTAAATATAAAAGCAATGCAGCAACTTACTCAAATGTTTCTGTAAGAAGGCCAGTGAAGCTTTGTTGCTAATATCAATAGCTGTTTGGGGATCTATATGTCCTTTCAGTTTAAAAATCTTCCCAATTATGTTTCCGGTAAGGAACGTAAAGTCGGAAAAACTCTGATGTACTGATCCTCTGAAAACAGCAAAAGTGCAAAGGATAAGCCTAATAAGTAATCAAAGAAGTCTGACTAGAAGAGTGAATCTTTACAAACACTGCTGAAACATGTGGAACCTAATTAAATGTTTTTGGTTCTGAAGATTCTTGTTTACATTTTATCTCTACATGTTTGTCCCAAGGGTTTTGATGGTTGTGGTAATGTTCTGTGTCCTTTATTCATTTTCCCCCCCAGAATAAGTTAGAATTGTTTATTATCATTATAATAAAAGTACATGCAATAACCTTTCATTTGGAGATCAAAGGAACAACTACAATTACTACTTTGAGGTAAAATTCAGTCCTTGTTCAACAATTAGTATTCATGTTTGATTTTTTTCAATTAGATCACAGAGATTATTTTAATCATGTATATACGTAGCAAGCTTACGATATTTAAGAGCTATCCTACGCAATACAGGTGAAACTCGAAAAATTAGAATATTGTGCAAAAGTTCGTTTATTTCAGTAATGCAACTTAAAAGGGGAAACTAATATATGAGATAGACTCGTTACATGCAAAGCAAGATAGTTCAAGCCGTGATTTGTCATAATTGTGATGATTATGGCATACAGCTCATGAAAACCCCAAATCCACAATCTCAGTAAATTAGAATATTGTGAAAAGGTGCAATATTCTAGGCTCAAAGTGTCCCACTCTAATCAGCTAATTAAGCCATAACACCTGCAAAGGGTTCCTGAGCCTTTAAATGGTCTCTCAGTCTGGTTCAGTAGGAATCACAATCATGGGGAAGACTGCTGACCTGACAGTTGTGCAGAAAACCATCATTGACACCCTCCATAAGGAGGGAAAGCCTCAAAAGGTAATTGCAAAAGAAGTTGGATGTTCCCAAAGTGCTGTATCAAAGCACATTAATAGAAAGTTATGTGGAAGGGAAAAGTGGAAGAAAAAGGTGCACAAGCAGCAGGGATGACCGCAGCCTGGAGAGGATTGTCAGGAAAAGGCCATTCAAAAGTGTTGGGGACTTTCACAAGGAGTGGACTGAGGCTGGAGTCAGTGCATCAAGAGCCACCACACACAGACGGATCCTGGACATGGGCTTCAAATGTCATATTCCTCTTGTCAAGCCGCTCCTGAACAACAAATGTCAGAAGCATCTTACCTGGGCTAAAGAAAAACAGACCTGGTCTGTTGCTCAGTGATCCAAAGTCCTCTTTTCTGATGAGAGCAACTTTTGCATCTCATTTGGAAACCAAGGACCCAGACTCTGGAGGAAGAATGGAGGCACACACTGCAAGATGCTTGAAGACCAGTGTGAAGTTTCCACAGTCTGTGTTGATTTGGGGAGCCATGTCATCTGCTGGTGTTGGTCCACTGTGCTTCATTAAGTCCAGGGTCAACGCAGCCATCTACCAGGAGATTTTGGAGCACTTCATGCTTCCTTCTGCAGACGAGCTTTATGGGGATGCTGACTTCATTTTCCAGCAGGACTTGGCACCTGCCCACACTGCCAAAAGCACCAAAACCTGGTTCAATGACCGTGGGATTACTGTGCTTGATTGGCCAGCAAACCCACCTGACCTGAACCCCATAGAGAATCTATGGGGCATTGCCAAGAGAAAGATGAGATACATGAGACCGAACAATGCAGAAGAGCTGAAGGCCGCTATTGAAGCATCCTGATCTTCCATAACACCTCAGCAGTAACACAGGCTGATAGCTTCCATGCCACGCCGCATTGAGGCAGTAATTGCTGCAAAAGGGGCCCAAACCAAGTACTGAGTACATATGCATGCTTATACTTTTCAGAGGTCCGATATTGTTCTATGTACACTCCTTGTTTTATTGATTGCATGTAATATTCTAATTTTCTGAGATTGTGGATTTGGGGTTTTCATGAGCTGTACGCCATAATCATCACAATTATGACAAATCACGGCTTGAACAATCTTGCTTTGCATGTAATCAGTCTATCTCATACATTAGTTTCCCCTTTTAAGTTGCATTACTGAAATAAATGAACTTTTGCACGATATTCTAATTTTTAGAGTTTCACCTGTATATGTATTCTGCTAACTACCTGCTGATCACTATCAGTAATATCATAAATGAACCCAGGGAGAGGGAGGGAGGGAGGGAGATGTCTACTTTTAAAGCAGTGCACAAGGAAAATTTGATCTCATTCAGAAAGGATCCTTTGTATAGGAGCTGATTATGAGGATCTCAGTAGCATGTAGAAATATACTGATTTACAATTTGACCTAATTTAAGATCCCTTAAGGAGAAGACATCAACTGACCTGTGTTAAAACATCAAGAAGAAAAAGAGAAACATCACTGAACTTCAATATTTCCTGTTGGTGGACCAGGGGATTAGGACTGCCAACTTGTTGGCTTAAGCTTGAGAGAAATGACAAACTGTTTTGATTTATGTTTACTTAATAGTCTTATTGCAACTTATTGTGCTCAGGAGCATACCTTTTGAAGTAAAAGATATTAAATGGTAAGTGAGCACCTGTCCATGGTAAGTGAGCACCTGTCCAGCCTAGACGAGTTCAAATCACCAGGACCAGATGGACTACACCCCAAGGTTCTCAAGGAACTGGCAGACGTGATCTCAGAACCACTGAACTATATTTTTCAAAGATCCTGGAGCACTGGGGAACTACCAGAGGACTGGAAGAGAGCTGAAGTTGTTCCCATCTTCAAAAAAGGGGAAAAAATAGATCCAGGAAACTACAGACCTATCAGCCTGACCTCAATACCTGGGAAGATTCTAGAAAAGATAATCAAACAACAAATCAGCGAACACCTTGATGCAAACAAAGTCATCACTAAAAGTCAACATGGGTTTGTCAAAAACAGATCATGCCAGACAAATCTTATTGCATTCTTTGACCAAGTGACAAATTAGTGGACCAGAGGAATGCTGTAGATATAATTTACTTGGACTTCAGTAAGGCATTTGATAAAGTAGATCACAATCTACTACTTGATAAGATAGAAAAATGTGGGTTAGATAGCATCACCACCAGATGGATTCGTAGCTGGCTGACAGGCCGTACTCAGCGTGTGGTCCTCAATGGAACTGCATCTACATGGAAGGAAGTGTGTAGTGGGGTGCCCCAGGGCTCTGTTCTGGGCCCAGTGCTCTTCAACATCTTCATCAAGGATTTGGATGAGGGGATAGATGGGGAACTCATCAAATTTGCAGACGACACCAAGCTGGCAGGAATAGCCAATACTCCAGAAGATAGGCTTAAAATACAGGAGGATCTGGACAGACTCGAACATTGGGCGCTATCTAACAAAATGAAATTCAATTGTGAAAAAGTAAGGTTCTACATTTAGGCAGGAAAAATAAAATGCACAGGTATAGTATAGGTGGTACCTTGCTCAATAGTAGTAACTGTGAGGGGGGTCTCAGAGTCCTAGTAGACAATCACTTCAATATGAGCCAGCAGTGTGCTGCAGCTGCCAAAAAAGCCAACACAGTGCTAGGCTGCATTAACACAGGAATAGAATCAAGATCACGTGAAGTACTAATACCACTTTACAATGCCTTGGTAAGGCCACACCTGGAATACTGCATCCAGTTTTGGTCACCACGATGTAAAAAAGATGTTGAGACTCTAGAAAGGGTACAGAGAAGAGCAACAAAGATGATTAGAGGACTGGAGGCTAAAACATATAGGGAACAGTTGCTGGAATTGGGTATGTGTAGTTTAACGAACAGAAGTGTGAGGGGTGACATGATAGCAGTGTTCCAATATCTCAGGGGCTGCCACAAAGAAGAGGGAGTCAAGCTATTCTCCAAAGCACCTGAAAGCAGGACAAGAAGCAACGGATGGAAACTAGTCAAGGAGAGAAGCAACCTAGAACTAAGGAGAAACTTCCTGACAGTTAGAACAATTAACCAGTGGAACAACCTGCCTCCAGAAGTGGTGAATGCTCCAACACTGGAAGTTTTTAAGAAGAGACTGGACAGCCATTTGTCTGAAATGGTATAGGGTTTCCTTCCTGAGCATGGGGTTGGACTAGATGACCTCCAAGGTCCCTTCCAACACCCAGCCAATTGGCCACGCCCAGCCAATTGGCCACACCCACCTGGCACCCGACATACATAAGTGGGTTTTGCGTTGCAGTTTAGGCACTCGATCTCTAAAAGGTTCGCCATCCCTGACCTATATCATGTTCCTAATCAATAAGAACACAGAAAGAATATTGAGACCTTGAAAGAGGAGCACTATAACAATATTTTCAGGATGGACAATCATGGAAAATTAATCCCAGGAAAAGAATCCCACCCAGTCTGAGGAGAATCAATGAATTACCTTTATTGTTCAAACTTAGATGACAGGTTATGTAATCTAGGCTCCCTGTGGGATAACTGAAATTCAGAGGGACCAATAACAATATTGTAGGATTATCAAATGTTGCTTTTGTCAATATCATCCCTGGGGTTTTATCATATTTTAGCCTTATGAGATTTTTACCATTTAAGGTTTAAAAATAATAATTTGGACACCACCTGCAGGGGATATGGGTGCTTTTCTCAGTTGTTTCTGTTTAATTTTAAACTATATAAAATGTAACTATAATACCATCGCTCCAAACTCCATTCTAAACAAATTAATTAATTAATTACTGACATTTGACACTCACTCAATAGTTATCATTTTTCTTTCCCTGCCTTTGTAATTAAGTTTCTTCATCTCTAGGATATTCGAAGCCCACTGGTATTTTTCTGAATTAATAAACAGCAATGGCTGGTGAACTTTGGGATATACTTCATCAGAGAGGGGAAGCATCCAAGCATCAAGAGCAACACCACATCTGTTCAGAAAAAAAAATTCTGTGACATGTTAGTGCCAGTTTGCACATCTTAATCTTGCACATAGATGCTATATAAATCACACATCTGTATCCATAGAGACATTCTAAGTTAATTTTATTAGGTTCCATTAGGAGAAACTTTCTGTAAGTGTAAATGTTCAGTGTTAAGAGGCAGTGGGCTCTCCTATGATAAGTTGCTTAATACATATTGAAAAGCAAAAGGAATTTGTCATGGAATACCTTAGGGCTATCCTGAATTACAGATTTTTCCATGAACACTGGGCTGTGGATTTCAATATGAATCCATGGAAAGGAGAGTACTATATCAGGTTGACATCACTTTACTGGAAGTGCTTGGAGCTGGCCAATATGATGCTGTGTAATAATTTTCTTTACTGTGATTTTATGTTTATGTTTATTGTTCTCTAAGGCAAGCTACCTTGAATCTATAGAATAAGTAGCATGCACATCTATTTACCAATCAATCAATTCTACATCTGCATTTCTTCTATTATGCATTTATATGTATCAGGGCTTTTCAACCAGTGGTACGGGTACCACCTGTGGTACATTGGCACCTGGCAGGTGGTACGCGACCATCCTAGAAAAGTGGTAGCGGGGGAGGGGAATGAGCTGAACCGGTGGCAGCACCGCACAAGCCTGAGCAAGAGACGGCTGGAGCTGCAGGGCTGTCAGGGCTCAGCAGAAGCGCCAGGATCAGCACCAGGATCCAGCTGGAGCTCAGCACTGATCCTGGTGCTTCTGAGCCCAGAAGAAGCACCGATCAGCTGGAATGTTGCAGCATCTCCAGGATCTTGTGATTTACGTTCAGATGCTTGGCAACTGATTCATATTTATGACGGTCACAGTGTCCCAGGGTCATGTGATGTGACCAAAACCTGCTGCAACCACCCAGCAGACGGGGGGGGGAATAAAACCCAACCACCACCCCACCCCACCCCCGCTGCCAATCCTCAACAGAAATGCTCACAACAATGAAAATCTCGGACAGGAGGAAGAGCGCCACCGGGCGGGAAGGCAGGTGTCTTGCTCGTCTGTGGCTTGGGGGGCACTTTTTCCAGTGCCATTGTAACTTCGAACAGTCACTAAGCGAACTGTTGTAAGTTGAGGACTCCCTATACTTCATCACTTTTTTCCTTTTTTTTTGGTCCTCAAGTTTTTGACACCTTGCTAGGCGACTGGTGGTACTCGGATGTCGCCATATCCTAAAAGTGGTACAATGGGTGAAAAGGTTGAAAAGCCCTGGTCTTTATTATAGTAACATTCACACATAGATAGAATGTTCCACTCTTCAGTACAAATAGTTGCAAAACAATTTATGCCCATTACAGTGGAGGATTTCCTACTTTTAATTCAGATTAAAGAGGGACTATCTCTCTTTAGTCTCAGATTAGTTTACTATATTTCCATGGTGGCAAACCTATGGGATGGGTGCCACAGGTGGCACGCAGAGTCCTCTCTGTGGGCACACGCACCATCACCACAGTTCTAGGCCTTCAGCTGGGTTTTTAAAACCTTTTTGCTTTAGGCCTCTGCCACCATGGGCAAAAAAAAGGTTCAATAAATTTCAACTTCTCGCAAGAAAAAAAAATCTCGCAAAGTTGGAATTGATTGAACTTTTTAGTCCCACCCAGTCTGCCGTTACCACTGCAGCCATGCCCACCCAATGGACTACACCGACCCAATAGGCCACAACCACCCAATGGGCCACACCAACATAATGGACCATGCCCACCCGACACCCAACGATACATAAGTAGGTTTTGGGTTGCAGTTTGGGCACTCGGTCTCTAAAAGGTTCGCCATCACTGCTCTGTTTAATGTCAGATCATATGTAGAATATTACTTCCTACCAATAGTCAATCCAACAGTAGATCAGTAAAACCAACAAATTGTAATTAGAAAAGTGAATCTATAAACAAATAAAAAGAATCATACAATTAGAGGATGGCCTGTCATTTGGAACAACGTCTTAAGAGAAATGTAACAAAAAACAAAGCCACAGTATCACAAAAAGTGCTCAGAACTGAGGAATGGGGACAGTAATAATTATTGAATAATATTATTCAATACATACTCATACACTTCACTTTAAAATTTGGCAGAAATCATTGTGCAATGTTCACCTATTCCATGAATTCATGTAAGAATTACAGAGGGATGGGGAGGGAGAGAAAGGGAGAGGGAGAGAGAGATTGAGAATGTCTTCTAATCAGGGTTGACCTCTGCAGTTTTCTTGTCAAGATTTCAAAGGTGGTTTAACATTGCCTGCTTTCTAGAATTGAGAGAGACTGGCCTGCTCAGCAATGGCAATCTGAACAGTCCCAGGTGCCATTATAACTCCAGATGTACAGGTCACTAAGTGAAGGGGAGTCCAAGATAAGGAGCATGGGGGGTGGTGACACAGGGGGATAGTGGAGGTCCTGGGAGCCTGGTGCAGGTAGAGTTGGGGGGTGCTGGAGTGTGAAGATGCCTGTAGATGAGCAAGGGGAATTGAAGCACCCCAACAATTGTAAGTGTGGGTGAGCCGCAAGTGCCCAACTCTTGATCACATGGCTACTGGGGGAGGGTCTGAAATGACCATACCTTTGAGGATGGATTATTTAAGTGCCGATGTTCAGGGCTGCCATAACTTCAAACAGTCTGAACCAATGGCCATAACTCAAGGACTATCTGTAAAACAAATATTACTGCAAAGAAAAGCCACTGGGCCAACCTGATAGAGTTTTACTTTTTACTAGTTCTTACTTGAATCGTGCATCTTTGCTAAGCGTTTCTATGACTGTGGCAGCACCAAAAGAATGTCCCATTGCTGCTATCTTCTGTAAGTCAATAGAATCCTGAAAAGAAAATGATATTGAATGATATTGCCTTTTGTTTTCAATCAGATGGGTCTATTTTAATTCATCCTATACTAAGGATTCTGATTTCTGTAAATCAAGAATTGGCTTAGTGCCCTCCAGCTGTTTTAGATATCAGTCCCTTTTGCCAAAATTAAACAGCTACAGGTGGTTAACATGAATTGATGTCTATCACAATCTCTTAACCATATTCACCACATTCTTTAACATTAAGCCTACAATGTGACACCATTTCTGGATAACGAACACAGGAATAAAAAGATACCAAAATACCACAACAGAATAGAGCTGAAAGGGACCTTGGAGGTCTTCCAGCCCCCTGCTCGAGCAGGAGAACCTACACCATCTCAGACAAGTGACTGTCTAGTCTCTTCTTAAAAACCTCTAGTGATGGAGAGCCCACGATTCCTGAAAGCAAGCTGTTCCACAAACAATCTTTGTTTTAAATAGTTGTTAGCACTCACTGGAAATGGTGAATACTCTGAACTGCCTTATTAAAGAGCTTCAGATGATAGGGTAAAACACATACAGATTAATACCAAGGATTTAGTAGATCTGCTGCAAAGAATTAGATGAGCAGCTGTAAGATCCTGGATTTAGATCGATGTTCAGGTCTACATTCAGGTGACTCTACTTCAGGGCTGCACTTGAACACAGAATTCATTGGGTCTCAGGAGACTCTTGGATAAATTAATGTGTTTTAACATGTAAGAAATCAGATGGCACAGGAAGACTGTTGCCATATTAGAAACCCCAGCTGTAACAGCTATCTTAGAGAAAGGAGAAACATTAAAAAAAACAGGATAGTGAAGTGTTGAAGCAAATGCTTTTCATCTAATCAGTCTCTCTCTTAAGGAAACTCTTGAATGATACACTGTGCCCAGAAAGGTAAGCAGCACTGAGTGTTTTTTAGAAGCAATCATGGAAATGGATTTATATTGCTTAACCACCAATTAACAAGTCTAAGCATATTCAGTTACCTCAAAAGGGGTACATGTTAAAGAAGCAATTATCATATTAATGGTCATCTATTTGATTTTCTGGTACCATCTGAACCTTTAGAGAAACACAAGATCAGATTCATCCAATGTCATCATAATAACGATAAAGTTTTAACTGTTTTACCACAGCACTTCAACATAGTGCCAGTCTGAAATACATAGTACAACATATAAAATTATGAATTTCCAATTAGCAAGGGGAATTTTCTGCCTCTTTTACCTTTAAAAGACTCCAGTTGATATTTAAAGGCAGAAGGTTCTTAATGGGATTTCCAGAATTAATTTCAAGCAAAAGGTTAAGAGCTCTAATGCATTCTTCTGCCCTTTGCTGTACCTACATGAAGAAGAGACAAAAAACACTTTCAGCGTATGGCTTAGCAACTGCCTGTGTATCTATGGCCTCTATCTAATGTGTGATTAGGATTTTTCTAAACTAAGGATTTATCTTTAAAGGGGGCACTATAATTAGGCCATAGGTTAACTTTTTAAAAAGAAAGCTAAACTGAACCTGGAGGAAGTAAAGTATGATTACTAAAAAAAAAAATAATTCTGAGCAAAATGCTTGAGTTAAGATAAGTAGTGAACTTCAGATATTTCAGGTCTTATTTTGGAATGAAAAATTCCTTGGTCACCTTATGCCGTGTGCTGAGAGAATATGGGAAATGTGCCCATGTTCCTTCCCTTAGTTCTTTCAATGCGCTTTTAATGCCATCAACCTCTGGAGTCCAGATCTGATCTGATCTGTTAGTATGGGTGGTGCTAAAACATCTACCACCCCAATGCGGAATTTCTCTGTAGCTGTAGAAGAGATTATGAGTAGCTGTCAGCATCATTTCTGTTACATAGCTTGACTCATTCATATTATGCTGTTGGCAGTGCTAACAAAATGCCACCAAAGACATGTGAATGACTTGGTCCTGCCAAACCATGGTTATCTTCTACATTTGCAGAAGTGTTATGGTCCAGGTTAAGACTCTGAAGCACAAGACTTTCACAATGAGTCTAACAATGATTGTGACATTCCAGCTAAATATGCCTTTTATAGAACTGCTAATGATGTCAGTCTAAAAATGGTTATCAAGGCTGAGAATACTTCTGTCATGACAAATCTCAGAGAAAATCAAGACTGATAGCAACCTGTTATGGTCAAGAGAGGTTCAAATTCAAAACTGACTTTTAATGACATGGAATACGGTCTCATATTTTCCCTCTGAAATAAAGTTGATGTTATCCATTAACCAGTACATATTCTCTTTGCAATATCGTTGGACAGGTGTGTGTGTGTGGGGGGGGGGAAGGATTAGATAAAACTATAAGTAGAGCAGATATCAAAGTCAGCATTTGCAAGGGAAGACCAATGTCTTTTTGGTACCAAGAACACAATTGGTAGTGATGCGGCTCCTTATGTGTCTCATACCAGATTGACATTCAGCCTTTGAAATACGTTCCAAGGGTGGAATTCTTTAACCTACCTGCCTTTCTGAGATTTATTTTTCGACACTGAGTAAATCTTTAGGGGTTGGTGATAGGGCCATAGTTGTTGCTTGCACGGTGTGGGAAGCAATAGATAGAATGGTCACAGGGGGATTCTAAAAGTGGTAAATCAGATGACACTATCATATCTACTTCAACTACAGAGTGTATGACTAGGCATATTGATTTAAAATATAGGGGCTCCCGAAAGTGAATCAATGATGCTTCTGTAATACACTAAATTTAGAAGATTTGCATGAATACCTGTTGCCTCCTCAATGAAAGTTCATTTTCATCTGGTTTTAATTTCCTGTAGAAAATCCACTCCTTGTGCAATGCTGGAGGTTTTCCTTTGGCTCCTATGGTAGGGTTTTCTTTATAGTAATATGTAGCTGAAGAGGACTGGTCTCTAATGGAAAAAAAACCCACTATATCTGTGCTTTGAGAAAGCAACACTTTCCCCCCTCAAAGCTCATACAATGCTTTATAAATGTGCTAATATGTATATTAGAACTCATTCCTAATTTAGCACCAGAATATAACATTGAAGAAAACTCTGTTGTACTATGTAAAAGGTAAAGGTTACTAAGATTAATATGTACAGATGGCAAAAGAATGAGTTTACATCTAAAAAAACCCTCCCTTTGTACAGTCCTGTAATTCCTCAATTTGGAGTAGAGTGGGGAGAACTGGATGGAGCTAAGTGTTTACTAGCCAGATGCCCTTCCTGATGCCAGTCTGAATTCACAGCAGAACTTTTTTCTTTGCATTCTAGAGAGAAACATCTGCTGCTACCTAGGATTCAACCTTCTGAGTGGGAGGCAAGCATCTTCACCGTTTAAATTAATTTAGACTGGCTTATTGATTGATAAAAGGAGATCAGAATTTCTGAATGTGTGGAAGACTATGTTTTCATAGTGTTAAGAGTGAATTTTGGGGAAAAAATTATAATCAATACTTTATTTTAGGATTATGATTTGTTTCTGTAAATAAATGCAATACTTCTAACTTTGGAGAGCATTCAATTCTTTATCTAATGATGATATTTACTGTATCTCCACAGGAAAATCAACTGTGATTATAAATATTAAAATTTGCCCATCCCTAAGCATTGTAAAAGCCTACTGTCTACTAGTTAAGGCACCAGGCTAGAAAGGAAGAGGCCTTGAGTTCTACTTCTACCACCCAGTTCAGTGACTTTGGGCCACTCAGACTCTCTCAGTCCAAACCACCTCACAGGGTTGTTGTGGGGAAAATAGGGGAAGAAGGAGTATTAGATGTGCTTGCTACCTTGAGTTATTTATAAAAATAATAAAGGCAAAATATAAACAAAAACAAATACATAAATAAAATTAGTTAAGTGGCTCAGCATCAGCCCATAGGCAACCTGAGGCTTGAATCACTATAGGTATTATTCCATAGTGGATCTCAGTGATTGGTTAAGTGAAATTCTTTGGTATTTTCAGTTTATAATAAGTACAAAGTCCTTTATTAGATTCTACATACATATTTCTACTTCAGTCAATTAAAGAACCTATGCATACCTATGCTCCACGGAAGCAACAACAAATCCCTGAGATGCCATTTCAATGCAAATTGCAGAATACAGCGTCCTAGTGAAATAAATATAATTTTGCAACTTAAGTCAGTCTTTTAAATCATTTGCATGCTACATCTCCTTTTTACGATTGGTATAAGGCATTATACACAAATGGTCTCAATTCCTAGATTTTTAAAAAGGTTAAACATATCCTCATCCACACATTTATAAGGTAAAATGTACAAAGATGAAAAAAATTAAAGAGAATGGATCGGGGAAATGTACACGTCCTATGTTGAAAAACATTCTGCTAGTCTTCAGTTCCCTTTCTGCATTGTGGGAAATATTTCTTTGTCATGCCCATAGTCACAAAACTCAAAAGAGGCCAAGGTAGCTTTAAGGCTGTTTCCCCTCCCCAGATTCTATTCACATCAGAAACAATTAGGGGCATGGAAAATGTACTGGTGTGAAACATTTTAGCCCTCCTCCCCCCTCCCCCCAAATTATTTTCATGCCAGAGGTTGTGCCTGGTTTTTACTCATTCTGGGCAAAGATGATATTGGGAAAAAGAAAGGAGGAGCTTTTGGACAACTGCTTACAGCTCATGACAGAGAAAATGCCCAGTTATGAGAACCTAGAGAAACAGCTGGGTCAGCAAATAACTAGAAATATGCAGGGCAGATGGAATGAACAAAGACAATAAAACGGAGAGTGTGTTGGACGATAAAATGTGATAAAGATTGGGGAGGAGTTGGATGGCAAAAAGAAAATGCTGCCCAGACTCACCCTGTAGAGGAGATGGGTGACATAAAAGTTTATAAATAAAATAAAAAACATAAAGCTGTTATGAAGAGAATGCAGGATGGGAGAATTCCATTTTAAAAATCAGAATAACAATGGCTAAAGCTTATGAATTGCCCCCAATTACAGGTGCGTGAATAAACACGGGACAACTCCCACATGGCCAAAAACTAGAAGCTCCAGTTTCATCTTGGTTCCTCCAGGCATGTCTGACCCACAGCTCTAATAATCAGTAGTCAGCATGGCCAAAGACTGCTCTTGGTATGGAACTATGTTAGTTTTGGTTATAACCATCTTCATCGTCTTAATTATCACCTTCCAAACCTCAAATATTAATACTGCAGCTATGAAATTGTTAACATGTAAGAAAAAGTGGAACTTATTTCAGGAGATATTTTTATTTTTTATCTATTATGAAAGTCATATACTGCCCATTTTGCCATATTTCTGACTGATATATAGCGTGAAGCCATGCCAGAAAAAAAATGAGGATATTATATTGGATTGTCTTGAATGAATGCAAACATACATTGGTGAACCAGGCTTGTTTTTTTTCAGAGATATCAGATATGTAAAAAGGCAGTATTACCTAAATCCTCCAAGTCCATGGGAAAAAATAATTAGAGGATATTTTTCTCCAGTCTTGAATTCAGCATTCCATGTTGCAGGAGATGTAACTGAGCCTAGACAAAGGAAAACAAATCTTGTTAACTTTTCTGATTTTCTTTAACGGCTTCACTAGACTGAAATTAAACTCATTTTAAAAACTGCACTACGTTCTTAATCTAGCTTTTAGAGAATAACTTAAGAATACTTAATGTTAAAAAAATTAATCCCGAATGGCACTGCTCCCCTATAAATATATTTTAGAAAGTTTTTTTCAGAATTCTGGTAGTACAAATTGTTCTTATGCTGTGTGCTAAATAATCATGTAATGGCCATTTTAGCATTAGCAATGTTTGGAGTTGTTGAAATTGAACACAATACACCAATTTAAGCTCAACTTCCTCTGTGGGACATAATTGGAACTGAATAAAAAATATTGCCACTATGGACCCAAAGATTTCATAAATAAGCTTCAACAATTTGTCTAGATTGTTGTGTGTCATTAAAAAAAGTACAGTAATAGGCTTTTCCTTAAACTACTGTACCTTGGAATAGTTTTTGGAATTTTTTTCTATCTTTTATTGTGTTTTTCTATCCAAATCAACTTTGGATGGGCCTAGCATAGAAGTGAATTTTTATATAGCCTTCGTATTGTTGTAACATTCTTTTACAAATAGAGGTAGTCCTTGATTTATAACTGCAATTGAGCCCAAAATGTCTGTTGCTGAGACAGTTGTCAAATGATTTTTGCCCCATTTTACAACCTTTCTTGCTACAGCTGTTAAGTGAATCGCTGTAGTTGTAAGGTTAGTAACATGGTTGTTAAGTAAATCTGGCTTCCCCATTGACTTTAGTTGACAGAAGGTCATAAAAGGTGATCACATATGTTAGGTCCCCAAAGAAATGTATTTTAACCCTATGCCTATTTTCTATCTTTCTGTAGCCTTTCTTTGTGGCCTGCCATTCTGTCGGGAGGGAGAAGCTTTTGGGATTGCTTTGCACTGTCTGCTATGATGCTGGCTCAGGAATTCTGGGAGCTGAAGTCCACGAGTCATAAAAGAGCCAAGGTTGCCTACCCCTGCCCCAGGGGATGGAATGTCTCTCCCTTATCTGAGACAAGGTTTGCACTTGGAGCCAAAAGAATTCGAAAGTGAAAGAGGCCTTGAGGAGCCCACCAAAAAGACAGCTACCAAAACACTGCCATCTGTGGACTGGCTGGGAGTCAAATGAACACTGAGACTGGGGGTGGGGGGAGTATTGAATGTTGCTTTTAATATAATCCTTCGCAGCTTTTTTCCTCAGACCTCGCCTTGATTCCCTGCTGTCACTAACTCCTAATAAAAGTTCCTTTTGAGACAATGCCTGTTTCAAGAGTTCTGCTTTCTTGGGTGGCTTAGCTGAGGTAGGTCCTTACATAAGGCAAGATCTGAAAGAAAAACCCGCAAAGCAGGTTTTTGGGACAATGTTACTATCATAAATATGAGTCAGTGGACAAGTGTCTGAATTTTGATCATGTGGCCATGGGGATGCTGCAATGGTCATAAGTGTGAAAAATGGTCATAAGTCACTTTTTTCAGTGCTGTTTTAACTTTGAACGATCACTAAATGAACTGTTGTAAGTCAAGGACTATCTGTAATAAGTAACAAGCAGCTAAAGTCCAATTATCTCAATGTATAAGAATCTATTTCTCTAACAGCACTAATCAGAATATTGCTGGCATCTACATAATTACTTTTCTAAGAATCAGATTTAGAAAATGCATACACTTGAAATATATCTGCACAAGAATATGGGTTGCTGTTATAATTCATAACCTCTCTGAAACTTACCAAAATAACGTGCTAGAATGAACTCCCCTATTATCCAATACATATTAAGAAAATGAGAGAGTCCAGAATAATATTTTTTATTGGGAATCCATTTTGTATCTTCATAATTCATATCATTTTGGGAAGGATAATACAGACGCAAAAAAGTCCCCTGTTATAAAATAATAAAATTAATTATTGAAAACTGTTTCTAAATGTTTAATTGAAAAAAGCATTAATTAATAATAAGTGTTCTACCCTTAATCCAACTCATTTTAAACACTGCCAAAAACATGCTTAAAAATACAGTTTTTCAAATTGAACTAGGTTTTCTAAAGTATTCATGTTGGCCATAACCAAAGTAGATTTTGGACGGCACCATTACTGCATCTGCTGATTTATAGCATCAGCATAGTCACATGGTGAAACTTTGCACTTCATTGCAGTCTGAAATTCTACATCTACGCTATGTACAGAAAATTTGTTTATCTCAAAACCACTTAAAATCCTTTTTTATATCCTATTATTAAAGTGTCCCCACATTGTATCAAAAAAACTAGTTAAAATTGCCTTAAAATTGGCTTGGATAGAATTTTGTATTTATTTTGTAATGCGTGGAAAAAACACGAATGAACACCTTTTTCCTTATTTCTAGCAAAATGAATGAGAGATATGAATGAATCCAAAACACGGATTTGTTATGGAGGTTTCCCATAAAAGCTTTTTAAATAAAAACCAGGTTGTTTTCATCATTATAAAAAGAAAAGAGAATAATAACAGTAAGCCACCTAGAGTCGCCTCAGCAAGATGGCGACATAGAAATTTAATAAATAAATAAAACTAAGCATTTGTGTCACGGGCTAGACTTCTGAATGGGACAATAGTGGGCTTGTATCATGAGGGGTTCCAAATATTTAATGCACAACTGACAGGGAAGGAATGGAAAAACTGATTGGCAGAGGTACCTTGGTGACACCTACTTTGTTTGGAGATGACTGCAGTAACTAATCAAACTTCTACCCTGAAAACAATAGTGCCAGATGGATAATAGGCTAAACTATTTTATATTTTCGGTTTGGGTTTGTTTTCATGCAAGCTATTTGGCATTGTTAGTAATGTAAAATTGGGGTTTATTAATAATTCAGGTAGTTATAAGTACCTGAATACCATAACTAGTCATGAGGTCTGTACATCCCACAGAATAAGGGCCTTTCCCTTCAGGAATTCTCATGCCCATTTTCTTTAACCTTAGCAGACAAATCTGAAAATCAAGGAAACAGATAAAAGTATGGGAATTATACTAGGTTAAACAATGCAATAACAAAGATAAATATTACAATGGATTTGTGCAGATGAGAAATTCATTGAACTTTCAGAAAAATCCAACAGAGGAAATAGAGACTTAAAGTTAAACTTAGATTAATTATTAATTATGCCAACAGTTTCTTATCTCTTCCTTTAGTATATATTATTACTGATGCAGAAAACCTTTGTAAGGAACTACTATAATATGCATATATTCATTACTTTGTTCCCTTCCTTTGTTACTGTAGAAATTAGCTGGGGAAAGATTATGGTAGCAATATTAAATAGCATCCATTTATGAATTATCTGCTTCCAAAAGAAACAGAACTCAAAAAGGGACTGTCCTGTGCAAATAACATTTTAGATTGTTTTACATAAATGTTTTTCATAACACACACACAATATAAATGTATATTATTTACACAGTGGTATTTCAAAGACTAGTAGAAGCCTGAGAACAGTACAAGCTTCAAATCATCCAAGCCAACAATAAGTTATAGCGATGATGAGGTCTAAGAGTTTTACAATGATGTGGCCTGGCTTCAAGGCAAAGAAAAATGCCAATACAAAATACTAATGAGTGAATTCAATGCAAGAATAGGAAAAACAATAACTGGAGAAAAAGTGACTGGCCCATATGGAAGTGGTGAACGAGATAAGAGAAGCAACAGACTAGTAGATTTGCTGAAGGACAGGAGCTTTATATCATAAACTCATTTTACAAGAAAAAGACTAGCAGAAAATGGACATGGAAGAGACCATCTGGGTACAAAAGCAAAATTGACTACATCATGTCAAGTGATAAAACCATATTTTACAATTGTACCGATCGCTTCAATGTTGGAAGTGACAATAGAATGGTATGAAGATAGACTATCAAAAGGAGCATATGAAAATGATAAAAATGTCATGAAAAATGAAAATTAAGTGATAAACTGCTAGAATACAGCAGCAATTTTGAGATTAATTTATCAAACTGCTTTGCTCTATTACAAGATTTGGAAAAGATGAATATTATGGACCAAAATGAACAAATAGTCAAAAACATTCTTGAATCTGCTATATCGATAGCACCATCAGAAAAACACTTTGTACAATCAAAGATCTCTAACAAAACTATTGATTTAATGAAAAAATGACAATGATACTGTAAGTTTTACTAATAAACTTGCAAGGCAACAAGAAAATATATCCAAGAAGAAACATATCTGTTTAACGTGAAGCTTGTAAAAAAGGCAATTGAAGAAAACAAAGGGATTAATAAAGCAAGATGCAAGCTTATAAATACAAGAAAGAAGGTTTTTACATTAAAATGTGAAAATGGCTCTGTGTGTAGAACAAGATAGGAAATGTTAGAAATAATTGGAAAATTCTATTCAAAGCTATACAAAGATCAAGATCCCTCAGAAGTAACAACACCAACGAAAGAGGAAATGTCAAGACATCCTAGAGGAAGTATCAAGTGCCATAAAAATTAATGAGAAATGGCAAAGCTTCAGGAAATGACTGTTACAGTTGAAATGCTAAAAGTAGGTTGTCACAGTCTACACAAGATAACAGCAAAACTATACTCAAGATGCCTCAGAGAAGAAAAAATACCCGATGCATGGAAAAATGCTGAAGTGATTCTTATATACAAGAAAGGGCCCAGAAGAATTAAAGAACTATTGCCCAATAAGCCTTCTTTCAGTCATCTACAAGGTTTTCACCAAGATAATAGCAAAAAGAATATTGAGAACATTAAATGATGCACAGCCAAAGGAGCAGGCAGGGCTCAGAAGTACCGTATATACTTGAGTATAAGCCGACTCGAGTATAAGCCGAGACCCCCAATTTCACCCCCAAAAACTGGGAAAAGTTGTTGACTCGAGTATAAGCCGATCCGCCGTTCTGCAAGCCTCCGCCGCCGGCGGAGGCTGGATCCGCGCTCTGCAAGCCTCCGCCACCGGCGGAGGCTGGATCCGCGCTCTGCAAGCCTCTGCCGCCAGCAGAGGCTCGATCCGCCATTTTGCAAGCCTGAATACACAGGAATACCCTGTGTGGCCGCGGCTCTCGGGGAAGCCCTGGCTGTCCGCTTCCTCGCTCCACGCTGCCATTCGGGGCCCGCGCGTACCCCGGGCAAATCGCGGCGCCCAGCAGGCGAGGAAACACGCCCGCTCCAGTCGCCCCCCCTTCCCTCAGGAGACGCGAAGCAAGTGACCGCCCGGAGCTTACCGAGGACTTGCGCGCGGCCGAGGCTTCGGTGCTTCCAGGATCGCGCGCACCTCTCCCAAGCCGCCGCCGTCCGGAGACCTGCCGAAGTTTGGGGAGGTTTGGGGAGGTGCGCGCGCACCTCCCCAAACCTCCCCAAACGTCGGCAGGTCTCCGTTCCTCCGCGCAGACCTGCCGACGTTTGGGGAGGTTTGGGCACCTCCCCAAACCTCCCCAAACGTCGGCAGGTCTCCGTTCCTCCTGCCGACGTTTGGGGAGGTTTGGGCACCTCCCCAAACCTCCCCAGGTCTCCGTTCCTCCGCGCAGACCTGCCGACGTTTGGGGAGGTTTGGGCGCCTCCCCAAACCTCCCCAGGTCTCCGTTCCTCCTGCCGACGTTTGGGGAGGTTTGGGCGCCTCCCCAAACCTCCCCAGGTCTCCGTTCCTCCGCACAGACCTGCCGACGTTTGGGGAGGTTTGGGCGCCTCCCCAAACCTCCCCAAACGTCGGCAGGTCTCCGTTCCTCCTGCCGACGTTTGGGGAGGTTTGGGCACCTCCCCAAACCTCCCCAGGTCTCCGTTCCTCCGCGCAGACCTGCCGACGTTTGGGGAGGTTTGGGCGCCTCCCCAAACCTCCCCAGGTCTCCGTTCCTCCTGCCGACGTTTGGGGAGGTTTGGGCACCTCCCCAAAGCTCCCCAGGTCTCCGTTCCTCCGCGCAGACCTGCCGACGTTTGGGGAGGTTTGGGCGCCTCCCCAAACCTCCCCAGGTCTCCGTTCCTCCGCGCAGACCTGCCGACGTTTGGGGAGGTTTGGGCGCCTCCCCAAACGTCGGCAGGTCTGCGCGACGTTTGGGGAGGTTTGGGGAGGCGCCCAAACCTCCCCAAACGTCGGCAGGTCTGCGCGGAGGAACGGAGACCTGGGGAGGTTTGGGGAGGCGCCCAAACCTCCCCAAACGTCGGCAGGAGGAACGGAGACCTGCCGACGTTTGGGGAGGTTTGGGGAGGCGCCCAAACCTCCCCAAACGTCGGCAGGTCTGTGCGGAGGAACGGAGACCTGGGGAGGTTTGGGGAGGCGCCCAAACCTCCCCAAACGTCGGCAGGAGGAACGGAGACCTGCCAACGTTTGGGGAGGTTTGGGGAGGCGCCCAAACCTCCCCAAACGTCGGCAGGTCTGCGCGGAGGAACGGAGACCTGGGGAGGTTTGGGGAGGCGCCCAAACCTCCCCAAACGTCGGCAGGTCTGCGCGGAGGAACGGAGACCTGGGGAGGTTTGGGGAGGCGCCCAAACCTCCCCAAACGTCGTCAGGAGGAACGGAGACCTGCCGACGTTTGGGGAGATTTGGGGAGGCGCCCAAACCTCCCCAAACGTCGGCAGGTCTGCGCGGAGGAACGGAGACCTGGGGAGGTTTGGGGAGGCGCCCAAACCTCCCCAAACGTCGGCAGGAGGAACGGAGACCTGCCGACGTTTGGGGAGGTTTGGGGAGGCACCCAAACCTCCCCAAACGTCGGCAGGAGGAACGGAGACCTGCCGACGTTTGGGGAGGTTTGGGGAGGCGCCCAAACCTCCCCAAACGTCGGCAGGAGGAACGGAGACCTGCCGAAGTTTGGGGAGGTTTGGGGAGGTGCGCGCGCACCTCCCCAAACCTCCCCAAACGTCGGCAAGTCTCCGTTCCTCCGCGCCCTGCCTGCCTGCTTCTTTCCGCTGCGGAAAGAAGCAGGCAGGCAGGGCGTGGAGGAACGGAGACCTGCCGACGTTTGGGGAGGTTTGGGGAGGTGCGCGCGCACCTCCCCAAACCTCCCCAAACTTCGGCAGGTCTCGGACGGCGGTGGCTTGGGAGAGGTGCGCGCGATCCCGGAAGCACCAAAGCCTCGGCCGCGCACAAGTCCTCGGTAAGTTTTTTTGTTGACTGGAGTATAAGCCGAAGTGGAATTTTTCAGCCCAAAAAGTGGGCTGAAAAATTCGGCTTATACTCAAGTATATACGGTAGTTATAGCACAATGGATCACAACCAGGTTATTCAGCAAATCACTGAAAGGCACAATGTGTACACCAGTCCCTCAGTGCATGGCTTTCATTGACTACAAAAGGGCGCTTGACTCAGTATTCCAGCAAGCAATAATCAATGCATTGCTCAGCCAAAGCGTAAATGCTGCTACATAAACTTACTACAATCAATATATGAAAAAGGAATGGTGACAATTTTCCTTAATGATCTCAAAGTAGAAATCAACATAAAACATAGTGTCTGACAAGGTGATACAATATCACCTATCCTTTTCTCAACCTGTCTTGAAGAAGTATTTTGCAAACTAGACTGGCAAAAGATGGAATAAAATTTAATGGCATCTATTTAAATCACTTAAGATTTAACATTGTTCTCTTCTCAGAACAGGGTGGATAATAATCGATGATTTTTTTAAAATGGATTTTTTAAAATTTAAATCGGATTTTTTTATTTTTATCAAATTTATTTTAATAAAATGTATTTGGAGTAAAAATCTAAATATAGTTTTCTATTTAAGATACATTAATAATTTAGTTTATTCAGCATGAAATGGAGTTTAATTATGTAGTATGAGGCTGCATATTCTGCAATATTTACATTTTTGATAAACTCATTCAATGAATCCAAGCTTTGCAAGCTGAGATAAGATGCACTGCATTGATGCATTCACACAATTTCACAGTAATTATGAGATAAATCATAAAACAAAATTCAGGAATATTCTTTTATCCCATTGTTTTTCAAATCTATGTACATTACAAATTGTATGATTGTTTGAAGAAAAATGCATCTGTATCAGGCTCTTAAGTGTTTTAATTTAATAAAAGAATTTGAGTAGTTCCCCATCTATCGTGTTTCCCCGAAAGTAAGACCCGGTCTTATATTATTTTTACCTCCAAAAGAAGCATTAGGTCTTATTTTGAGGGATGTCCTATATTTTTTGTGACACCTGCCTCGCCTTGCGGTGGCGGCACCAACAGCCCCATCTAGCTGGTGCCCGCATGGCTGCCAGCCCACTTCTGCTGCAGCCACTCACGGCAGGAGGCCACACAGCACATCACACCATTGCTGCCACAACAAGGCAAGGCAGGTGGGGGAGGGGTGGAGCTGCCCCCCACCCCCACTTATTTCAGGGCCCCACCAGCCAGACCATTCCTTGCTCGGTGACCTTCCCTTTCACTCCCCTCAGATCCATCAGGATTGCACCTGTTAGTGGGCATCCACTCACCTGCTGCCCGCCATGTCCCTCACCTTGTTGTGTCACTGCTGCATCACTAGCCGTCCCATTAAAGTGAATGGGACTGTGGGTGAGTCAACAGCAGGTCAGAGGAAGAGCTGCTGCGGGATAGAGATGACAGTTGCTCTTTAAAAATTATGATTTAAACTGAGTTTATTTAAATCAAGCCTTTTTACTAGTGATTTAAATCATGATTTAAATTGTGATTTAAATCGACTTGATTTAAATCAAATCTACTCTGTCTCAGAAGACCCAGAAGAGTTACAAAGACACATACACAAAGCAGAAGAACCATTTGGCTTTAAAAATAAAGCTGAAAAAGAGCCAGGTCATGTTTAATAAATTCACCAAAGAATGAAAAAAAATATATCTAGAGAAGAACTAGATGTAGTAGACCGCTATATATATCTTGGTCAACAGATCTCAATGGAAGGTGGTATAATAAAGGAAATTGAATGGCATATTAAATGTGGTTGGCAGGCAGTCCGCAAGGTAAGCATAATTTTCAGGAACAACCTCCCCCTATGCCAGAAAAGTTTTCAATCATTGTGTGCTACCTGTTCTAATGTATGCCGGTTAAACATAGACACTAACCTCATAGTCAATACAAAAGCTACAAGTGGCGCAAAGAACCATGGAAAGATAAATGTTTGGCATTACAAGAGAAGATAGAAAGACCTGCACATGGATATGAGAGCAAAACAAAAGTATACAATGTCATCAAGAGAGTAAAAGAATTGAAATGGAAATGGGCTGATCGCATGGCAAGAACTGATGGCAGGTAGACCAAGGCAGTCAAGTAATGGATTCCACTTGATAAAAAGCATCCACAAAAGAGACCTAAAACAAGTTGGATTGACAACATCTGCGAGTATTGTAGGACCAGCTGGCAAAGGGAAGCTAAGAGTGTATTGGTTGGAAACATGAGGAAGAGGCCTTCATCCTGCAGTGGATAAACAAAGGCTAGAAGGAAAAGGGGAGAAAAGTTAGACAAGCAAATTTAACACAACTAAAAAAAGCAAAAGAGGAAAAAAGAAATAATAGTAAAAGAACTGCTCCTGACAGCACAAATGGTGATATTTATTTATGATAAAATTCTGATGACTAACAGCAAAATCCTTGATAGACTGTTTACATTTAAACTTTCAGATGGATTCCCTGACAACAAATCACTAAATATTAACCACAATGGACAGAGGATCTCATAATCCATTATAGGGGGGCAGTGTAATCATACGAACATGGTCTTCTTACAACTCCCCCCACGAAATTCAAAGGTGGCAATGGGCAAGTTCTTCTACCAGATAGGAAAATACTTAATTGTAAAATATAACCCCCAATCATGATAGCATCCTAGGTGGATTATTACCTAGTCACTCACACGGTTGATGTATTGTCTTGTTTCTCACAGTGATCCTATCAGGACCAAATTGCTACCTAGATTACTTAGCCATAGCAGGTACACAAGAGTGTTTCTTACTTTCAGATACACAAGAGTTCCACTAATAATGCTGAAAGTGAAGAATTATTTAAGGAGGTTTCATATTATACCCTTCCAAGTCTTTCATGATAACAGCTGCCCTGCTGACAGCTTAGAGAAGCAAATGTCCTCAAGAAGTTTTTTGAAGGTGAAAGTGGACAGACCAGTCATGTTGCTAGGCAATAGCCAAGACCAAATAATTCTCAGTCTTACCCAAAGCCAATCTCCAGCATCCAAGAGTATCCTGATCAAGTTAGAGCTGTGATGCATTTCTCCTGATGAGGATGTACTCATAGCTGACTGGGAAGAACATTAGTTCCATCCCAGCAACGTCTGGGCAACTATCTGCATTCATTCATTCATAGCTCCTATTTCCTGGATTTGGAGTCAAATCACATACAAATGACTTAAGTGTTCTATTCCCAAAACCATTTTATGCAATACCAAATAGTTTCAATGTCATTGACTGTAGTTGACAACCAAACTCAAGAATACATTCACAGTCCCTTTAGAATCCATTCTCCTTCCTATGAAAATTGCACTTGACTAAAGCACCTCTAATTCATTGGCTCCTTTAGTATCTGAAGGGGAACCATTTCTCTGACATGTTGGCTCCAGGAACTTGCTGACATTTCTCTCCTGAAACATTGGCAGGTGGTGTGCCAGAGGCAGAGACTCAAGCTTTATGACCTTCATTATTAAATATGAAATTCTTTTATCTCAAGAATGTTGGAAGCCCAATGATCACCACATAAATGATTACAACCCCTTTTTTCCTTTATGTCACACATTTCCAAACTAGCCATGGTATGACAACTAACATTGGAAATGAACTCATCAATTGTTTTAGAAAACATAGAGAAGACCTCCTCAAAAGGAAAAGGCAATGCAAGAAGGTGATACAACAAAAGAAGAAACACCTACTGAAAGCCAGCTAGTAGCAACTCATAGGCATGGTACAGATTAAGAATACAAGTATATTTTGACATTACTCCCATCATTCTAACAGACTCAACTTTCTTGTTTTAATACTAGCTGCTGAATGGGAAGACCATTTCTAGACTGTACATGGAACAGATTAATAATAATAATAATAATAATAATAATAATAATAACAACAACAACAACAACAACAACAACAATAAGAAGTAGTAGTAGTTGGAAGGGACCTTGGAGGTCATCTAGTCCAACCCCCTGCTCAGGCAGGAAACCCTATACCAGGGGTAGGCAACCTCGGCTCTTTTATGACTCATGGACTTCAACTCCCAGAATTCCTGAGTCAGCATAGCTGACTCAAGAATTCTGGGAGTTGAAGTCCATGAGTCACAAAAGAGCCGAGGTTGCCTACTCCTGCCCTATACCATTTCAGGCAAATGGCTGTCCAGTCTCTTCTTAAAAATTTCCAGTGTTGGAGCATTCACCACTTCTGGAGGCAGGTTGTTCCACTGGTTAATTGTTCTGTCAGGAAGTTTCTCTTTAGTCCATGATAAACACAGATCCCAATGGAACTGACTGTTCAGACACTCAGTGCCTTCCCCCTCTCCCTGTTTAATTAAATCTGATGTCACAAATTTAATTAAACAGCTCAGCCTAGGCAGGTCTAAATTTAATCACAGTTGATGTTCTCACAGCTAAGTACTGCCCTATCAGTCTGTCTAGGACAGATATCTAACCATAAAATTTCAGGGCAGGCTAGATCTGGAGACTATACAGTATTAGCCAAAGAACAAACTGGATTCATAAGTGGCTGTTCTATTTTCACTCTTATCGTACTCTTGTCAGGCTCTTCTTTTGCAATTTTTGACAGAGAAATATGCCTCAAAACCACATGAAAAGTAGAGGCTCCCTTCATTGATTTCAAAGCAATCTTTAATTTCCTGGTCTAATCACTGACAGAAGGTCCCATTTATTCATTTATTAACTCTATGATACCTCTACTTTAAAGTTCAGATGCAGCCCTTAGCTAACATCCATTATTTTAAGGAAATCCCAATCAACAGTGAAGTCCAGTAAGGTTGCATTCTGTCACCATCACCGTTGAACTATTACTACAATTCTATAGTCACCAGGATGAATAACCTCTCACATCATCTCACAAAGCTGTCAGACAAGCATATAACAATTCTATATGCAGACAATGGAGAACTCCTCTCTCAGATTTACAGTGGCTTAAAAAGACCATTGCAAACCTTAGTTGAGTAACTAATGCCCGAAGGGGCATTGTACAGTTTGCTGCACTTTGAGTATATTCGGTCCAGGTCTGGTCACAATTATTCTTTGGTGTACATAAAGGTTTTTCGCCCCGTTGGAAAGGGTTCACACTATGTTTCTCAGATCCTTATTCAAATCCCGTTGTGTTTCAAATGTGATCTTCTATCACGAGGCTGGCATTATTTATTTATTTATTTATTTATTTTATTTTTGGGACTTATATGCCGCCCTATCTCCCGAAGGACTCAGGGCGACTAACAACAATAAAAATACAGCAATGTAAAAGTTAAAAAGAATTAAACTAACAGCAATAAATTAATTAAAATTAATAAATTAAAATTTAAAAACAGTCCAGGTCAGTCTGATGGAAAAGGAATGTTTTAACAAGACTCAATGTAAACCTTGGATACATATTTTCACATACTGGAACTAAACTGCTGTTTTCCCAAGGCCTAACCCTCTAAAGTTCTCTCTCTGCGAATCCTTTTCCTCCTGTGGCATGGCAATATACAGTATAACTAAAACTTCTTTAAGCCCAGTGTGAGTGCTGGGGCAAGAACATATAGTAGAGGCAATAAAGCAGAATCAACTACTCTCTAAAAGAATGCAAATGACCAGCTGTCTACAAGGAGTATAAATCCTTCCATTCCCCACTATCCAGTCAGAGCTGAAAAAGCTTTTTGAATGAGAGGCAAAACATCTTCATAGAAAAACAAGAAAGCCCAGTTACCTCTTGAAAAAGCACCTTTGGGTTGCCTTATTACTGTGTATTTTATGCCAACATTTGCTATCATTTATTAATTCCAGACCTAAATAATGTATCATGGTCACTGATCAGTTCTAGTCCAGGGGGTTGGATTAGAAGACCTCCAAGGTCCCTTCCAGGTCTATTCCATTCCATTCCATTCATTGAAAACTCAAAAACTCAATCTCAGATAATTCTAAGTATGGCCAAATTCTGTAACACAATATGCAAAATGGGCAGCAACCTGACCGATGGAACGGTTACACAAAATACCAGTGTTTTATGCACTGATCATTGACTGCAATGAAGATTGTCCTCTTCATTTAAAAGTAACTTTTAAGAGCTTACAAATTCTAATAATACAGAGATTGGAACTTCCCAAGTAAAGCCCAGAAATACTTAGGATTTGGGAATGTCCATGCTTACCTTGGTCAGAAAGGTATTTATTGTGAAATTGCCCTGTCATTTTACCGGCAGTTCTCTTTTTGTATATCCTTAACAAACGATAAGATTCTCGGGAGAAGGATAATGCTCTTTTTGTACACATTGTTAACCTGGCTTCCACGCAGTCTCGAATCTTACAGCAACGTGTATTTTAAGATTTTATTTTTAATTGCTTCGCACTTCAACTAGACAGGCCCTGAAACTGAACCTAGGCCAGGGGTCGGCAACCTCGGCTCTTTTATGACTCGTGGACTTCAACTCCCAGAATTCTTGAGCCAGCATAGCTGGCTCAGGAATTCTGGGAGTTGAAGTCCACGAGTCATAAAAGAGCCGAGGTTGCCGACCCCTGACCTAGGCGAAAGCACACACAAACGTTGCAAGAGACTAAACAGATGGAAGTAAAGACGTCCCTCAAACGCATTTTGGAAGTAAATCGCCATAGAGAAAACGGCTTGAATTGCGAGAAGACGAAAAGCGCGAGAATATAAGTCAACCGATGCATCCCGGCTAGACAACCGGAGAGAGGTTAATTCCCCAAGAAGGCACGAACCTCTCCCTTACGCTGCGGAAGACAGCAGCAAACGCCGCTTAAAGAGGACGCCCTTCCCAACTCCGCCGCCGCCTCTTCCCTCGGAGCCTCGGCGACGGACTTGCGCGCAGCCGAAGGGATGCTAACGGGGGAGCGGGAGGCGGGAGCAACGAGCCCTTTTAAAAACTACGGTCTGGCTCAGACCGCAGTGGGGCGGCCGCCGCGGTCCTGTCTCTCCCGTGAGAGGCAGGGACCGGCCTTGGCTTTCCTCCAGCCTTCCTCGTCCCCCGCCCCTGCTGCTGCCGCCGCCATGCCGTCTCGTAGCAAGCCTGGAAAGCCGGGAGAGGAGGAGGCTGAGCGTCTGAGTCGCCACTGGAGGAGGGCGGCTTCTCCAGCTAGGGCACGCATCGAGCACGCTGTCCGGCCATCCACAGTTGAGGAAAGTCGCCTCTTCTCGCCGGAGACAGGTTGGAGACGGTAACCCGGATCTCACATCGAAGAGGGCCACCGCGCAATTAGGGAGCATCTGTTGTCATCGCACAATTCCTTAATCCAGGGGTCGGCAACCTTGGCTCTTTTATGACTCGCGGACTTCAACTCCCAGAATTCCTGAGCCAGCTATGCTGGCTCAGGAATTCTGGGAGTTGAAGTCCGCGAGTCATAAAAGAGCCAAGGTTGCCTACCCCTGCCTTAATCCAAGGACTCTGCTTGGGGATTTTTTCCCTATTGCGTTCTCCCAAGCCACATTTAAGGATTGCACCAGTTTAAAACAATAGTTCTCCCAGTTATAGAAGTGAATCTATAAAAATGTTTGAAGTTACCAAAACGATTCTAATTTGGATTAGTATAATTAACAGTGAGAAGAAAGAAATGGGGGGGGAGGGAGGAAGGAACTGGTCCCTGCCCTGATAGTAAGGCTGGCTTGATCAGCTACAGCTGACTAACTAGCTTTGACCAGTCAAGGGTGAGCTTGTCTCTTACTGCAGGGAGCTGGGCAATCAGGTAAAACGGAGTGTAGAGAAACAGGCCAGTCATGAAATCCCAGTTCAAGGTTTCTTGTTATTTTCAGAAGGCTGCAATGAGGAAGAGCATGCTGGCTGAGTTGCTCAGAATTACCATGTTTTCTCAAAAGTAAGGCCTACCCCGAAAATAAGCCCTAGCTTGATTTTTGGGAGTGGGCCTAATATAAACCCTACCCCCAAAATAAGCCCCACCTAAATATCAAGCTAGGGTGGGGGGGGCAGAGCTGCCCACACGCCCTGCACCCACTTGCAGCCAGGCCTCTCCTTGCCGGCCCACTTCTTCTGCAGCCAGGCCTCTATTTCTGAGTCAGGCCTTTCCGGAAGCTAAGAACCAAGCTATGGATTCGATCCATAACTCAGTTTTGCGAGACCTCTGAAGCTGAGAACCAAGCTTTGGATTAAATCCATAGCTCAGTATTCAGCTGCAGTGGCCTTCTGGAAAGGCCTGATTGCAAAATGCAGGCCAGAATGAAGCTGCTCCTCCAGCCGCAGAAGATGTGGACTGACTGGCTGGCTGGGGCTGTAGATGCCGGAGGTAAATATAAAAGACATCCCCCGAAAATAAGACCAGGTGCCTCTTTTGGAGGCAACCCCCCCCTGCCGAATAGGAACTGGTCTTATTTTTGGGGAATCACGGTACATAGAATTGCACAAATATGCTTAGCTTCGTCTTGAGCAAAATACGAGTTTAAGGTTTATCTATGTGGAATTCTGGAGACAAATTAATTTGAAAAACCAGAATGAAGAAGAGATGGACATGAGGAAAAAATAGGAAGAATAATATTAATTAAGAAGCAAAACAGGGTGGATGCTAACATTGCCCATCCTCTCTGGTCCTGCCTGACTTCTCCTTTATAATAATGACTCATCAGTTTTAAATACCTTAAAGGTATTTAAATACCTTAAATACCAGCATTGTAAAGAGGGAACTTTGGGCTTTTTAAGCTTTGTGGAGTTATTCTAAACGAGTCAGAAGGGGGCCAAAGATGTACTAGAGAAAATGGAATGGATGTCTCCACCAACCACAATGGTGGGCAAAGGAGAATCAGGAGCTGGTACCTTCCACGATATCTTTTAGTATTTTAAATATTTCCAGCAGAAAAACTGGAACTTGAGAGAAAACTGAAAAATCTGTGGACAATATAAAATGCTTCTGTCAATTTATTTTTTATTACCAAGGCTGTGTGTCTGAAATAAAAGTGTGGCTAGTTATAAAGCATATGCTAACATATTTTTAGAATTCTATTTATCTGGAAGGAGACAGCCAACCATGACTTTGCTTCTACTTTTTGACAAGTCTACCCTATTGAGGAAACTTCTGTAAAATGAGCTTGCTGTAAGCAAATCTCTGCAAACATTTATTCTTTTTATCTCAAATTGCTACTATCAGACCAATTTGATCCTACTTTGAAGATTGCTGCCAAATACTGTTTCACAGGGCCTTTTTTATAATAAAAAAAGGTGCCAGAACTCTCATCTTGTTAATCTTTTATTTATATAATTTTATTTACATATTTATTTATATAATTAAACAATTATATATTCAATTCTTAACATACATTTAATTTACTGTATTTAAGGCAGATGTTCATAGAAAATTCCAAACTTTTGTCCAATTCTCGTCTGGCAAATCTTCTTGACTCCTTTCCTTGCTCTTAGTATCTATGGCCGAATGTCGTCCTCTGAGTAACCACAGATCAACGTACTTTGAAGGATCGAAAATTCTCAGAGGTGGTCCGACAAGTTTGATGAACAAAAGTGCTGAAATTGTCTTAGTGTTTAACGAAGCTCTTCTTGGGGTGGCAATTAGATTCATCTGTGAAAACCCACGTTCACATTCACTTGAAGAAATAGGAATGGTATTCAGAGTCCATATCAAATGCAACAGTTTTTCTGGATATGTCTTTTCGAGAATGTATTCACGGAATCCACGAATCATTTCTCTTTCATTTAGTTGCAGTCTGATTGATAAGTTTCTAATTTCCACTACTCCAGTTGAGTATTAACATCTTCAGGCCAATGTTTTTAATCAAGTACGCGAGACCAATATGCCAACTCATCGTCTTTGCTATCAAGTAATCTTTTTTTAATTGACTCTTTCAATTTTGTATAAAATATACTTGGGTCAATGGGAGGATCCTTTTTTGAATCTCTTTTGTGAAGTAAAATTCCATGAAAGCGAAGATCACTTACAGCAGCAACAGCACATTTATAATAGGGCCCAAAGTTCTGTCTTCTTTCTTCAAAAACTTGTACCAGTATTTTTATTTTCTTATTTGCCTTATACAAGTCGATGTTGCGGTCCTGTAGATCCAAACTTAAATCTGACAATTCTTGAAGAGCATCACACATCAATCCTAGGTCCAATAAAAATTCTGTAGATGTTTTTTTTAAGCCATCTTAAGTGCATTTATCATTTTTATCTCTTGTAGGATCATGCGTTGCTTGTTCAAAATGATACACAAGGGATTCAAAATTATTCCATACAGCCAAAACTGTACGCAACTTAGATGACACCCATCGGGTACTTAAAATTCTTCCAATTTTCAGCAGCTCAGTCCCCAGTAATTCTGCACATGAATGCAACTCTCTGCTATTCTTTGGTGAAGCATGGTATGACATACAGTTTACCAATAAATGATTGGAATCTATTTATTCCTGAAGTTTCCTTGGCAGCATCACCTACTAATAATTCTAGTCTGTGATTAGCACAGTGCCAAACTATAATAGAAGGAAAACATTCTGACAGCAATTTTTTCACTCCACTTTTACATCCCATCATCACAGCGGCGCCATCACATGCCAGAGAAATCAAATATTTTTTCAAATAATCTGTCATCCCATAAGAGTAAAGACATTAGAGTAAGGAATCAAATATTCCTTCTGCTGTTACTTTTTCAAGTTCTACCAAAAACAAATTTACTGGTGAATTCATTCCCATACCTTCGATACAGCATCGAACAAATACTATGAGGGTAGTTTTTTTGCTTATTGTGGTTGATTCATCAATTATCAATGAAATTTTATTATTGGATCAAACAATTTCTTTAACCACAGTTTTCCTCATTTGTTCACTTATATGATTAACAATATATAATATTAAAGGGCTTGCCATTGTGATAGAAGATTGCTACCACTGCTCCAGGGTTTGGCTAACTTAAATATGCACAGCATAATTAGATTTATTATTGCTGCTAAAGCTATGGATTACGGATTCACATTTCCCATGGATTGTCTTCTGTCCATGGGAGGGACACTTGGTAGATTCTAAATTTCATAATTTTAATTATTCCTTTGTGGCAGGGTATATATGAGAACAAGCTGCAAAGGTCTTTAAAAACATGTTTCACATATTTATATTTTTGAATCATAAATATTAAATCTTTTTTCTTTCCAATGATCCAAACTAATGCTTTAGAATTATAATTTCCAGTTTTAGCTACAGTAAACAAGCAAATTACACTAAAGCTAAATTTAACGTTACTTGTTAAAGATATTTACTATATTTCAGAATTAGTATTCTTTCAGTCACAATCTTATTCCTATTCAATTTGGCTGATTTTAAAATGCGATGTAAAATCATAAGCACATAAAAAGAAAACAGAAGAAACAGCTGCAAATTAACTCAACAGTTCTATGCTTAGCAACATTTCCATTCGATCAAAGTCCTTGCTCTTTCCAAATCTATTTCAAGGTTTACTTTATATACAAACAATGGGAAATGAGTTTGTGGGCTGGTTCAAATTTTTTACACATTCCAAAAATTTCAGGTAATGTATCTGTTCCATATAAATATAAAAGCATGATAAGCTCTGTATTTGTACAATGGCCAATTATCTCAGTGTGCAGAAACGTGGATAATTACAAACAGAAGTTGCAAGCCCTCTCCTTGACTTCAGAGTCATCCTGGTAAGATAGTCAGCATATAAATTTAATATATTTTTTTTCAAATGCCCCTATCAGGAATTGAATTTGAATGAAGTTTCAGAAAAGCAAATGTTCTGTGCTGGTGGTACTAAGCTCCCAATGATCTAGCATAGGATAAATGAATTGTTCCTAATAAAAATAACTTTCTGCCTTTTTCTAATTATCATTTCTTCCCTACACCAATTTGAAAAGTAAAACAAAGTGAAACAAACCACTACTCCCTCCATGCAGGGAAAATTTCCTTGAGTCATACTTGGATATCCTATTTGCAAATAATATCTTACTTACCTATTTGAGATGGTGTAGTTGGGGAGCAGGGAGGAGTGCAAATTTCCTGCCTTCGCTGCAACTTGCCTGTGCAACATTTGCCTGCCTGGTCTTTTGGCAAGCAGCAATTCCTATTGGCTTCCAAAAGCCAATAGCATAGCTGACTCAGGAATTCTGGGAGTTGGAAGTCCATGAGTCATAAAAGAGCAAAGCCTGCAATAGGCTTAAGCCAATAGCAGCACAGCTTGTGCAAAAGCTTTTTTTTTTTGGCAAAAAAGGGTGCCGGAATGCCGTTCTGAGCGTTCTATGAGAAAAAAAGCCCTGCTGTTTCATAGTTTGCACAATACACATTAATTTGTCTTCAAGGATTTCCTAGACATTATGTGTTTGAAAATATTTCAAATGCAGTTGTCCACTTAGTCACAACTTTATATCAATATTTTGTCAACTATCATTTTTCTATTTTCATTAGCTGTCAGAGTAATTTTAAAAACATAGTCATCTTTAGCAAATCAAGCTAATTACACATATCTTTTTAATAAAAAAGGGCTATGTGTCCTTAGCGTCAGACTAATTTTTGTTAGTATGTATTGTTCATCTCTAAATTTGTGCAAGGTAACAGAAAAATGCTACCTTCAAAAGAAAGCCTTTGTAACATTAGCATTTAATTTTAGAATGTAACTACAATTTTCTAGGCATTGTGTAAGGATAAAAATATCTGGTCTAAATGGCCATTAGGTGGCAGCAAAGACAGAATTCTACTACTATATAGTTTTGCTGCCATCTACTGGTCATCTGAATTTCTGCTGCTCATTTATGGTAGCTCTATTCTAGGGGTTGATCTAGTTCACGGGTGTCAAACCTGATCGTGTCATGTGACATATCAAGACATATTGCAATGTTTTTTGCCTTCGTGGAGCTGGGGTGGGTGTAGCTTGCATGTGACGCATCCGGCCCACAGGCTGCCAGTTTGACACCCCTGATGTAGTTAAAACAAATGCCACAAGAAATGATATCTTTGCTCCCATCTAGTAGGAGCAGGTACAAAAATTAATATGGGACCTTCTTGGAAGAACTAAAAGTGTATTACTGTACACAAAGCTGTTCCTAGAAGTCAAGCATGACTCAATGGCACCTGACCAACTAATATTTTTGTGTTTAGATTTTAAATTCAGAAAGCTACTTAAATCTCCAAGAAAACTAAGAAGTTAGCAAAGTTTTCATATAAATAAAGCAAGTTATGAAAATTAGGAGGCATGTGGCACCATTTACTTAGCACTAAGTTGTACTCAGCTCAGAGGGACTTTGTTCTTCATGACAATGTTCATAAATATTGGTTAGGATTTTTAATATTGTGTTCTGTTGAACAAACAATAGTTGTTCCATATTACTAAACAAAAAATCAACAATGTGGTCTATAGTTGCCGGGGGTGTTTGTGCAAGTTCTCATGGTACCCCTCCTTCACATTGTTAAAATAATAAGGCTATTCAAGCTTTGAAAATAAATTGGAATTACTTTGGACTTCATACAGGCCATGTCCCTCACTAAAACAACTGTTTCATTTTTAGGCTCCCACATTAACATTTTATGTATTGAAATTGAACCACTGGCAGGCAAAAGATCTATTTATTTGGATCAACTGGCCTTGTGTGTGATATTGGTGCCTATTCTGCTTGAAGACAGAGCAATCTGACTCTGCAAGTGAACAACTTACTAGGGGATTTTAAAGACCCCATAACTCAAGGATGTGACAGATACAGCTGCAGCTCCACATGGGTTTGCTTCATTTGCTTGAGAGACATTTGCTGCTGGTACAGGAGCATTGGTGGAGGCAGAAGTGCTGGCAACGCCCTGTTGACATGAGTCATAGTTTGCTCCTGTGTGATCTTGGCATATTGCAGGAGGAGAGTCAACGGAGATTACTTGTAAGATAAACTTTTCAGGATTTTGAGCAGGAGCTTTTCCACTTCCTTGACACTGCGCTGCCACTTGTACAGTTGTGTCAGTCAATTTTTTTTTCTGCTGCTCAGCTGCTCGTCTCATAACTTCTTCTATAGAGAGAGGAAGTAACATCTTGAAATTATTACATGTGTTATGATTTTCATTGTTCTCTGCTTGTACTGCACTACACTGCAGATGCAGTTTTGATTTAAAAAACTATGATTCCGGAGTGCCTTGAAAATAAATAAAAATGATGATATATAGATGGTCACATAGCATAGTCACATTGTCTTTTTCACACATTTTTAGTTTCACATTTTTTTCTGGTTTACCCGTGTTAATCAGAGCTCCTCCATGTAATCGTGAAGTTATAAGATTTCTGATTTATATGCAACTGTCTCAATATATTTCTCTCAGTAGAAAACCTAGTACCGGTATTTTATTATAAGATAGAATTTTTAGAAGATGGCAGCACCTTTTTGACACTGCTTCATCTTGGAAATAAGCGTTGCTTCTAGTTACTATTGGATTTTGTAGGAATGCCCATATGCAAAGCCTGAAGGTTGAAAAAAAAGAGTATTCTGGATGAAAACATGGCAAGTCACTTCCATGGCACTGACAAAGAAAAAGGCATGTATATAAAGATCATCCACACATCCTGCCCTCCTGGCATAAGGATGGTCCTCCAATGGTTTCTCAAGGAGGGGCACACGTGATGTTGTCTTCAACTCACCTCCAGCTCACCATAAAGGCAACCTCCACTCGTATTTTCTTGCTCTACATCAAAAGTAGCACTTTGTGATGTATGCCAGGACTAACAGATTGCCAACTTCAATTCATTTAATTAGGGAATGCCTCACCTCCAGTTGGCTCCTGGGTGTTTTGACTGGAGGGCTCCCCTTCTTATGGCTACTGCCCTTCTCATACCTGTTTCATACTAAGCGGATGGGCTCTCTGCCCCCTTCTGAAAGCCCCTCTTCCTCCTTTTTTCACTGGTGGACCAATAAAAGACTAGGTTTTCTTTTTGTTTTATGAAATGGTGCATGTGTTTTAAACAGATGAAATGGCCAAAATTTCTATCAGTTTTTCTTTATAGAGAAATATGCCAATTAGACCCAGAGACTATGATAATGGACAGAGGCCTTGGCTAGCTTCGTTGCCAAGCAAAGAACAAACTGGAATCTGGGCAGCAATGTTTTTAACTTGATTTGATTTCCAGCTGGTTTCAGCAAGGACACAAGCAGTTTACAAGCTGCCATGCAAAACAGGCTATAATCCCCCCCCCAAACTGGGCTTAACTAGGGGAGATATCTACCTTTTTAATGCATTAAGCATAGCATTTTAATATTCTGAAATACTACCCAGTGTCTGTACTCAGTCTAGAAACCCTAAGTGACCTATCAGTAGAAGTGCCTCCTTTTTCATGACTTGCTAATTGGTTCTAGTTCTAGCTGTTTGCATTTTCACATTTGTCCGTTTTAAAGGCAAAAGCAACCAAAACTGATGCCTTATGTTTTCAGTGCTTTACCATTTGGAAAACAAATCCTAAAATAATTAGATTTGTGGTTTTCTCACTATTTCTCATTTTTGCAATTGAAATCTGATTGTCCTACTTATGATGTTGTAAAGTTCATACAAAATGTGTATATTTATTGTGATATTTCCTGATTTCTGTTTTTTGTATGTAATTTTTCCTGGTTAATACATTTCACAAACAATTATCCCCGTTTTCCCAGGTATTATCCATGAAGCAGCAGATTACCATTCCACAGTGAAAAAACTTCCAGGTCGCTTTTGGTTAAATTTGTCCTTAAGAATCCAAGATTAGGTGGTTGCTGCAAATCCACTGGAATAATATCATCAGGTGGTTTAGTAGTTTTGGGAGCCTCTGGATCATTAGGTATAAATTCCTCAATGATGACATCATCACTTTCATCAGGATGCAGAGTCTTTGTTTTGGGAACCATATTTCTCATCTCTTGTATGCTTTCATCTATATTCTGACTAACTGCTTTCCTCCAAGAACTTTCACTATCTACCAGTTCCTCTAGAAAATAATGCATAAAAAGGAATGTTCAATTAAGTCATTCTGTATGAAAGGTAATGCAGTATCTTATATTAGAAAAAAAATGAAGGTCAATTTTAGGATAAACAAATTGTAAACTTCAGATTTATAAAATGTATCATTAGAACAAATTTACAAAGGAATTTTAATGTAATCCAGCAAAAAGATATTAATATATTAGCAATATGCAGACAGCTAGTTGTAAGCTATAAAAACTATTATACTGATCACGAGGAAAATATACATGTACTGAATATCCAGAGATGATTTATGCTTAAAACTTATACTTTGTCAGAATTTAGGAAGCTATGATTAGAGCAAGAGACTTCATTTTCTTTTAGTGATCTCCATTAACCAAACACTAGCTGAACTCATAATCTGAATTAACTGATCTAATCAAGACATGAAAATATAAGATATCCGCAATTCAGTGTTTAGAAAGAATGTTTGAAATGTTTAGAAAGATTAATTCTCTTTTGGAAGTTACAGATGGTAGACAAAAATTTCCGCATCAACTCAAATTTACAGCTGAGCATTCAGCAACAGAAAATTGCATAATTATTAAAAAAATTATTTAATTTGATGGAATAAGATAGGATTTATCAAATATGGTAATTTGTGTATGGAACAGCTCTAATAGGGAAAAGATGCAAAGAAAATTTGGTAAAGTGGAAATTTTAGTTGGACTCATGAAGCAATAGGCATCTGCAGAGGAGAAACATCCCATACCCTGTTAACAGAAGTTTCTATTGAATTTCTAATGCTTGGAAAACGCAACCACTTGGGATTTGTTTGAATTTTGCAGGTATATCTTTATATATTTTTTAAAATATTGCAGCAGTAGAATTCTGCATTTATTACAGTATTATGTATTTTCATTTGCATCATATAGATTTGCTGGAGGCTCAGCTAATCTCAATGTACACATGTTGTATTTTGACAATAAAATTTTATTATTATTATTTCATCTATATAGTTTTTTGGAACTATGGGTTAAAAAAAACCTATGGATTTGAATAAAAAAGAGTGGTTTTCCCCTTTAACTGAATTTATAAGGAACTCTATTTATAGATAACCTAAGACATCTGGAATGCATTTTGCATGACAAAAAACAATTCTACAAAGACAACAGTTGTGATAGAAAAGAAAGTTCTTCATACCATATGATTCTGTGACATCCATGACATCAGTATCCTGCTGCTGTGGTTGTGATAATTCTGATGAGTTTGCATTGTAAACTATGAAGCTGACCTCCATTGGTTCAAATGCTCTGCTGATACAAAGTTGACAGTGGCAAGTTGAGGGACTTTGTGCTGCAGTACAGTAATCCTTTGGGCTGGAAAGCTGGGATTTTTCCTTTGTTGTTTTCTGAGGTTTTCCTTTCTGTCCTTTAGATTTAATTGTGACTTGTTTTTTACTCTTGTTGCTTTCCTTATCTAGTGGTTCTCCTGAAAAGTGAATGTTCAAATAGCATTAAAAATTTTAAAAACTAAGCTTGTAGGAAGAAGGACTCTTAATGTTATGTTCGGTCGGGCGACAGATGACACGGAGACTGTTTATTTTGCTGCACGTGGTCGAACTGTGAGCCAAGAAAGGGTCTACTGTAAGTGTTTCACATTTTTTCCCCTTGGGCTAAGACCATGTTTTGCTAACTGTCTCCATATACTTTCTCCAAGGTAATCTCTGTGCTCCTCTACACCAAGTTAGAGCATTCTCACCCTGGACATGTGAAGGGTCAGATGAAAGAATATATGTGCAGATGAGGCCCTGGGGATCAGAAGAAGGGTCATATGTGGAGATAAGACTTAAGGCGTGGTTGTGATGGACACGAGAGTGAGGAAAATGAATTGTGAGAGAAACATTTACCCTTAAACAACTTTTTCTTTAACAACTTTTTCCTTTCTGCTCACTGAGGGATTTGCAGCACAAGCTTGCTAACAGTTGAGCAGTGCCAGGCGGACTGCGGGGGTGGGGTGGCTGCAGGGACAATGAAGTGAGACAGATTCACAGGTTCAACCACTTAGCCAGGATGTCAAGTCTCACATGAAAACCTAAAACCACATAGCTGGTACCAAAATAAAAGTCCATCTGTCCACATCTTGTGTTTGGTGATTAATTGGCTTCAACACCAAGCTAAGACCAAGTTTTGGGGACAACACATTCTCAAGATGTTTTGTTCGTGGCGGGTTCCAGTAAGAAGGAGGACAGCAGGCTTAAAGTTCAAACAGCTCTTTTTATTTGCCTCACAGGAACAAACGGCCAGGGGACAATCTCCCCCTTATATAGGGATGTCAGCAAGAGGCTAGCCAATCCCTTGTCTAGAATGCTTCCCGCCATTTCAGCTCCTTCCAATCCCCGCGGACCATGTGTGCAGCTGTCAAACTCAGCTGTCAACTGTAGCTGCGTGTGGGGCTGTTAACTAAAACCGCGTGTGCGGCTGTCAGCTGCCAAACAGGGCTGACTCGCGAATCTTTGTTAAACAGTATTGATAATCACATATAATACACAAGAGATCCAATGATTTCAACAAAGTGGCATATGCAGAGTCAGAACAGAACAGACTAACAGAGTTTGAGGTCTTCTAGTCCAACACCCTGCTCAAACAGGAGATCCTATACCAGGGGTAGGCAACCTCGGCTCTTTTATGACTCATGGACTTCAACTCCCAGAATTCCTGAGCCAGCTTGGCTGGCTCAGGAATTCTGGGAGTTGAAGTCCATGAGTCATAAAAGAGCCGAGGTTGCCTACCCCTGCCCTATACCATTCTGGGCAAATGGCTGCCCAATCAAACTGAATAAAACTGTTGCAATGCAAGTTCTGCTTCTTTCATATGTCACAAGAATGGGACAATAGCACAAAGCTCTTTTGTCATTTGACACCCCACCTCATCCCATCACAGATCCCGCTATCACCCTTGCATACTGTTTATTTTTCTTCCAATCACGCTTACTTAGTTTCCAGCTACTCTCAGGAAGTTTATGGCTCAGCATAAAGAATTTCAATTTGTGTTTGCTTGGCTTTTTGCTTTGAATTGATTGGTACAAGTCAGAGATAAATTTAAAAACTGATTTCTGCTTTGAGAATCTGATCACTTCAGCTCTAACCCACAATATTTACTGTCTGACCTTTGCAGGTATTGGACACCAAATTACTCCCCCAAATTATTAAGAAAATGAAAGAAGAACTTTGCACTCAGGAAAGGAGGAGGAAGGAGAAGAAAATATTCATTTCTGTAGAGTCATAAATTTTCAGGGGAGGATGTTCCTGATTTTATAAACCACAGTATAGAGAAGCAGCATTAATTTTTATTGGCACTGCCTTCATCTCAAATTATCTCATTTTTTTAAAAAAAAATAAAATTTTGTTTGTATGAAAACCTGCATTAAGGTCAAACACAGATATGTAGACATGTGTTATACATACCTTTGTTAACAGCTTCTGTACTATCCTTCCATTTGTTTCTATTTGCTTCAATATTCTGCAAAATTTTGTCCCTAAAGCTTGATAGGTTTAATTTCTGTTTTTCTAGGCAAATCCCATAATCTTTAGGGAGATAGTTTCCACTGGGATTTACTTCATTGTTCTCCATGGATTGTTCTTTGCTAGGAAGGCAGTCACAGCAGTAGGCAAGCAGGAAGGAAGGAATTGTTAACGTGATTGTTTTAATCATATAATTCTATTCTGTCATTATATTAATGTAGATTGTATTTAAATGCAAACTACATTTTAAAGTGAACCTGAAATAATTAATAGAGGAGACAGTAGGTTTGTTGTTAATATGAGTACTTCTCAACTTACAACCATGACTGAGCCCAAAATCTCCATTGCCAAGCAAGGCAGTTGTTAAGTGAATTTTGTCTAATTTTATGACCTTTCTTGCCATAGTTGTTAAGTGAATCACTGCAGTTAAGTTAATAACACGGTTGTTAAGTGAATCTGGTTTCCCCTTTGGCTTTACTTGTCAAATCACAAAAGGTGAACACATGACCCCAGGACACTGCAACCATTATACATACATGCCAGTTGCCAAGTGTCTGAATTTTGAGCATGTGACCATAGGGATGCTGCAACAGTCAGCAATGTGGAAAATGGTCATAAGTTACTTTTTTCATGGTAACTTTGAACAGCCACCAAATGAATGGTTGTAAGTTAAGGACCACCTGTAATAGCCAGGATAGTTCCACAATTAGAAATTATTTTAGTCATTCACTCTCAGTCCAACAGGAGGAGAAATAAGTATTATGTATATTTGCTCCCTTGATTTACTTATAATGTAATAAAGGTGGGATAAAAATCTAATAATACAGTTACCATTTTACATGGATGGATCTTTTTCACCAGTATGTTTATAACTACTCCATTCCATTTCCCCTTGTAGCTATCGCTTGCTCTTTTAAAATCAGGCAACCTGCTACAATGCTGAGCGCAGGCAATGTGCTACAATGCTGAGCGTGCCCACTCCCACTTAGGCTGCTTTGAGGTTCTCCAATATGGGATATTTCTTGAGATTGAGATGGGTTGCTGACTGTATGTTTCTCCTGCATGTGGGTGCTACTATTTTGCTTTAGAACTGGAGATATTTTCTTCTGAAGTTCAATGTTTCATTCCACCCAGTAGAGAAACAGACACTTGGGAAGTAAAAGTAGCATATCAAAAAATTATTAAAATGTTGATCCTAACCCCTAATCCATACTGTAATCACATGGCAAAGTAAAAGTTAAAAGAATTATCTTAATCATAGCAAAAGGCAATCCTATATAAAGTAGTATATGATTTTTTTAAAAAAAATCCATTTTGAGTTGATCAGTAAGCAATACGTAGCTACACTAAGGACCTGTAATAGGGGAGTTTCTGAATCAAGGAATTAAGAGATTTTATTACATCTCTGTAAGATGCAACATGGAGATTTGGGATAGATAGATAGTTGCCTCAAGTGTACCAGTTCTTCTATACTTCCAGGAAAGAGTATGTTTCTTTGAAAAGTGTTCAAAAGAACTAATTCAGTTTACATAAAGTGTTGTTTATATTTCTACATAAACAATTTAATAAATATTTACAGCAACATGGACCTGTTACCATAAATTCGGCTTTTCAGATAAACAATGTCTCTGGGAGCTTTATATTAGTCCATTGTACAGCTCCCAAAGCAGAATATTCATCTTTAAAAAAAGATAAATAAAGCTGCAAAACTCTGAAAACAAAGCAAGCCTCTTAACTTAAATGTGGAGCAAGCAATGAAATAATTATAGGAAAAGCAATAAACAGTGCAACAGGACAGGATAAATATCATGACCTAGAGATCTGGATGTGAAATGAATCCTATTCAGATGCACAAATTATATGAAAAAAATTGAATGAGTCTGTACACTAGCCCTCTGCTCTATCCTTACATTAACATTCCACTCTACCCACATTCTCCCTGTCTCCATGAGAAAGTCTGAACAGGACTATATAGATGTGGGAGCAAATAGGAGGACAGTTCTTCAGATATTGCACTTAATTTGTGGAAATGGGAGAATAAGGGCTGGAATATATGAGACAGGATACATGACACAAAGATTAGGGGATACTACATAATCCTATATCTGCTCACCAGGCTTCAAAGGACAGGCACTAAGCTGCTGTTATTTCTCAATTCAACAACAAATAGATAATATATGTTTTGTGTATACACTATGTTGCAGACGTATTATGAGATTCAACTAATTACAGTCATGAGTCAGCAAACAAATACTGTATAGTATTATGAGATACTACTATTATTGTATAATGTAAACTTAATGTGAAGGCCACTTGAATAGCATGAATTGCAAAAGAATACAGAAGATACCTATGAAAGTAAGCTTTTACATAGTTTCTTCCCAAAACTATGGTGAAAAAGCAACACCACCATAAACTCCACCCACATCTATAAAGATTTCTTCCCTTAATGCCATTGAGAATGGCTGGTACAGAATATTATAATGTCCCTTACAACGTGTCACCATTTTTGCAAGAGCCGCTACGTTATGGAGTTAAAACTGTCAACTTTTCCAGTTGTAAAACTGCCCCAAGCCTTCTGTGTATTTCTTCAGTCTCTTTTCTTCCCCTGTTAACTTTTCTAGAAACCCACAACTATATTAAAACTAAATAGATTATATTATTAATATTTAATAATATTTATTAAAACTAAATATTTGGAAGAGTGGAAAGAAAATGTATTTTCATATTCCCGAGACTAGAAACAATGAATGGAAAGAAGAGTGCTATGTTGCTCTTTGCATTACATATGTAAAGTGTTTGGAACATGACATAATTTCTAGTTTGATAACATTATTTCAAGAAATTTCTTAAAGGAGAACAGAGTTTTGGAGCCAAAGTAACTGAAACAAGCAAGAAAGTCCATACCTATCTTTTTCAAGTAGAGAACTAGTAGCTTCAGGTGTAACAGTAGACGATTTTTCCACAGTTTCAAGTAGAAGAACAAATGCTGGTTTTGCTATAACATCAATAAAACCTAAAAGAAGAAAGAAAGAAAGAAAGAAAATCTAAACAGAATTACTAGTTTAAAACTGAACAAATAAGCTTTACTCAGGTTCAGCTGAGTGTAGGTTATGGCCAGAAGTCTGATAAAATGCTCTCTTTAACTGTCACTTAGTAGCTCCTTAGAAAAAGCCTCAGTAAAATTATTAGTTCTACACTCAAAAACTGTTAGCCTTATGAGGTAGACCAGATGGGAAGCACAACCAGGCAACCTAATTATACTTTATTGTAAGATTACATTAACAGAATCTTGCAAGTCCGACACTACTTCTCTTCCTCTTCCCTTTACAGACCCCAAATTAGGGTCTCTTCTGAGCCTCTGGCTCCACCCACATTACTGCTGCGGGCTCAGCTGCCTTTTATTTGGTTGTGTCTCTTTGCCCTGTCTCCCAAGGTCATTCCCACATACCATTACAGAATCAGCTTTGTAGGCTAGAATTTAGGGCAGTTGTAGTCTAATGAATCTGGAGGAGACCATGTTTGGGAAGGCTGACAAAGAGCAGTTCATTAATTTATAAAATGTATAGCATTATTACAGGGTTCTTAATTTATTTATTTGTATCCCGCTTTTATTATTTTACAAATAACTCAAGGCACTGAACATATCCATTAGATCTTTCTCCTTCACAACAACTCTGTGAGGTGGTTTGAGCTGAGAGGAGTGACTGGCCAAAAGTCACCCAGGTGGCTTTCATGGCTAAGGCAGGACTTGAACTCACAGTTATCACAGTGTTTCTAGCCTGATGGGGTTTCTTACAGCAAAACATTGCCTGGATACACACACACACACACACACACACACACACACACAAACACACACAGTGTGCAGAAGCATTACTTTTAATCTTTGATCTCTCTCAAAAAAGTAGATGGAAGCAGAATTTCTTTCCTCTAAAAAGCATTTTTTCCCCACCAGCCTCCTAAATCATGGTTTCCAGCTTAATGTTATATGTGAACTATATCCATGCAATTCAACAAATCATCAGTGAAACAAAAGGTTGCTCTCTGGTGCTCTCTGAGCTTGGTTGTTTCCTTGTAAATGTTTCATTACCCTAACTACATAACATCATAATATTACCTAGTTTGGGTAATGAAATGTGCAAGAAAACAATCAAGCTCAGAGAGCACCAAAGACCCCTCAGTTCATCCCTGAGCTATAAATATTCTCCTTTATTGAAACCATGGCTTCATGTGATATATGAACTCAGCCAATCGGTTAATACATTGCATTACCTAAGTAAAAGGGCATCATTCTTTGTTCTGATAGTTGCTTTGCTACAATTAAAAGAATAACCCCAGTCTGACTGATGAGGAAAAAGTTTTCCCTAGAAGAGGGAAATGTGACATTGTAACTTAATGCAAAATTTACATAAAGGACAGTCATTGTTTGGAAGATGGTCAGGAAGAAGAGTTAAAAAAGAATGCTGGGGGGGGGGGGAAACCGAAGATTGCCTCCCTCCTTTTCAATGAGCTTCACCTATTTGGGATTCTGCAATATTGGTTGTCTTGCGATCACAAAGCGAAGAAATTGGAAGTCCCATTTCAGCCTCTTTGTCTCCCTAGCGTTGGAGGAAGGAATTCACAGAAGCATGAGCTCTTATGAACAAGAGATGCTTTAAACATGCTATACTATAAAAACAGTTAAAAACACTATTTTGAAAATGCTCTTTCTAAAACAGAGGAAAAGAGATACATACATTTTAGCAACAAAAAAAAATCAAGAGCCACAAGGTATCAGAAGATTTTAGCAATTTCTTTCCATCCGTGAAATTGACATTGCAAATATGCTACCGCCCTCCTCTGCCTTTTTTTTCATATGCTCCATAGCAAAGTTGGGGAGTGCTGAAGGAAAGCAGGGATAAGGAGGAGACCAAAAAGTCCCTCCAAACATTTAAGAACTTGCAGAGAGGTACTAAATTTGCATCATGTATGCTCAGAATCAGCCTTTTGCTTTTGAATCAGAATTGTTGCACAGACCTATAATATATGCTTAGACTTTTAAATACAGCACCTGTTCGAAGAATTCTTCCAGTAATGCTTCTGACCATTGATGGTGCAGTTCCCAAGGCTTTGCTGGATGGCTGATGTCAGCTACGTGTACCAAAAAAGACATGATTTTATCCATATGTGTCCTGTCAAATTAAGATTATTCTGATCACCAAACAAAAAAGGATCCACTTTTTTTTAGCCAGAAAAAATATTAGAAGACTTAACCACTCTCCATGTTCCCTTAACTGCTCCTGTTCCCTATTCAGAGTGAGGGCAGCTTCCCTTTCTAATACAACTAACCTGTCGGCTAGCTGGAGACACTGAATAATATGTTTCATGATGTTCATCTGCTGGAAATGATGCGACATATCTGTAGATAAAACTATATTAATAACCATCCGACGCAATTCCCTGAAAGCAGACAGAGGAACATTTTATTCTAGGTGTTGTCAAAATAAGAAGATTCAAATATTACCAAGCCCTAAGAAGCACTATATACTATTTTCTACTTGGGAAAAACAATTTTCAGGCACTTGCTGCAAAGTATGGTTTTGGGGTTTTTATCTGTTTCCATCTTTATAACCCATTCACTGGATGCATTCACGACTTGTTCTAATTGTTCTGCTTCAGTGAAGTTTGCATGGAAACAATTCCTGGACCATCTCCAAATGTGAACGAATTAACTTCCACATTTGAACTTCTGAGAAATGTTTCAAATAGTCATCACATCCCCAACACGAAAGAAGCAGGGAAACAATTCTGGGGTAAATTCAAAGAGTTATTGAAAACCAGGGTTATTTTACACTGTAGCAACTTACAGGATATGACTACAGGTAGTCCTCAACTTACAAGCCCAAAATTTCTGTTGCTAAGTGAGAAAGTTGTTAAGTGAATTTTACAACCTTTCTTGTCGTGGTTATTAAGCAAATCACTGCAGTTGTTAAGTTAACAACATGGTTGTTAAGTGAATCTGACTTCCCCATTGACTTTGCTTGTCAGAAGTTCGCAAAAGGGGATCATGTGACCCCAGGACATGCAACCATCATAGGTATGAACCAATTGCCAAGCATCTGATTTTTGATCATGTAATCGTGGGGATGCTGCAATGATCGAAAGGGTGAAAATAGTCATAAATCACTTTTTGCCATTGTAACTTTGAACTGTCACTAAATGAACTGTTGTAAGTCGAGAGCTACCTGTACTTCACATTTTTGCAAGTGCTTCCCTAAGAAATAAGAGTCCCCCCACTCTTGTGGCCCTGGAAAAATAAATAGAAAAATAGATCTTCCAGAAGGCCTTTAGAAATTAATGGCAACTAATGCTGCCATATCAAATACCAAATTATTTTACCTATTAATCTTAGCATTTAAACTGTATATTAGGTGATGGATCTTATGATTTAATCAATTTTCAAAACACTGATTTACTACGATAGCTGTAAATTTGGAAAGCTTCCCACAGTGTGGCAGGTTTTAGGTAGTAGACAAAATGCCTAAATATATAAAGAAAACAACAAATAAATAAATAAAGTGGTAAAGTGTAAAACCATCAGAGCAGCTTTGCAAGTGAATCCATAGCTATTAGCCCACATTTCTTTGGCCACCCGTCTAATATACTTTTATGGCCTATCAGGCTATGGCTGTCATATATGACAAGGAGACAAATGTGGTGGTTTTAATATAGCTGCTTAAAGACAATTCTGAAGGCAAAAGAAACAGTTTAGCAACATTTCAATATATAGCCTCACCTCCACTCATCTTTGGTTAAGTTGCCTAAGATATTTGTCTCTCTGTCTTGTAGAAGGCGGAAAGCAGCACTCAGGTGATGGTTTTCAAGAACTGATCTATCATTATATAAAAGAGCAGTTTTTGACCTAATGTAGAAATCCAAAAAATGTTTGTGTTAAATTGATGGAAGAAGAAGAAGAAGAAGATGATGATGATAGATAGATAGATAGATAGATAGATAGATAGATAGATAGATAGATGATAGATAGATAGATAGATAGACAGACAGACAGACAGACAGACAGACAGACAGACAGACAGACAGACAGATGGACAGACAAAAGATACCCATTATGTTTACTTCATAAATGTCTATCTGAATAGAGATTATTTGGCAGCAATTTTATGGCTAGCTGAGAGAGAACTACATGCCGTGGTCCCCTTCCACCTGCACAACATTTTAAGAGAGATTTAAAAAATGGAGTCTTGCAAGAAAATTAAGTAGTTTATATTGTATTTTCATCATAAAAGAATTATTAATGGAAACCACAAATAGTCCAGAAACATATGGTTGGCCAGAAGTTTGTCAAGAGCCTTGGTGGAGCAGTGGGCTAATGCCTCCTTAAGTAACACCAGCTGCCTGCAATTAGTGCAGGTTCGCATCCCACCAGGCTCAAGGTTGACTCAGCCTTCCATCCTTCCAAGGTAGGTAAAATGAGGACCCAGATTGTTGGGGGCAATAAGCTGACTTTGTAAAAATGCCGTTTGGGGCCCCCCGAAAGCCCTAATAAGCAGGTATATACATAGAATGAAGGCTATTGCTAAGCACATTGTGCTTTAGATTGTAAGCCGCCCTGAGTCTTCAGAGAAGGGCGGGATATAAATGGGATTAAAAAAACAACAACAGTGAAGTTCACTGCCAGGCCCACCCTCTGCCATAAAGAGTTGGATACTTGGCACTTGAAAAGATGTAAGATTTTTGTATACTTTTCAGTAATCAAAACAAAATCTACTTCACTGATGCAGTTATGTGTCTCCATCTCAAATTTATGTTTAATGCCACAATATGTGGTTCCCTTGGCTTCCTCTTGATTTCTAGCTCATTTCCATATTGTTTGCTGCCTTTTAGACTGCAATTATTATCAGAAAGAATGGGCTTGTGTAACTGAGTTACGTTGTGTAACTCATTTTGGTAACATTGTTGGCTGAAGATGAGATGAAAAACATGAAATACATGTGGATTTTTAAGCAGGGGCAATGGAATGAATGCCTTGGGCTTCAGCTACTCTACAACTGCTGTTAACGGGAAATAAATCAAACACTAAAGCACATTAGCTTCCACACTTCTGTGGCTGGATAATATAAACTGTAGGAATTGAAGAGGGAAAGTTTCATCTCAAGCTCTGAGTCATCACACACCTACCTGTTTGCTAGTCCTTATCTCAGGAGGAATAATAATGCCCTATCTCAGGTAGGGATGTGTGTCAGAGGAAGACATGGGCAGGGAGTGTTTGATTTGCTGAACTTAAATAGGCACATTTGTGTATCAGCCGTAATTCATTAAACCACTCAATCTTTCCATTTTGGCAACAGGTAGAATAGGACAGATGACTTACCTTGTCTCTATGTGGAAATGGTTTGTGGTTCCAGTGTGCTCATAATCATGGATGCTGCTGCTAAAAAAAATTGCTAAGATCTCCAGGTCAGTGAACCATTGCTAGTGGAAAGAATTAGAAGCCCATGATGTTCCTTAATGCAATAAAATACAATGTATACAGTATCTGTGAATATTATCTTTTATTTTTCAAAATAGATGGGGAGTGGGAGGAAAGGACTTATATTGAAATGAATGTCTTCTCATGTGCAATAAATAGCAATTTCAGGTGGACCTCAAGTGCATTATCAAGTACTTTAGCTTGTGCCAGGGTCCAATGAGTTCCTCCTTCTGCATCTCCATATGTAAGATTCTCTGATAAACACAGACAAACCAGCACAAACTGCAGTAACTCAAAAATCATGCAATGTGCGCCAAGATGTCAATGGTGATGAATGTTGGCTTGTTGTACATCTGGCTAGAATGCCCATCTTGACAATTTTAGCAAATTTATTAGTTCACAACTTTCTCTGGGAGGTTCAGAGGACAATCAAAAGACAGTAAGCCATAAAACTCTCCCTTTTATGTCAGGCATCCAAGATACCCTTGAGATTTAGAAGTATGGGCTTCAAAACCAGAAACAGATGGAGAATTTACAGAGTTTGGAAGAGGTATGAAGGAAAACACTGGACATGACTGAAATAAAGTATCCAGCACCTATAGGAACTGGGAAGGGGAACTTAGAACAAATAAAAACACTACAAGCAAATTGCTACTCTTATCTGAAGGATCAAAGTATCACAAATTTGCTTGCCTTTATAATTCTCCAATGGTGCTTCACTGTATATGTGTAAAATCCAATTTGGTTCCATTATTTTTCTATACCTGCAATATTATTGGGTTGGTTTGTTTTTTGTCCCAATGAGAGGACAGTGTAAATATTGTCAAGGAAGTTATCACAGGAAGAGAATAGAAAGATAATAACAACAATAGGAGGGACAATAGAATCTGGGTTACATTTTGTGGAATGTTGGTCTGCACCATTAGATTGTTTATTACCTACTACTTCATGAAGACAGATACAACCTTATGGGTGCATCCAGACCTGCTTCTTTACTTCACTGATGGGGAAGAAGAGGTCAGCACAAATAGACGCTGAGACAGCAGAGCTTTATCTGCCACTGGAAATCTCATGAGTAAAAACTTGCTTTTCCACTGAGTATATAAAGCACATTATTAATTTCCAGGTAGTATCTAGTTGCCAGACGTAGCATTCAACTATCATACGTGACTTACGTCAGAAGCTTAAAGAGAGAATGTATCTCTCTGGGGTATTGTGTCATCTCTTACCATCATTCCAGTATGAAGCATAATGGTATGCACAGTTTGAGTAACATCTGCAGCATGGAGTGAATTGTGATATGGATTTTTGTATTTGCTGTAACCAGTTTCCAGGGCTTTTGCAAAGGAAATTAGAATAGTAATTGGTATCTGTGGGAGACAAGAATTGAATGTGCACAATAGCTATTAAAAAGATCAAACAAGATGTAATTCTCTCAACTACTGATTTTCAGTGTTCTATTTCACTGGAAGGTTTTAATTATACATGGATTATGCCCCAAAACAATACTAATACTGGGGCACCATGAAAAGATCTTTTTTTTAAGAAGGTCAAGAGGAACAGCTCAATTCCTCATCTGTTCAGCAATTTGCTAGATTTTTCTCTTAAATCCTAGGGATGAGATACACAAAAGCATCTTATTTATTTTGCTCCTGATGAAATGTATAGACCAAGATAACTTCATGATCATGTCTTAATACTCTGTATTAAGCCTGTTAAGAATTTGGATTTCTGTATCTACACACACACACACACACACACACACACACACACACACACACACACAGAGAGAGAGAGAGAGAGAGAGAGAGAGAGAGAGAGAGAGAGAGAGAGAGAGAGATTTAACATATTATAGTTTTGTTTGCTATTTAGCTTCTGACCTGGAAACGTTTCAGAAGATCATATTTGGTGAATATTTCGCACATCATAAACTTTAAACAGTGTCCTTCAGCAGCTTCATCTAAGGTAAACACATTAAAATCCCACTTATCGATAGTCTGTCAATAATGAAAAACATATACAAATGAGCAAATATTTTTAGCCAGAATTCAGCCACAACAAGAATTGTAAAATTTAAGGTAAAATTTAAGGTAAAACATAAATACAAATATTTTAGCTTTCCAAAAACTGGTCCTGGTGGAGCAGTGGGCTAATGCCTCCTTAAGTAACACCAGCTGCCTGCAATTAGTGCAGGTTCGCATCCCACCAGGCTCAAGGTTGACTCAGCCTTCCATCCTTCCGAGGTAGGTAAAATGAGGACCCAGATTGTTGGGGGCAATTAAGCTGACTTTGTAATAATGCCGCTTGGGGGGGGGCGCGAAAGCCCTAATAAGCAGGTATATACATAGAATGAAGGCTACTGCTAAGCTTGTAAGCCGCCCTGAGTCTTCGGAGAAGGGCGGGATATAAATGGAATTAAAATAAAAAATAAATAAAAAATTATACATTTCATATAAATGGGTCAGAACAGAATTTGAGAGCCTGTGCACTATAAATGTGCAAGTTTCATTTGAATACTGTGTACAAAATTCACAGTACCACTCTACTGTACATACTCTCAAAGTCTTAGATGTGACCCATATGGACACAACAGTCCTTAAATACTGTATATAGACATAAAAAACAGGACTTGTGGCATGAAATGACCCCTTCCATCAACGTTGGATGTAAGTTTTTCATTAATTCAAATTGATGCCCTGGAATTGTTCCAGCACAACCTGATCACAGAGCCAACCACAAACTTGCCAGCAAAGTTCTTTTGCAGCAGCATCTGTCTGATGCTGGACCCGCAAGGGGGGGGGGGAGGGGAGCCAGGATCCAGGCTGAAAGTTGAACCCACTATGCAAACAGAGTAGAGCGTCAAAGTCCCTGCTGAACCTGGTACCAATCCTAATGCTCTTTTGTGTAAGGGTGTGTGTGTGTGTGTGTGTGTGTGTGTGTGTGTGTGTGTGTGTGTGAATTATATATCAACATCAAGCTAAGGCAATAAATAATCTCAAATATGGTCACAGCATTCAGTAGTGCATATGCATTTTGGGGGAGGAGGGAGGAAGGAGCCACAGCTGTGGTATGAAAAGCAAAAGGAAGGAGTATGTTTTTTAATTAAGAATCCTGCTCATATTTTACTGCATTGCAAGAGAATTTAGACTGAATTCTCACTTACTGTACATATAGGAAATGCATCCAGGATATCTGAATGAATAGCTTTTTCAGGGTCAAAAATGGGAAAGGCAGATTTTTGTACAAAAGTCAGCTAGGCAAAGTATTAATTAGTTGGCAAGCATGATAACCTCTACCGCCCTGCCTAGATTTATTTGAACATATAAAAAGAGACAAGCAATATTTTCAGCAAGAAAATGAAATATGGCTGGTGAAAAGGAGTATGATGTGTCAGAATTCCTGCTAAGTACATTTGTCAATTGCCTGGGGAAAGGAAGAATCAACTAATGTCAGCCCATAGGAAGAAGCTAACACTATTTTGGTCTCGATGGGCGTGTGGAGAGTTTCACGTAGCATTCTTATGGAGATTTTTATAAGGAAATGGGAGAGTTGATGTACTGTGCCCTCTCTTCTCTCTGTGTGGCTGCGTAAGACTGTGACAATACTGCAGCTACCCCTTTCTTTAGCAAGATGAATAGAATAGAGCTAGAAGGGACCTTGGAGGTCTTCAAGTCCAGCCCCCTGCTCAAGCAGGAGAACCTATACTATCTCAGATAAGTGACTGTCTACTCTCTTCTTTAAAAACTCCTGTGATGGAGCACCCACAATTTCTGGAGGCAAGCTTTTCCACTTGTTAGTTGTCCTCACTGTTAGGAAGTTTTTCCTTAATTCCAGGTTGCTTCTCTCTTTGGTCAGTTTCCAACCCTTGCTTCTTGTCCTGCCTCTAGTGCTTTGGAGAATAATTTGACCCCCTCTTCTTTGTGGCAGCCCCTCAAATATTAGAATATTCTTTATAACCATAAATATTTCAGCAAATATATTCTCATACTACCAGTTATGTATGTCTTTCTACAACAGAAATAAGGAACAATAAGGTTACCTGCAATATTATCAAACCATAATTCCTAATATCCCTCACCATTAATCATGAAAGTTGGGCTTCTAGTTGAACAAACAGCCAAATAACCACATCTTTCTAACTAACAGAATTCATTGACAGCCTCTTATCACTTGCCCTCTCTGCCAACAGAAAAGCACAGAAGTGGATCAGTTAAGTGATGCTTGTTGGCTAGCCAGCAATGGCTTATCTCACTACTATAGTTCATCTAAATCACAAAAAACCTTTTCCATGCAGCAAAAAACATTTGGATGTCTTTCAGATGGCAGCTGCTCAAGCCACAAGCCCCGCCTTATATTTAAAGCTTTGAACTTGGTGCAGGGATACCAGAAGCTATGATGGAACTTGAACCAGGCATCTTCTGTAATGAGGACTAAGACCATCCAGGGCAAAACCAAACAGGGAAATGCTGTTACTTTTCAATGGAAAGTAATTTAGACAGAAGTATCCCATGACTATAAAACCTGAGAGTTAGGTACAATGTAAACTGATTAATTTTGAATTATTATTATCAGGAGGGGAGGGGAGGAGGGAGGAGAGGGAGGAGGAGGAGGAGGAGGAGGAGGAGGAGGAGGAAGAAGAAGAAGAAGAAGAAGAAGAAGAAGAAGAAGAAGAAGAAGAAGAAGAAGAAGAAGAAGAAGAAGAAGAAGAAGAAGAAGAAGAAGAAGAAGAAGAAGACAAATTCCATCCTGAAAGAGTCAGAGTTGAGAGGATCTAACCCAACTCAAATTGAGGTGGTGGGGTTTGGGCAAGGTCTTTGAGTTTTCCCCTGGGATTTGGGGAATGGAATGACAGCTCAGTTCAGAAGAAGAGCGTATTTTGAGAAGGGCCTGTGGCAGGTTGAGGGCAGACTCAGCTGTCAATTTTAAATACACTTAGGCTCTGGGAAGGAAAGTTTCTATCACTGTTGCATTTAGGTATAACAACTCCTTCTTTTTGGAGGGTGGGGGGAGATTTTTATTCCTTCCTTCTGGGTTTTTCTTAGTAGATTATTAATGCTACACTTTTTTCATATACCCATAACCAGAAACAATACATAATTCTTGTTGAAGCTGGGAGAAAATCTTATCAGAATTATTTTCCCTAATTGGAATTTACCATATAGTTTTCTTATGTAAACTCAGTTGATTCTATTTTAATCATCCTCTTTAGAAACATTTTATGTTGTAACATGAGATTTATACTAAAGACTTATGTACACTATTGAACTATTGATCAACCCATCACGTTGCGTTTTAAATATTCAGTTGTAAAATGAGAAAATCAATAAAATATTATAAAAAAAGAACTGCTTTTTCTGAAAGATTTATCTATTATTTTAATTGAAAGACAACAATAATAAAAAAATTCACCTTCATAGCTTGTACTACTTCCAATTCGTAAGCCATACCCACTGTACTAGTGGGTGTGCGGAACTCCCTAGGAGAACAAATTAAGTACATGTAAGCCAGCTTATTTACTAAGGCTATAATTCCATGTATATGGTTGGTCAAATTCAGTTACGAGACTGCTATACCAGGTGGTTTAGGGGTTAGATTGTTGGACCAGGAAATACTTTTTTTCCCATCTGCCTCTATTCCAAAAGTCACGACCCTAATTTTATATGTTGCCCTAGATCCCCATAGGGCACTAATGTTAATATTGATTCTTGCCAATATTGACAGAAGAAATTATTAAACACAGTGTGCAAGTTTTAAAAAGCCTGTTAATGTAGAGATCCTTTAGAAGTTTTGCCAGAATATTTCTTATTGAAAAACAAGTCATTGATGTATGTATGATCTATATCATCCACTCTGTCTGCATATGTATTTTACAGGTAATGCAACAATGGATGCAAATAAGCTTACAGCCTGCATAAAAATTTCCTTTTAGCTCATCGTACAAAGAGCACTGCAACATTAATGTTGACAGCATGTTGACTCATCCAAGTCCATTATAATATTTCAATCTTTCATCCAGGTATTAGCAAATCATCAACCCATTCCATCATCCCACCTGAGAGGAAAAATACACATTTTCATAAATATTGAAGATTTTTAAGCTCTTTTTATATTAATTGCACCATGTGGTTTTAATCATGTCCTTATTTACATCCTATCTGTATAACAAGTTATAATGTAAGATGTAGGTCTCTAGAGAACAAGCTGTGTGGGAAAAATGACAGCATCAGTCTGCTGTAGCTAATTTTCTCTCCCAATATTTTCTTTAGTAAACTTAACTCCTGAACAGATAATGTTCAGTAGTCAGATGAATAATAATACTAAATGCTAAAGTGCAAGAATTCAAATAGGCAAGCTCCTGCCACACAACAGTCAATAAAAAAAAGATAGTGGTTGTGGCAATGCTGGAGACAGCGGAATAAAAGTAACAGGAGTGTGTGTGTGGGGGGGGATCACAAAATACAAAGGCCTGCAAATAAAAGTAGAATGACTTTGTCAAAACAAAGCAAAGATGATTCCAATAGCTGCCTTGGAGGCAATCCCAAAATATCTGGAACAACACTTGAACACTATCATCACTGACAAAATCACTATCAGTCAATTGCAAAAGGCAACTTTTTTGAAATGGCTTACATCCTGTGATGATACTTTTAGCAACATCAAATAATTCTGCCTACCCCAAGCCTTTGGAAGGACTCAGTTGGTAGGTACAAATGCCAAATCCAGTCTAAACATCTGCCTGACTAAGCACCCATCAAAAGGAGAAGGCTTGGCACCACAAGAAACAAGAGCCAATGACTTAATAGCCACACTCAACACCCCAATCAACATCTAAAAAGCCACACACAACAGGCACCATATAGATACTACCCAGAATAGCCCAAAGCATATATACTCTGCTAGAGAGAAGTTCCCTGAGGATGGGCTCCAGCATGCCTCCAAAAGCTCAGAAACTCCGGTCCCAGTGACTGACCAAATTGGATCCTGCAACATTATCCTGGAACACGTATATTCATGTTCATTTGTAAAAAAATATTACAACCAACTTCCAAGAACTGGACTGAAACATAATGCTCCATGAAGTGTGAAGACACAGCAACTGAAGGAAAGAGGATATACGGGAGGAAAAGCAGATGGGTGAGGAGAAAGGACAAACAGAGAGCATAAATCTAGCTAGACAGGGAGAAAGTCCTACACAAAGGAGAAAAAGAAGCTGAGGAGGAAAAAGGGAGTAAGAAAGAGTTCAAAGGAAAGTAGGAATCAGGAAAAAAGCAGGGTGGATCTTCTCCATCTCAGGAACAAGATAAAGAGGTGACTTGAAGGCAAGCAATGATGAGGAAATGAAGAAACAGAATTTTCCCTCCTTGCTCAGTGGGGATGTCCATCAATATTGAACAAGATGAAGGAGAAGTGGAATGCAATGGAACAGCAGCTTTGGTTAGCAGCAGATGGGCCAGCAAAGACAATCTCTAACAAGTTAGCAAAGGAGAAAATGTGTCTTGCGGATTGGGACCGGTAGTGGGTTCTGGGGGAGAATGAGAATCCAAGCCCAGCAATGGGAAGCATGAGCTGGGGACTGCCCTGCCAAAAGAGAGAGAGAGAGAGAGAGAGAGAGGGAGCTGTGCACCAGGGGAGGCAATTAAGCTATTTATTTAACCAGCCCCTTTAAGTTTTCCCAACCTGAAGTTGTAATCTTCACAAGAAATCTCTGGAAAGGGGGTCCATGTGTGTCTGAAAATGAAAAGGCAAAGCTGCTAATACTAAGCCCAAACTTCTTGCATTCTTTTCTCACACCTGGGATACTTTATCCCTTTGCATTTCAAAAAGTAGGTTGACTGACTTTACTAATAAATGATTTGCTGTATAAAACTGTGAAGTTTATTTTTTATTAGATTTTTTTTTAGGGAGTGGGGTGGAATTTGACATTTCACATTAAGCTTCCAATAGTTAGGCAGAGGGGCATGCTTGGTCCCAGGATCTTTGAACCATAGGATCTTCAGTGGATCCAGAGGAATTCTTGGGGATCCAGCTTTCAAATCTGAGGCCACTACAGAGAGTTTCAATTTTAAGAGTGATTTGGAGCTAGATTATCTCACGGTTTTGTCATGGCTCTCTGAAGTAGGGGTGCATTCAGAACCAAGCTAACCCTGTAAAACTGCTCAATTCCTAGAAATTTCCACTAATTTCCTCTGTGAGTGTAATAGAAATGTCAACAAAATAGGAGCACTTAACCTGTAATATAGAAACGTACTAGGGGTAAAAGTTAAGATAGAAGAAAAATCAAGAGGTTCTTTTCCCTCCCATTGACCCCCAAATCTGGCAGATTCCTATTTTATTCCCCCAAAAGATATTAAATCCTTCTTTCCCCTCTCCTCCCACTCTCCACCTTTCTTTTCTACCTTGGAGTACTAAGAAATCCCATCAATGTTGCATTTCTCTGTCTCAGGCAAAAAGGCAGTTTGGGCAATACCTGAGTGCTGATAAATATATTCCAAGGATTATAACTCCTCCTCCCTTGTGAAGCATTCACAAATTCATCATTTGTGAATTTGTAAAACACTGTTTACCCGACCCACTTAGCCTGACATCTATCTAGAATATAAAAACATTGTTAACAAGTAAAACCAACAGCTAAATTAAACTTCTAAAACCTCTGTTAACAGTCTATTTAATGTATTTCACTTGCAGAAAATCTTCAACGGCTTCTGGTTTATCATAAGTCATAGCAATCATCATCTCTGGCCCATCCAGAATCAAATATCCTTGACCGATTCTTAATAATAAGGTTTTTCCCTAAGAAATTAAACAGGATCTTTTCTAACAATTGGATTTTATTCCCGAAAGTCATGAATCTCTGTTGTGTGTAACTCTACAGCATTCATTGTACAAAAATGTCTCCTATAAATTGCAAGATAAGATCTCTTGACAATTATTTTACAGTTGGGTATAATAAATTATTTCCCTGGTCTTCCTCAATCTTCTTGAAAACGTGTTCAACACTAATCCATTCTATCAAGTTTGAATCTTTAGAATCCATACCTTTGTTGGAATCCTCTAATCAACTTGTATTTTCCAAGTTAACCTCATCTTTCAGGACTGGAAGCATAAAATTACAGTCCAGTCCATCTTAATGTAAATCTTGTTGTAATGCTGTTGCTTGAATCTCGTTACCACCTTCTAAAATCATCGTTACTTTATCAAGCTTCTTATCCAAAGATTCAAGTTGAACTTGCAAGTTGAAAAATATTCTTTCTGCCCAGTTTTCTTAATAAACTTTATCTTGATATATTGCTTGTATTTTGACTATATTTTGATATACTGTAGTCCAAAATACTTCAGTGATTAAACTGAAGTAGTAGTTAAACTTTTACAGCTGAAACTTTTAGTCATAAAAAGATCATCACAGAGAGAGCACCATAACAGATTAATCTCAAAAGACCAGTGAGAGGAGGGAGGGGAGAGGGAGAGGGAGAGAGAGAGATCTTTATCAGAAGTTAAAAAATCTAACACAAGAATTTTCTTGATAAATTTATAAAATTTGTAGTGAAATTTCAATACTAATTGAAATAAAAACAGATCGCTTTCACTACTCAGAGTTGCAGTAGCTTCCATGCAGAAGAGATAGAACTGGTATATGGCAGTTAATATAACAATAAAAAGAGCATAAAAAAGCCACCTTAAGATCTAGCAGGGGGTTAAATTGAATCAGCATTCAACCATTAACATTTAAAAGTAGACATCAAAATGTGCAGTTAATTCCAGGGTCAAGAATGTCAAGATTTTTCCTAGAACGTTATCAGATCATAGTCCTGTATGGATGGAATTATTTAGGGAAGATGGAATAAGAAGATCTTGGAGGTTGAATGAAAATTTATTTAGATATGATGTACTTTCAGAAAAATGTAAAGATTATTTGAAAGAGTTTTTTGTTCTGAATATGCATAAAGGAACACCTATTGAAATGGTTTGGGATGCCAGTAAAGCTTATATGAGGGGGATTTTGATTCATATGAACAATGGTCATAGGAGTAAGCAGATGCAAAAACGTAAAGAATTGGAAGAAGAGATTAAATTGAAGGAGAAAGCTTTTATTTTGAATCCATTAGATAAAAGATTAAGGATTTCGATAAATTTGTTGAAAGAGCAATTTAATATGTTAATGGCGGATCAGGTTGCAACTAATTTGAGATATGCGAAGCATAATACTTTTTGTAATGCAAATAAGCCTGGTAGGTGGTTAGCTTATCAATTAAGGAAAAAAAGAGGTTATGTACAATAGAGAAAATAGAATATAAGGGCAAAGAAACATATCAACAACATTTGATTAAAAAGGGTTTTTTGGATTTTTATCAAAAGTTATATGCTAGTGAGAATGTACAAACCTTAGATATAGATAAATATTTACAGGAAGCGCATATTCCTGTAAAGGGAAGGGATGAATTGTTTAATCACTTCTGAAGAAATTATATCAGTAATTAAACAGTTAAAAGTGGGTAAGGCTCTGGGTACAGATGGCTTAACAGCAATTTATTATAAAACTTTACTTACAGAGATGGTAGAACCTTTAAAGGAACTATTTAATAATATCCAGGCTGGAGGGGAGGTGCCTCCATCTTGGAGAAGGGCTTTTATATCGTTGATCCCAAAGGAGGATCAAGATCTTACTCAGCCTAAGAATTATAGACCTATATCGCTTTTAAATACAGATTATAAGATTTTTGCAAAAATATTGGCAAATAGATTAATGTTAGTTTTGAAACAGATGGTTCATACAGATCAGTCTGGATTTATAACTGGAAGATATATGAAATATAATGTAAGACAATTAGTTAACTTAATTGAGTATTTGGATAAGAATAACCAAGTCCCTGCGGCATTGATATTTTTGGATGCTGAAAAAGCTTTTGATCAATTGAATTGGCAATTTTTATTGAAAGTTGTGGAAAAGATGAATTTTGGGGATGAATTTCTGCAATCTATTAAGGCCATATATCAACAACAATCAGCGCAAATTATAATTAATGGGGGATTAACAGATGCATTTAAAATTGAAAAAGGTACAAGACAAGGGTGTCCCCTGTCACCATTATTGTTTGTTTTAACATTGGAGATTTTACTGATTAAAATTCGGGAATCTACTAGAATACAGGAAATAAAAATAAAACAGAATGATTATAGGTTAAGAGCATTTGCAGATGACTTGGTTGTTACACTATCTCAACTGATTCAATCGGTTATAAATTTGATGGAAATTATAATACAATATGGGAAAGTTTCGGGCTTTAAGGTGAATAATAATAAGACTAAAATATTATCTAAAAATATGACTATGAATGAGAAGGATATTGTAACTTTTTATAAAACTTTTCAATAAAAAAAATGTGCAGTTAAAATCCAGGCATTCTTAAAAAGCAGACATTGGAAAGGAAAAAGATGGAGACTTGGCTCTCTGACACTCCCACCTAGAATTGTTTTCTTCTAAGTCTTTTTCTCATCTAAGAGTCATCTTGAGTCATTCCTAGTAGCTTCCATTCATTGCCAGGGAGCGTGCTCCCAAAGAGCCAGTGAAACCAGCTGTCCATCAGCAGGAGAGAAAAAAAAATCCTGCTGGCTCAGAACGCCATCTTGGTAAATACTAGGTACATTTTATTTCACTGAGTTTTTCAGTTAAGGAGTTGATACATGACAGAGGAATTTGTAACAAAATATGAGAATTCGGTTGAAAAAGAAATTATTATTTACACATGCATTGTATAGAAGTTAATTTTAACAATTATTAAAAATTCCATGTAAACAGTCTCTGGATTTTCATTCTCCTATAGAAGTAGGATGAAAGCTAAGGTGCTGTATTTTTGGCACCTTCAATTAGGCCTGTTCACCAAGTCTATCATCTTTTATTTATGCATCTTGAAGAAATCCACTGCCGGACCTGATGTAGTAATGTCTACTGGAGAAAGTGTGGTTCAATCTGTAGTCCAGCGTTAGGAATCTTCTCTACTTTCCTCCTCCTTTTCCTTCCATCAGCTATAATTTTCTCAGGCAAAACAAGAATATAATGGCATAATAATGCACTGGGAAAGACAAAGGAAGTGGAACATAATTATGGTTCTGAAATGAGACAACTCCTGCCCTGATTGAACTTGGACAAGTATTTCTTTGCTCTCCACTTCATTTCCAACCCCATTATTACTTTTGTCTACTGTCAGCTTCTGGTTATATATGGGACATACAGTATATAAATATATACTGTATATCTATCCTTCCTTCCTTCCTTCCTTCCTTCCTTCCTTCCTTCCTTCCTTCCTTCCTTCCTTCCTTCCTTCCTTCCTTCCTTCTTCTGAAAAATTCTCATCAATTCCCTTTTGAGTAAAGAATCACCTATCCATGAGTTAGATGGCTATATAAATTTGTTAAATAAATAAGTGAAATAAATAAATCCAGAGTGTATTCTTCCCCATGACATGTTCAGATCCTCTCATTTTTCTGCCCTTTCTCTTTCTGGCTGATGTCTCTCTGTTTCTTGGTCTTCTTGAAATGATTTACACACATTCTCCTTTGACTTGTGTGGTATCATAACCCTGCATTTTATTATTTATAATGTCATTTTATACAGGCAACTACAATGATTAACTAAGTAAAATGAATTTGTTCTGTCATGCTTGGCTGATAGACAACAGAATATATCATGAAAACGAGTCAGACTTTTATAAATACACTTAACAGGAATCAATGGTTGGTTACACAATCATGTTCTGTAAATTTCTAGTAGTTTTATAAATTACCCAGACTGAAAATATAAAACCTGTTTCAAGATTTCCCAATAATACAGAGCTTTATCCCAGAATTACATGCAGCTCATTCAAGATCTTATATTATTTTCCTACATTCCTTTTCTCCCCTCCTGATTTGATGATTTTTAAGGGGTGATTATGTCAATGCTGAACCAGATGTTTTCCAATACTGCAGCTTTATTACTAGAGGTAGTCCTAAACTTATGATCATAATTGAGTCCAAAATTTTTATTGCTAAGCAAGGCAGTTGTTAAGCGAGTTGAGTCCCATGTTAGGACCTTTTCTGCCATAGTTGTTAAATGAATCACTAAACTTAAGAGAAGGATGTGGTTGTTAAGCTAATCTGGCTTCCCCCATTGACTTTGTTTGTCGGAAGCCAGCTGGGAAGGTCACAAATGGTGATCACATGGCCCCAGGACACTGCAACCATCATAAATACATGCCAATTGCCAAGAGCCTGAATATTGATCACATGACCATGGGGATGTCGCAATGGTCATAAATGTGAAAAATGGTAATGTCACTTTTTTCAATGCCATTGTAAATTTGAATGGTCACTAAAGGAATGATTGTAAGTCAAGGACTACCTCTAGTCTTCTTAATGGAAGTGATGAATGGCTCAAGGGGTAGAACTTAACCTGAAGTTGGGGCTGGGCAAGACATAGGTAAAAGAGATTATGTCAAGCACCAGGGAAATCAGGAAATCCAGACAGTTCAAATGAGTATAAAGATTTATTGAAAGCTAAAGCTCTCTACAAGAATCTGAACTACCAATGGTCAAAGCAAATTGGCAGTAGATAAGAATCAAAGGAATTCAAGGTAGGCTAGACATAGATCTCTTGTGGGTGCAAAGAGACTCATGATTGATGATGCATTTGACCCCTCCCTCAGGCTCACCTGGTCACCTCCTACATCATACAATAGAAAAATGAAGAGATTGCTTTATCCAGCCAAGGTCCACCATATGTTCCTTGTCATACAAAAAATAGAAAGGAATAGCAAGCAAGAACATGTTGGCTTTTATACACTTCAAAGACACATATATTAGGGATTGGAGTTGCATTAGCACATGATTCATTTTTAAATTTTGAGTTTTCTGTACAGGTTCACAACTGCAGGGATTACATGGCCCCAATGATGATTACAGCCCATATTTATAGTACCATAAGTATAAAAAAACGTGACCATTTTTGAGATCTAGTCCCTAAGACTCCTATTTAAAGCTGAAATGGTTTACTAATCCCTGTACTAGATGATCTTTATTTTTATTTCTTTGTTACTGTAAATTTATTTATTAGACCATGAACATACATAATACTTCTTCCTCCTCCTTTTCCCATAACAACAACTCTGGTCGATTCCAGCTCAGATCTGGAATTCATTTTTCTAATTATCAACTAGATCATTTTGGTCATATTCTGAGAAGCTCATAATGTGCTCTATGCAGTCTATGCTTGCCTTTCTACCACAACGTCATTCTCTAAAGCATATGAAATACTCCGAATGCTTGTTAATTCATCAGGTTGAAGTCTGTATGCCTCTTTTTTCCTTGCAAAAGTGCCTGTTAACCACTTCTTTACGTCCATAGGTACTGAATCCCACCGGATACTAGAAAGTTCATCCTCAGTGTCCAAAAGGCTCCTGCAAAAATCCAAGTTTTTATATATGTATCTTTGTATTCGTTCATTCATTTAAATGATGTACATCTCAAGTGACTAAGAGGAAGAAATAACCTTTGCAAATAGCAACCACATGGATGCATAAATGATGGGGAGTTCAATGGGGAGTTCAATCTTTTAACCCTTGCCATGGTTCCATTAAAAATTTCCACTCTCCCAAAAGTTGCTACATAAACACAAATCTTTTTCCAAATGCAAGCAGAACTTCAGAGTAAGACTTTGTACCAGCATGAGACACCCTTTTCTGCCTATTATATTTTTGAGGAATGCGTGCATATATGTAACCCTAATTTAATAATTTAAGCCTTCAATCTGGGCTGCAGTGAAAAGAGGTGGGGCCAGTGGTGGGATTCAGCCAATTCGCAGGCCCAGGCCCAGAATGGACTTCCGGAAGCAGCATCCACACAGAGAACCAGTTGTTCACATATATGAATCCCACCACTGGGTGAGGCTTCCTTTAGGCTCTGTCACTGAGTTACATGCAGTCTCAAAATAAGTGGCAAATGCCCAAGGAAGATGAACCCCCAACAGTGACCAGGGACGCTTCCCTCTCCTTAGGTCAAAGTAATGATATACTTACAAAAGAGTGGCAGAAAGTTTCTTTTTGGTCCTTTGATCGCAGGTTTTTGTTTTGGCTTGGTTGATATTAGTTTTGATGCCAATCTTCTCTCTTTTATCCTGTGTCATACCTGCAGCTGTTTTTGTTTTGTCTACAACCGTTACTGAAATAATTTCCTACATTTATAGCTAATAAAGTACCTTCCTACTCCTATATGCATATCATTTTTATACATTCTCAATGGATGTTAAGTTCAAGAAAAATGTCATGCCTTCTTCCAGAAGCATTGTGACATCATTCCAATGTAACCATTAACTACTATTGTGCAATCCCTGTGACCCTACTGCACAGGATTTCTTCCTTCCCCATGGAAAGCAATGTGAACAGTATAATCTTCTGGTGTTTTTTATTCCCACTTTTTCCTCTCAGTTTACTGTCCTGTGCAAGAATTAGAGCAATGACAGCCATAGCAGTGACCACATGAAGACCAATGAATGGGTGATGGTGTTAGCAATGAAGAGATACAGCACTCAGTATTTCTGAAAATGGATTTAGGACCATTAAAGCCACATGCTGAGTTTTATAAAAAAAATGTTTGTACTTTCATTGGTCTTCACACTAGCTTAACTATGAGACTGGAATATATACAGTAGTATTTACCCCAAAGAAAGGTGACCTGTAATTTAAACTGACCTCCCCTCTTCCCTAAAGCTAGAATAGAGAAAAGAATTACCAACATAACTGAATATATTATCTAGTCTGGTAAAGAAATATCTGCAGACAAGCAAGCAAGCAAACTGAGAGAGCGCCCAGGACTCAACTCTGAGCTACAGATAATCTAGTATCTTAATTGTCTTGGGAGTTTCCCGGTACTCCCATGTTACACCTTTGCTCCGCGAGCTGCATTGGTTGCCAGTTGTCTTCCGAGTGAGATTCAAGGTTCTGGTAATGGTTTTTAAGTCGCTATATGGCATGGGTCCGGAGTACCTCAGGGACCACCTGCTGCCGGCGTCAACTTCCCTCCGCCCTGTGCGTTCCCACAGAGAGGGCCTCCTCAGGGTGCCTCCAGTCAGAGAATGTTGGCTGGTGGCCCCCAGGGGGAGGGCCTTCTCTGTGGGCGCTCCGGCTTTATGGAACCAGCTGCCGGTCGAGCTCCGGATGGCACCGGACCTTCACTCCTTCCGACGCGGTCTGAAGACCCATTTATTTGAACAAGCTGGCCTGGCCTGATGGGGGATGTTAGGTTTTTTAATGGGTTTTTATATTGTTATTGTTTTTATCTGGGCTATTATTTAATCCTTTTTAACTTTTGTATTCTCTATTTATATGTGCCCTGTTCACCGCCCTGAGTCCTTCGGGAGAAGGGCGGTATATAAATATAATAAAAAATAATAATCAATACAGTCCAAAAGAACCCTTCCCCCCAAAAATAAAATAGAAATGTTTACTGATTTTTAACTTACTGCCTGCTAATGACTAGGCTCAAATTGTGAACACAATAGGGGTGGCCCTAGCTCACCTGAGAAGACTCTAATGCTGAGAAAGATGAAATGGAAGAAGAGGAGATGATCAGCAGGGAGTGGATGGGTTCAGTTGCAGTGACAACGGGTGCACCCCTGGGAGCCTTGAAAAGTCAAGTTGGGGGATTAATTGCCTATAAATAAAGTATCCCAGAATTCATTGATTCCCATCTTCATATACCAACCATTGTCACCCACTCACACAGACACAGGCACTTCCTTTCCATCCCTCCAACAAAAAGAGAAGGAAGAGCTACTAAGAGGAAAGAGAAACTTCTCTGGAAAAGGAAAGGAGGGAAACAAAACTGAATGGAGATGCAGATTTTTTTTTTACAAACAAACAGAAAATGAAAGAAAAGAGAAAAGGGGTCTCTCTGGATCTTATAAAAAGGTTACAGGTAGTCCTTGACTTACAACAGTTTGTTTGGTGACAGTTCAAAATTATAACAGCAGTGAAAAAAGTGATTTATGATTTATGACCATTTTTCACACTTATGAACATTGCAGCATCCCCAAGGCAACTGGGCAGTTGCTTGGCAACCGGTTCATATTCCTGATGGTTGTAACCCCAGGGTCATCTGATCATCTTCTGGAACCTTCTTACAAGCCATGGGAAAGCCAGATTCATTTAACAACTGTGGCAAGAAAGGTCATAAAATGGGGCAAAACTCACTTAAAAACTGTCTCACATAGCAACAGAATTTTTGAGCCCAATTGTGTTTTTAAGTCAAAGACTACCTGTACATTCAGCAGGCAAACAACCATCCTTAAGCACTAGTCATTTTTAGGTTAATTTTCATTTTGTTCATTCCTTTGGTTTCTACAACTTCTATTTTTCTCAGGGACCAGGCAACCCATGCCCCACTGGGTAATCATTTCAGAGATATTTCCTTACCTAAACAGAGAAACAGAATATGGTCGGGCAAAAAAGCAGTGGGAGTGGAAGCAACTTTTTGCCAGCTTCCCCATTGAGTCTCCTTGGGGGAAGCAGGCAGGGAGCATCAGAAATCTTTCCTTCCTTCCTTCCTTCCTTCCTTCCTTCCTTCCTTCCTTCCTTCCTTCCTTCCTTCCTTCCCTTCCCTTCCCTTCCCTTCCCGCCAGAAGGTTAGTGGAGGCTGCTGGGTAGGGGAAAAAGAGAATTGGGAGAATTGTCTGGAAAACTGTAATGAAATATTGAAAAAGAAGATCACATGATCGCAGCATCAACCCACCAGCACAGCAGAACTAAGCAGCCACAACGTTCCCTAATTTAACCACGGGTGTCATGGGTCCTAGATTTGGACACATTCTGTAAATTAGCCTACTGAAGTGCCTTAGTTCAAAAACTATGCTGGGCTATTTTACCCAGTTAAAAAACATGACAATGAGAGTTTTAGTAGTATACAGATAGAGGTAAATGAGACTATCCCATTTGCAAGTACTTTTTTTTAGGAAAAATAGTCTTCCTACTGGTCAAATACTGTAAGTAAATGTTATGTAAGCCTGGATATTGTCATGTCCAAAACCAAGAATAATGTGGCTGTAAGGACCCACCTCAGCTAACCACCCAAGAAAGCAGAACTCTTGAAACAGGCATTGTCTCAAAAGGAATTTTTATTAGGGCTTAGTGACAGTAGGGAAGTCAAGGTGAGATCTGGGGAAAAGCCCACTTTAACTATACCCACTTTTAACGGTATAGTTAAACTAGCAATCTTCCTCCTCCCACCAAAGTCATAGTGTCCATTTGAAATCCAGCCAATCCACAGGTGGTATGATGTTTGGGTAACTGGCACAGTTGGTGTGCGTCTTCTCCAGTTTAATTTCTCCATAGTTGCCTCCCTGATAAGAGAGACAGAGTCTTTTCTCAAGTGCATAGAGGTGGGAGAGGAAAAGCAGAAAGTTATTCCAAGAGAAAGCAAACTCCCCCCCCCAGCAGAATGGCAGGCCCCAAACAAAAGCACATATGCAGGGAAAACAATAAGGATTTGGGGACCTGACAGTGACAATTCTTCAGAGTCCTCTCTTGTTTCACATCTATAGACTATTGGCAGACTGGGGACCCCACGATCTGCTTGTACAGTATACTCTGTGAACTATTAGAGAGAGCCTATCTTCACCCTCCTGGTCCCATGCATAATATCTGTGTTGGGTCACCTCTTATTCCTCGGGAATGCACTCTGTCCCTTCTGGGGATCCACCTCATTGTTAGAGTCCATCACAGATATTTATATAATTTTATGGCAAATTGTGTAGATAGAGAAATGTCCCAGCAATGTTATAACCATGATAATCTAAGGAAAGTTTCAGTTCTGCACAATTTCAGTTCAGTGCAAATAACACCCATATATATCTATATGACCTACAGAAAGGAAGATATAAATATGTGCACAGGACTGGCTCTAGCTTAAAGCAGAGCAGGAACCACTCTAGAAATGCTAAATTTTAGAGCATGCCCAAACAGAAAAGATTTCTGAAAAAACAATAAAAAATGAAGCAGTAACAATGTCCTCCATGAGCCACCACAAGGATTAAATATAAGTAGGCAACCCATGACCCAATTGGTCTTCCTTTCAGAGGTATTTCCTTACCAGATTCCCCAATGCTTTCAATTGAGACAGAATTTCTAATATATTATCTTCACTGGAAAAGTTGGGACACCTTCAGAGATATATCTGCCTTGAAAATAGCCCACGTGGAACTGTATAGCACAGGCAAACATCAGCACAGGAAATGTTTTATGATATTTAATGTTATGTCATGAGTCGTTTTATAAAGAATTTTATGTAATAAAATGTTTTATAGAAATTGCTGAATTTCAGTTCCACAGGAGTCAGTGGTCCCAGATTTTGGACACATTATGTAAGTTAGCCCATTTGAGGTACCTAATCTGAAAATGCCTTGCCCTATTGATGCACTATTTCACCCTGTTGAAAGTTAAAAGAAACAAGAGTTTAGTAGCATACGGAATTTGCAGAATTGTTGCTATATGACAGACATGTCAAACACAAGGCCCGGGGGTTTCATGTGGCCCGCGAAGCCATCCTGGAAACAGTGAGGGAACGGCCCCCTCTGCCTTGGCCCTGGCCCAGAGACCCTCCTTCTGCCAGAGACCCTCAGATCTGTCCCACTCCTGCCCAGGCCCCCATAGGCACCCTTGATGCGAATGATGTAGAGTTGGCCATGCCCACCCAAGTAGGCCATACGCACTCTAGCCACGCCCACCAAGTAGGCCACGCCCACCCTGGCCATACCCACCCAGCCCCCTGAGGGCAACCGCAATGCTGATGCGGCCCTCAATGAAATTGAGTTTGACACCCCTGCTATATGCCAATGATTGCTGAAGAGATTAAAATCAGTTAATGAGCTGTATAAATAGGGAGAAAATGTCCAAGAAAAAAAATTGTCCAGGGCTGAAAATTGCAAGTGTAAAGGTCAAACGCTGGAAGGAAAAGAAAGAAAGAGGGTGCCTTTTTGAAATCCCTAACAATGTGGGAACACAGCTGGGAAAAGAGCTGAATGTGATTTTGCCTGGAGCACCAAAAGGCGGCCCTGTATGTGTATTTCATTTTCACTACTCAATGCTTCATTTGAGAGGAAAAAGTAACCGGTCTACCTGGTATGTTTTTCTGAATTTTTTGGAAGTTGGTTTTACTGGATGGCGTGGTCTTTGTGGGCTTTATTTAAAAGAGGATCCTCTCTTGCAGTGTAACCCTATCCCTTCAAAACTAAAATGTTTGTGTTGCGTTAAGGTACAGTTAGAAAACATTTAAGTGTAAAGAAGCAACCTAAGGAACCTGCTTAGGATGCCCAGTATTTAGGCAGAAAGGAGAAGATTGTCCTGCCTTATCCCTTACTATAAATCAGGGGTCTTCAAACTTGGCCCTTTTATGACTTGTGGACTTCAACTCCCAGAATTCCTCAGCCAGCAAAGCTGGCTGAGGAATTCTGGGAGTTGAAGTCCACAAGTCATAAAAGGGCCAAGTTTGAAGACCTCTGCTATAAATGGAAAGGGATTCTGCACTGCCATTTGGCAGAACTAAAGCACAAAAAAAAGGAGAGGGGGAGATAGGCGGACCGGGTGGATCCGCTGCTGTTTGGGGAGGCAGAGCCCGTGCCCGGAACAGCAGGTGCCGAAACTTTCCCCGCTTTTTCCAGCAGAGACCAGCTCGCTGCTTGGAGGGCAGCTTTGTTCCTTCGCCGCGATTCGGTGCCCTCCAAACAGGGTTTCCTCCCGTTCAAGCAAAGCTCGGCGACCAGGAAAAAAAAACAAATTACACCACTTCAACCTTTTCCTGCCGCCGGAGGATTTCCTTGCTCCTTCTCTCGCTCTCCGGCAGGCCGCCGTGAAAGGAGGGCTCCCGAGGGCAACTGGAAGGCTTCCCTACGGGAGGAGCCAGTTTCTATAGGAAACAAGTAACAACAGACGGGAGAACCAGGAGAGGGCTCGGTCCTAATCGCGAAGGGGAATGGTTTTATATCTTTTTTTACGCTGCCCTTAGCAGCCCGTGGAGTAGATGGCGGCCCCGGCAGAAACGGGTCCGGAATTCTTTCTTCGCCGCATCTCTTAGGCTTAAGAGGTTTTGCTGGATTCAGGAGGTGGGCGAAAGGCAGCATGACGGAGCTGCACGAAGCGGCGGCTTTGGGTAAATACGATTTAGCGGAAGACATCCTCTCGAGCGGGCTCGCCGACGCAAATGGCCGAGACGCCGACTGGAGCGACAGAACGCCGCTCCACTGGGCGGCAGCACACGGTGAGCCATCGGGTGGGGGACGCGCCTGCGCCAGAAGGAAACTGAAGGAAAAAACGCGGCGCCCGAAAGTAACACGAGTGCACGGAGCAATTCCGAACGGGTAATTTCCAGTTCGGTTTGCAGCCGGCCTCTTCCCAGCCGTCCGCCGCGTCCTGTTCAGAGCAAGCGCGCAAAAGCTGATCGGTTAGCAAATTCGTATTTCCTGGTGCAGGGGTAGGCAACCTTGGCTCTTTTATGACTCGTGGACTTCAACTCCCAGAATTCCTGGGCCAGCCATGCTGAGGAGAAAGGGAGAGGTTTCCAAGCTGAGCCATGCTGGCTCAGGAATTCTGGGAGTTGAAGTCCACGAGTCATAAAAGAGCCAAGGTTGCCTACCCCTGTCCTGGTGTAACAGAAATCAAAACGGGGGTCAAAGTTGCGCAAAAGCGGAGGCTGAGGCGGAAAAGCCAAGAACGCTGCTTACCTTTCAGATTCTGGAATCGGTGCTGCGGCTAATTAGCATGGAGGTTTATTAGCGTGGCCTTTCCTTATCCCCGTTTGGGTACCTGGTGAAATAAAAGTGGAAAAGGGGTCACCAGGTGATCCTTCCTTTGCTCTGCACCAGTAAAGAAACTATTTGACAGCAACGATGTCTTCGAGGTTGCGTGAGGCAAAAGAATGAGAGCAGGAACCCCTGCGCTACAGTGTTATTTTAATAGTAAGAGACAGAATAACAAAACAAAATCAGAAAAACTCATTTCAAAAAAAAGTTATAAATTGATTTGCATTTTAATGAGTGAAATAAGTGTTTGATTCCCCTATCAATCAGCAAGTTTTCTGGCTCCCAGGTGTCTTTTATACAGGGAGTGCTATTAATCTCAGCTTTTACCTGTATAAAAGACACCTGTTCACATAACCAATCAATCAGATTCCAAACTCTCCACCATGGCCATGGCCAAAGAGCTGTCCAAGGATGTCAAGGACAAGATTGTAGACCAACACAAGGCTGGAATGGGCTACAAGACTATCACCAAGCAGCTTGGTGAGAAGGTGACAACAATTGGTGCGATTATTCGCAAATGGAAGAAACACAAAATAACTGTTGATCTCCCTCGGGCTGGGTCTCCATGCAAGATCTCACCTCATGGAGTTTCAGTGATCATGAGAATGATGAGGAATCAGCCCAGAACTAATGATCTCAAGGCAGCTGGGACCATAGTCACCAAGAAAACAATTGGCAGGGCTTTTTTTCTCATAGAATGCTCAGAACGGAGTTCCAGCACCTTTTTTTGGATGGAACCTTGTAGAGTAGGCAAGGCGGGTTGGGTTGTATGACATGTGTGAGTTCCAGCACCTTTTTCTTTTACAAAAAAAAAGCACTGACAATTGGTAACACGCTACTCTGTGAAGGACTGAAATCCTGTAGCGCCCGCAAGATCCCCCTGCTCAAGAAAGCACGTGTACAGGCCCGTCTGAAGTTTGCCAATGAACATCTTAATAATTCAGAGGAGAACTGGGTGAAAGTGTTGTGGTCAGATGAGACCAAAATAAACTGTTTGGCATCAACTCAACTCACCGTATTTGGAAGAATGCTGCCTATGACCCCAAGAACACCATATTCACATATGTTAGGTGGGAGGCTATAAAGATTTAAGTAAGTAAATAAATTAGAATATGTGAACCATGAATCTCCAATATGTTGTTGTTACAAGGTAATGCCAAGTTCCATATAACTTTATACTATGTATTTGTATGAACAGACATTTTAAAAAATGGAGTACCCAATATCCATCCAGGTAATTCATGAACATTTCAGCCTATGCAGAATGTGAAAATGTTCTCCAATTGATAGTTTAAAGAAGTCACAACAAGACCCAGTTCTCAGAATTAAATAAAAAAACTGCTTCCCAAAGCAAGAGATTCCAGAGGCTGGTCTAAAAGAGCTACTTCTGTGTTAATGGGAAAATTTTCTGCTGCTAGCTATTCTTGTTGCTCTAATGTCCTGTTTGCATTTTCTACAGGCCACTCAAAGATGGTAAAGCTGCTTGTGGCACATGGTGCTCGCCTGGTTTTGCGAACCGAGGCAGGTTGGACTCCAGTTCATTTTGCTGCAGAATCAGGGCGACTGGGCACGTTGAGAACACTGCACTCCTTGCACGCACCGATGGATGCCCCAGATCTCTATGGAGATGTTCCAAGAAGAATTGCAGAAATCTATGGGCACAAAGCCTGCGTCAAATTCTTAGAAATGTAAGCACGGTATTGGCAGAAGAATTAAGGCAGGTGACCTTGTAACTTTCCTTATGCATTGGGAGTAAAGGGGCTCACCTCAGTCCAAAGTTAGAAAATGAAAATATCAAAACAATTCAAATGGATGGTATTCAGACCAGTCTTTTCCCCCAGTGCATGTTGGGAAAGCAAACAATCAGTTGCTTTTCCTCTGTAGTAGCAGGTCTTCGGGACCTGCTCTTTCCATCAATACGGGTAGTCCTCGACTTGGAAAAGGTGATCACATGAAGCCAGAACACTGCAATCATCACAAATAGTTGCCAAGAGTCTCAATTTTGATGACGTGACCATGGGGATTCTGCAATGGTGGTGTGAAAAACGCTCATAAGTCACTTTTCTCAGTGCCGTTGTAACTTAGAATGGTCACTAAATGAACTATTGTAACTAGAGAAGTAGCTGTACCGCTTTCTTGCCATTCCCTCCCCCTCACCCCGAAAAGCCTTCCTCACGTTTGACACCTTCCCTTCTGATGCATCCTCTCCATGTTCTATGAGGAGCTCTGCAAGACTTTAAAATCCAGAACTCTGTTCGAGGAATCCCATTTGGATTGAGGATGGTAATTGTACTAACAAACCTTTATGAGTGACTTGCCCCCTGCTGCTTCGTTTTTGCCTGAATAAACAATCAGTGAAGTTGCCTTCATTGGTGTTAACCCGATATTTCTCTGTAGAGCTGAACTGAACTAATGCTAAAGCACCCATATGTATTTAAGGAATTTTCCCATATTTTGTTGCATTGGTGTCCTCTAGGGTTTGAGAAAGCAAAGCCAAAGCTCTTCTGCTCTTAATTAATTTTAGAACTGCCGTCAAGAGCGGGTTATGGTAAAGACGGATGCAAAATCCCCCAGCCTTCTCAATGGAAAGAGTCCCTTTCAAGTCATGATCAGCCATGGGTAGTAGCTTATCCAAAACCTTTTCCTCTTTCCTTTTGATCTAGAGCTGAAATAGAACACAGGGCATATTGCCAGATGGCAAAATCAAAGGGAATCCAACTGGATGAGAAGGATGAAGCTTGGGAGCTTAAGAAGGAAGAGCTTCTGAAAAGTAAACCCTTCTCTCCAAAGAAGCTTCTGAAGCACAAGATGCAGGGAAAGGATGGCAAACAACTTCCTTCAAGAAAACAGTGAGAAGAATGGTAAATTTCAGATAAGCTACAGTAGATGAGGGGGGGGGGGTCTCAGCTACCTTAATTTTGTAGTCACTGAAATTCATCTATTTCATTTGCTATTTTTCTTATTTTGATCTAGTTAATCACCATCTCAGTTTAAGAAATTTTTAAAAGCATGCACGAAAAATTCCATTTTATATGAATTTTGCCTGATTAATTAATTTTGCATACACTTTTGTATAATATATTCATATTTTAAGCTTTCCTCTAATTTAATGTTTCATACTTGATGATTACACTATGTATATCTTTGCTGTAATATTCTCTTAATATTATTATTATTAACATTAAGGGGAATATTAACATTTATTATTTTTATTTTATTAGAGTTTCTGGTCATATTTTAATTTGAAGGCGCTGCCAAAGTGGGAAACCAGGTTGCACATAGCCAAAGTGGGAAACAAAGTTGCACTCAATGAAGATGAAAATCTGTCTCTTATTTTTTAATGCGTATAAAGAAATCTTAAAGTTGGGAACATCTCAGCAGTATAATGCATGTGGTCAAAATCAATTTTGTTTTTTTAAGATTTATATATTTACTACTTCTAATGTTATTTCTTCTAATATATGTTACCTTTATTTTTCCTTATTTCTTCTTTCCCTCTATGTGTTAATTGTTCTAAGGTTCATCTAATATTTGTTTTGGTATTATCATTTATTACTGCTGATCTCTGCTTTATTACTGCTGATCTCACTCTGGTCACCTTTGAGATTGCTTTATGCTTCATTAATTCACATTTCTGAACAGTCTTTTGATGGGTGTCAAAGCTGGGAATGTTTTAAAGTGAGTAACCATGTAAGAAACAATTATTCTAAATGCTATCAGGTAACTGATAGCATTTAGAAATTATCTTTACTATCTCATGCTTTGGCATATTTGGAGAGAATGGTTAACTGATTGGAATGAAAGGAGAATGTATCTGCTAAACATTATGTAAGCAAAATAATAAAAAATAGGCAAAACGCAAAGCTTTGTTCTATTAATAACATTAAAAGTACTAATCACAATAACAATCTTCTCAATTGCGATTGGATCTGTTTCTATTGTCAAACATAAATTGTTTCACCCCTTGTTTTTATTGCTAGATTGATGATAAAAATAACTCTCCAACACAATTCTTTAGTATGTTTATTTTATTGTTTTATTTATGTTTTGCTAACTACCTTTTTATCCTTTTAATAAAATATCATAATGAACATTGTTTTCAAGTTCAGCACTGTTAGAAAAACAGGTACACAAACTATGCAGACTTTCCCAAAGAGGAAAAATAACATCTGGCCTTAAACTTAAAAAATCTGTAACTACTTTCCTATAAATGCAATTCTCAAATAGATATAAAAATCAAAACTGGAGTCCTTTTATGCACTATCTTTCTTTATCACCTTTCAAGGTTCACCTCTATATAACATACAAAGTGAAGGACAGAATTAATCACTTCTTTACCAGCAAAGTACAATTTTAGTTCCAGAAGTTCCCAGATCAAATTATTAGCTTGTACTGAAAAAGACCTATAAATAAAGGTGGTTCAAGGCTGTTTTGCAGTTCTCTTCAGAAATATGTTTGACAAAAGGAGCATCAACACAACAAAATTAATGACTTCTGTGATCATGAGAGATGGGTATGTCTCCATAGAGGAAAAAATGGGAAATAAGTTTGATGGATGCTTTAATCATAAAGGTTCTCACTGACTGCTGCAGGATAGATAGAAATTGAACAAGTTTGTACATCAGCAGGGCTTTTCTGACACATCAAGGCCCAGTGGCTTCTGTAGACATTTCCATGCATATAAAAAAAGGAAGGGGAATTGGTGTATGAAGGACAGGAGCAGGCAGAATATGTAACTGAAGATTCTGGTCTTGAGTGCTGTCAGTTATTCTTGGCGCAGTATTCATGGGAAGGCAGAGAAGTTCTAAGGTACACATTAGAGGCTGGATTGACAGCTTTCTATGTTTGACATAAACGCATGAAAGATGTGGCTGGAGGGGGAGAGAACCAGTTTATATGAGAAATGACTTATCAAAAATTGTCCTGTCCTGCTTGAATGTCCTGGATGGGCCTGTTGAATATTTCCACACCTCGCTGGGCATAAGACCAGGTAACAGCCTAGCCTGGTGCCTTAACCACTAGACCAATGACAACCTCACCAGCTAAGAAATCCAAGCATCTTATGGTTAACCATAAAGGACTGCTTGTTTTGGGAACTTTGCCCCTTTGCCTGCCTTTTTTGGGGGGACCATTATTTATGATGGTAACAGGTTTCACACAGCCTTGCTTTTTTCACTATGGAAATAAATGATTGCATTACACATTACTTTATATTTCCTCAACTGCATATCCCCCCTTGTATATGTGTATGTATGTATTCAATTTATATTGCCCAATTCAGATTGGCATCCATCAGACTCATTTCTCCCATTTTCCCCTCAACCTTGTGAAATGCAGTAAATTAAGGAAGGGCTGAGCCAAAGTTACCCAGTGGATTTCAGCTGAGGTTGGATTACAACAGGGGTCGACAACCTGAAAAAGGAAAAGAGCCACTGGGAACCGGTTCCATCACACAAAAAAGTGGGAGCCGCGTGCGTGTGTCCATGCACGCGCATGCGCAAAATGTTTTTCCTTGCGCATGCGTGGACGCGCGCGGTTGCCATTTTTTAAATGTATGATGGAACCGGTTGCGCGATGGCAACGGCCTGTTTGCAGAGCTACCGCCTTCGGAGGAAGGCGGCAGTTTTGCAAACGGGCTGCGGCAGCTTTCCCAACATCATTAGAACATGGGTCTTTCCAATTCCATTCCAACAGTTCATCCGAAACCTGGAAATACTGTAGTTACCCATATGTGGGTTATCAAGTAAGAATTGCCACTTCATAACAGTCTTCTGGCATTCACTGACTATTGGTTTAACTGCTTTTTCTTTTCATTACTAAATGAAACAGACTATGATTTTTGTTCTTAAGGTAAATTGCCTCGAGTGAACATCAGCTTTATCGTGAATATTGGACGGCTGTACATTTCTCCCTTCTTGTTTTTGAAAACTCAACCAAATCTTCATTATTTATCCTGATCCTATATTTTAACACGATTCTTCTAAAATTTAGTCTGATTGACGTCTCATTTCAGATGAGGTAGAGGGGTTATAAATCGGCTAGATTGCTTACACATAGAGTCATAAAAGAAATCCAGCATGAGTCTGTGGATAGTAACTCTGTGTATTTTGCTCTCACCCAAAGCTATGACATGCTAACCACAAGCATCCAGCTTGTGTTTAGTTTCCTCTTCAGAATGTGATGGATCAGATCAAAGATAAACTGCACAATACAGAAGGTGACTGAGGGGTCCTCTGTGTCCTGTTATAGAATGAGTTGCTACATAACTTGGAATGCTGCATCCAGTTTTGATCCCCATTATACAAAAAAAGATGTCGAGACTAGAAAGAGTGAAGAGAACAGCAACAAAGATGTTTACGGGACTGGAAGTTAAACCTTACGATGAACAGTTGTGGGAATTCGGTATTTCTAATCTAATGAAGAGAAACACTAGAGGTGACATGATAGCGGCCTTCTAATATTTGAGAGGCTGTCACAGAATAAGTGATCAACTTATTCTCCAAAGCACCTCAGGGCAAGACAAGAAGTAACGGTTGGAAGCTTAACAAAGAGAGATCCAACCTAGAATTAAGGAGAAGTTACTTGGCAGTGAGAACAAGTAACCAGTGGAATGGCTTGCCTCTAGAATTTGTGGGCACTCTATCACTGGAGGTTATGAAGAAGAGATTGGATAGAAGAGATTTGTCCAGAATTGTATAGGGTCTCCCACTTGAGCAGGGGATTGGACTAGGTCTCCAAGATCTCCATCTTTGTTATTCCATATTCTATACAAGAAGATTTATCCTGTGCTACCAGGAAAGCTGTTGTGGTTTGGCATAGTAACATAATCAAGCTAGGACTCTTGCAGTGTTTTTTTTTAAAGTTGTCAACTTTAAGATGTGTGGGCTTCAGTTCCCAGAATCCTGATTGGGAATTCTGGGAACTGAAGTTCACACATCCTAAGGTTAGCAAGTTTGAGGAATGCTGCTCTGTTGATAAAAGAACCATATCACATGGCTGACTCATATTCAATTTTAATTAATTACTGTCCCAATAATTTTTTACACATACTTGCCAAGCCAGATAAGTTCCATTCTATATCCATAGCATTCTACAATAATTTGAATTCTATTTTCTGCTTGCATACAGTACATTTGCTTTAATCACTGTTCAATTTATTATGATTGTCTAACCTGTCAAGATTGTTTTGAATCTTATTTCTGTCCTCTGGGATACAGGAAATAGTATCCCATCTGTTTTGTGTCATCAGCAAAACTGATAAACTTGCTCATCTATCATTAGTAAAAATGTTGAAAAATGCAAGTCTATGGAGATTCTCAATCATCCAGGTCAGGACTTTGCAACCTTTTCACCCATTGATGACAAAAAAAGGGAAAAAATGATGAAGTACAGGTAGTCCTCGACTTACAACAGTTCACTTAGTGACTGTTTGAAGTTACAATGGCACTGAAAAAAGTGTCCCCCAAGCCACATCTGAGCAAGACACCTGCCTGCCCACCCGGTGGCGCTCTTCCTCCTGTCCGAGGTTTTCATTGTTGTGAGCATTTCTGTTGAGGATTGGCAGCGGGGGTGGGGTTGGGGGTGTTTGGTTTTTATTCCCCCAGTCTGCTGGGTGGTTGCAGCAGGTTTTGGTCACATCGCATGACCCTGGGACACTGTGACCGTCATAAATATGAATCAGTTGCCAAGCATCTGAATGTAAATCACAAGACCCTGGGGATGCTGCAACATTCCAGCTGATCAGTGCTTCTTCTGGGCTCAGCAGAAGCACCAGGATCAGCGCCGAGCTCCAGCTGGATCCTGGTGCTGATCCTGGTGCTTCCACTGAGCCCTGATAGCCCTACAGCTCCAGCCGTCTCTCGCTCAGGCTTGTGCAGTGCTGCCACCGGTTCAGCTCATTCCCCTCCCCCGTTACCACTTTTCTAGGATGGTCACGTACCACCTGCCAGGTGCCAATGTACCACAGGTGGTACCCGTACCACTGGTTGAAAAGCCCTGATCCAGGTCATGGTTGTCCCAAAGATGCTTTTCAAAAGACAACTGGACTTTCTTGTTTTTTTCCCCCTTGAAAGCGTTTCTCTTCTCATTAAAAAAAATGTCTTTAGAGTACTGAACTGAAGCAGCTTCTTGGATGAGAAGTGAAATGTTTTCAAGGAAAAAACCCCAAGAAAGTCCAGTTACTTTTGAAAAGCACATTTGGGAGTGTAAAATGAAGATTAAATTCAATATTCCCTTCCAATTTGGTAAGGAACCATTGAGAAGCCTAGCTGTCAGGATAGTTTAATGTTCATTCCATCCAGCTCATATTTAGCTTGTTTGCTAATCAAGAATGTAGAATTGTAGAATAACAGAGCTGGAAGGTACCCTGGAGGTCATCTAGTCCAACCCCTCACCCAAGCAGGAGACCCTCTCCCATGTCAGACCAATGGCTTTCCAGTGTCATTTCCCATTTTTTCCACCCTTAGTACTTGCTAGCAACTCAAGGTGCCCAACACCCTAAACTCTCCCTCCTCCCCTTTCCCCCAACAACAACCCTGTGAGGTGGGCTGGCCAGACAAGGAGGGGGAGGGGGAGGCTGGCCCAGACCTCCCCAATCCCCCCCAGCCCAAGGCAGAACTCGAACTCACAACCTCCCCCTCCCCACAAAACCCCACCCAGGCGCATCGTAAGTCCGAAGTGGCAGTCGTAACTGCGGAGCAGCGACCTTCCCTGAAGGTAACTCACGAAACGTAGCTTCAGCTGCTCTCCTGCAGCCGGGGTGGCCCGGGACCTGTCCGCAGAGGCTCACCGGGACTGAGGATGAGAAGGGCGGCTGCTCACCATCCGAGTCACCAGATACTTTGTCAAATGAAATATGGTATATTATGATTACAGCATTCCTTCAGTCTACTAAGTTATCTGGTCAAAATATGGGTACAGTTAATCTGGAAAGATATGTTCACTTCTGATAATTATTACATTATTTTCAAGATGCTTACAGATGGATGCCTTTATGATCTGTTCTGGAATTGTCACAAATATAGTTGTTAGATTGAGTGGCTTACAGTTCCTTAGTTCTTATTTCCTCCTCTTTTTTGAAAGATAGGGATATTTGCCTTTTCCGTTCATTTGGCCTTTCATCTCTCTAGGAGTTTCCAGAAATAATATACAAAGGTTTGGTCAGACCATTTTCTCATTTATTAATACTTCCATGGTTCCATATACATGGATGTTTTATTCATGGAATTTATAAACAGCTTCTTATATATTTCATTACCAAAATGAAAACTTTTTCTAGACCACCAATAAACGATTTAGATGAGGCAATAGAAGGGGAATGCATCAAATTTACAGATGACACCAAACTGGCAGGAATAGCGAACGCCCCAGAAGATAGGCTCAAGATCCAGAAGGATCTCCGGACTTGAACACTGGGCCCTATCTAATAAAATTGTAGAGAAAAGTAAGATTTTACACCTAGGCAAGAAAAACCATATGTATAGGTACAGATTAGGTGAAACTTGGCTCAATACCAGTAACTACAAGAGAGATCTTGGAGTCCTAGTGGACAGTTACTTAATTGTGAGTCAGCAGGTGTGCTGCAGCCACCAAAAGAGCCAATGCAATCCTAGGTTGCATTAACAAACTGATAGAATCAAGATCATGTGAAGTACTAACACCACTTTACAATGCCTTGGTAAGGCCACACTTGGAATACTGCATCCAGTTTTGGTCACCATGATGTAAAAAAGATGTTGAGACTCTGGAAAGAGTGCAGAGAAGAGCAACAAAAATGACTAGGGGACTGGAGGCTAAAATATAAAAAATGGTTGCAGGAATTGGGTATGTCTATTCTACTAAAAGGGGACGCGGTGTCTCCTTCATATTTTGCCCCAGAAATGTTATTATAAATAAACAGTCGTCCTATAACGCAGTGGTTCAGTGGGTTAGGACGCTGAGCTTGTCGATCAGAAGGTCGGCAGTTTGGCGAGTCGAATCCCGAGTGCCGCGTAACAGAGTGAGCGCCTGTTACTCGTCCCAGCTTCTGCCAACCTAGCAGTTCGAAAGTACGTGAAAATGCAAGTACAAAAATAGGGACCACTACGGTGGGAAGGTAACAGAGTTCCGTGCGCCTTTGGCGTCTAGTCATGCCGGCCACATGACCACAGAGACGTCCTTGGACAAGTGCTGGCTCTTCGGCTTTGAAACGGAGATGAGCACCGGCCCCTAGAGTCGAAAACGACTAGCACGCATGTGCGGGGGAACCTTTTACCTTTACCTTTTTATTCTACTAAAAAGAAGGACTAGGGGGGACATGATAGCAGTGTTCCAACATTTGAGGGGCTGCCACAAAGAAGAGGGGGTCAACCTATTTTCCAAAGCATCAGAAGGCAAGACAATAAGCAATGGTTGGGAACTAATCAAGGAGAGAAGCAACCTAGAACTAAAGAGAAATTTCCTGGCAGTGAGAACAATTAATTAGTGGAACGGCTTGCCTTCAGAAGTGGATGCTCCATCACTGGATATTTTAAAAAAGAGACTGGACAGCCATTTGTCTGAAATGGTACAGGGTCTCCTGCTTGAGCAGGAGAAGACTTCTGAGGTCCCTTCCAGCTCTGTTATTCTGTTAAGTGAACAATGTCCTAATCATGGAACTACCAACTCAGACAAACAATATAGCAGTAAGGTAAAGGTAAAGGTAAAGGTTCCCCCGCACATGTGTGCTAGTCGTTTCCAACTCTAGGGGCCGGTGCTCATCTCTGTTTCAAAGCCGAAGAGCCAGCGCTTGTCCGAGGACGTCTCCGTGGTCATGTGGCCGGCATGACTAGATGCCAAAGGCGCACGGAACGCTGTTACCTTCCCACCGTAGTGGTCCCTATTTTTCTACTTGCATTTTTACATACTTTCGAACTGCTAGGTTGGCAGAAGCTGGGACGAGTAACAGGCGCTCACTCTGCTATGCGGCACTCGGGATTCGACCCGCCAAACTGCCGACCTTCCGATCGACAAGTTCAGCGTCCTAACCCACTGAGCCACCGCGTCCCTTTTGATAGCAGTAAAGAAGAGCCTAATTAAGGAACCACCAAGAGCATTTCCCCCACTAACAGAGCAAGTCAGTAGTATATATAAACAGACAGGAAAGCCCACTCCCTCCTATAACTGATTATGTCCCCTAACTTGGTAGTGAATGGTCTGCAAGAAAAAGCACCAAGTTCAGAGAACACCAAAGTTCCCACAGTTCAACCCTGAGCTACAAACATCTCTTCTGTCAGTTTCAGTATTCCCAAGTAGAGGTATTTATAGAGAAAGTGAATCTTTGTATAAATGTGTTTTGAAGTATTTATTTCCTACAAAGGTACAACTTTGGGAGGGAGATGGCCTTATCAAAATCTTTCAGGTTACCTTTAAGATATGTATGTATATGTAGGCATCCTTCCTCTGTGTTCCTAAAGCCCTAAATCTTAAAGGATTTGTCTGGTTCACTATTCTTTCAGAGGAATGCCCTTCCTGAGTTTCAGGCTGGCTGTTACAGTAATTATCTGACTGACAGGTTTAGGGCTCTTTATTACATTGTTCTGTCTTATCCATTGTTTCTCTCTGCTATGGACAAATTACATTTTGTTGACTGAAGAAGTTCATAGGGAATATATAAATAAAATAATTGTTTAAGTTGATTTCCTTCTCAAGAGTCTAATCAGGAAATAATAAGATGAATTAAATGTTAACCTACAGTTGCTTAATTCTTAATTTTCTCTGACACTGCATAAAAAGACCGGAAATCTACAGGCTATTTATGCCATGCCCTCAATCATTCACAGCCATTCCAAAATGTCTTCACCTCAGCTCCTGTGCCTGGCAGTAATGCTGACTGTCTCTTCCACTTTTACGGTATGGTACTTCCCTAGATGCTTCCTGACTTGGCATAATACTATTTTATTTTCCTTGCTTTTCTAAAAATGTCCAATTGCCGTTGCAGATCAGGAGGATAGCAGAACATGAAGGTAAATCAAAACAAACTCAAAATGAAGTAAATGAAATAAAATAAAAGAATATCTTTTTCTAAGGTGGGAAGTATACAGTCTGAAATAATGATCTGTAAAGAAGTATATATTTGATACTAATACACGTATTTATTCATTTAGAAGGGCACTTCTTAGATGAAGGAAAACATAGAAAAGGCATCCCTGAAATCAATGCAGGTAAGTAAATCTTTTGTAGAGAAATATTGTGCATATATGTATTATATAAATTTAAAAAATCCCAAACACATTCTTGGAATCCACTGATATTAATAGAAAAGAGTAGGCCTGTAGAACATCAAAACAGAACAAATCAAGATAGCATGTTAGTTTCATCCATTCTTGGTGGTGAGATCTGGAAGGACTATCTGGTCTGATGTGACGTTTTGAGTACTACAATGCTGAATCCAAATGAGTTCTGTCACTGCCAAAAACCCACAAAAAATTAGAAGCAGCGTAAGAGAATGAGGAAATTGGAAATGTTTAGTCTGGAGAAGAAAAGTTTGAAGGAGCCATGACTGCATTCTTCATGTTTGTGAAGGGATTTCACATAGACGAAGAGCTGATTTGTTCTCTGAGGACAATTTTGGAGAAACAAATAAACTTGACTTGCATCCTTAATTTCTTCTCTCTCTTCTCCACTGATCATATCTCCCTCATTATCACAATTATTTTCTTTCATACCCATTACATTAGAGTATGCTCTGAGAGACTGTTTACGATAAAGGACCTTACATCAGTGTATGACTAATGACATCCAATATATGTCGATTCACTCTGTTGTGTCCAGTAAAAAAAAAATGTTCAAGCTAAATATCTGTAGGAATTGCAGCAAAAATCCAGACTGATTCCTAGACATGGATATGTTAAATAGTAAACAGGAAAAAATTCTATCAGATGCTGGGTTTTTATCTATGTGTCTAAAATTTAGAGAACAAAAACCTGTAATAATTTCTTAAATAATGCTTTGTCCTTAACTGTTGTTCATTCCACATTTAGCAACAGGAAAGAAGTTCTTTGAAGGTGACATTATCATGCTGGTATGTAAGGTTGATCTACTTTTTATAAAGAGATTAGAAAATAAACTTTTAAAAAAATATAGTTTAATTTTCTTAACAGCTTGACAAAAATGCACTGAGGAATGACTCCTATAGATGGAAACTTCCAATTCCATACAAAATGGGCGCCAGTATAGGTAACAAGACATTTTCTGTTCTGGAACACTAGATTAATCATTAGTTTGATGGCTACAATGGATAAGCAGTAAACTCCAATAGAGGACAAATTTAGTGGATCATCTGCCCTCTTCCCCCTGCAACTCCCTAAAAAATGTTCCTTCAGAGTTCTCTTCCTTAACTGAGTCCTCACTTCCTCTTGGGCTTCAGTTTCAATGTTTCCAGCCAGCTCTTCCAGATGTCAGGCTTTTTAGTAGATAAAGACAAAATCTCCTTGAGTTTGACCCATTAGTTATCTCCATGTAACCTTCTTGGCAGCAATACGGAAGTGGTTTGCTTTCTTCCAGGATGTTTCTAGTCTAGCCCTGAAGAGAGGAAGGAGCACTGAGTGAGAAAGATGGTTCTAGTAATGAAACACAGTTATCTAATATTTCTAAATAATATTTTTATCTCATTTGTCTGGATAGGAATATAAAATATGCATTCTTTTCTTTCAGACCTGAATACCAAGGGCGTCATATTGCAAGCATTTGAGATGTTTAGACTCAAATCTTGCATTGACTTTAAACCCTATGAAGGAGAGAAGTCTTACCTCCAATTTGAAAAGCTGAATGGGTAAATTTATTCAAACAAACAAGCTAATGTCATGACAGAAAGATGTTGCATTTAAATAATTATTGCCCATAGTTAAAGTACACAAAATGATACTGTATTCCTTCTCTCGTTCTTTATTGAAACCTAGCAATAAGACACAAACTAGGCCTTTTCCTCTTGACATTCTTTGACTCCCATATTTTAAGGCTGGATCAGGTTGTGTTTCCTTGATTTCACTGAAATTGTTTATTACCAGCAAGAAGAGGAAGCCCTTGCGTGCCCGTCTTGTCATCTGGATAGTCTCCACCTGTTATTTGCATCATCTGGCATGTTTCCCTTGAGGTGCCACTTAGTCTGCAGCGCAGCCTAATGAGATGTCAGTGCATTCAAGGAAACTTATTCCCGGCTTGTTGCCAGAAGGAATGGTAGATTTCCTCTTCATCTTCCCCAGGTTGCATATTGCAGTTCCAGCTGAGATCACAGATAGCTTACTGCACACAGAATCTCAAGTTTGGGGCTGCACCCTGCTTTATTAGGAAAACGTGTAGGTAAATCCTAATTATCGTGAAGGGAGATTTCTAGAATTCCTGGCATGCTAGCATTCTATAAAGTTCCCTCCCTTTATTAGACAACGGATATTGCCTATAGTCTCAAATAATGGATTTGTCATGCCTCCGCTGGAGCCTGAATCTGCTGAGGAAAATGAGCTGGAACGGGACCCTATGGAGGTCGAGGGAGAGGTGTCTGTGGCTTCAGAGGAATGTGGAGAAGAGCAGGCCAAGGCAGGCCAGGGCCTTTCAGGATTGGGACAGAATGAACAGGAGAGACAGAGTTCAGGCGATGAGCAAGGGCCACCGCCTCCTGATCCTAGAGCACGGGGAGTGGAGAGAAGGAGGGAACAACACAGGCAGGCTCAACTAATTGGGAGGAGAGCATCCTGAGCCTCTCCACAAGGCATACTTGGAGACTGAGACTTAAGGAGACACTGTGGGGAGAGGCACTTGTCGGGAACAAATGCTGATTCCTTGGAGTTTTTTGTGTTGTGGCTGATCTCTTGTTCTGTGTTGTGATTTCTGCTTGGAAACCCTGAAACTCTGACCATTGGATGGACTGACAACATTGCTTGGATGTTCAAAGACCTCGGATTGTATTTTGGCTTCTCTTCTGAAACTGCTCAGGCAAGCTTGTATTTCCACAGACTCGTTAGATTTTGGATATATGTTTCATTCCTTATTATCTATGTGGCCTTGAGTAAATTACTCTTCTAATCAGACTGTATGTGAAACTATTTGCAGCCAGAGGTGGCTGAAGGTGTGTGTGTCTTCCTTTGTTCTGAGGCTTGCCAGAAATGTGGGAGCATTTGAGGAAAATTTGGAGCAATTAAAGGGCGGTTTGAATTGCCAGCTGACTGCATTGCCTCTGTGCTGTGCCCTGGGTCATCACAGATTGCCATACTACCTCAGTGAACATTGTAATGCTGCGATTTCTCTCATCCACCCTGCCTCTCTATCCTTTCTGTAAAGATATAGATAGGTTTTCTGTATACATCTGTGATCTCTCCTCTATACATTTTTAATGATTATTCAGTAAAAATGCAGTGCTTTGGGACAGGGGTCCCCAACCCCCGGTCCGTGAACCAGTACCGGCCACGGCATGCCAGCAACCGGTCTGCACAAACAAGCAAAGCCCCATCTGCGGGATGCAGGCAGCACACAAACCATGCATTCTCCGGTCTGCAGAAAACAGAACCGGTCCCTGGTACCCAAAAGGTTGGCAACCTCTGCTTTGGGACATTCCTTGCTTTTCAGTGACAATGCAGTCTGGGTTGCTTAGCATAAATAATTCCCCTCGCCTCCAAATAAATATGATAACTCCATCTGCAAATAAGCTACAGTTTTTTTATAAACAACACTGAGCTCTTCTGCAAGATCTTGATTTAGGGACATGCAATAAATAGTCCTTTCACATCCTCCTATTGGAGCACATGGATTATTAATAAACATGAATGTATATGTTAGTAAACCTGTATATCTTAATACCTAAATGAGAAGGGAACCACGTTAGAGACTCCTGTTGACTAATTCTGTTCATATGACATCATCCTTCCTTGCCATCTAAGTGAGGCTAATGTCTAAGCAAAGAAGCCTTTGAATATAGAGACATTTCTGCAAAACTCATGAATGTTCGATATAAGTCCTGTTTATTAAGGCTTGAATAGCCCTATGATCTTCTGCCTGTTAAGAACTATAAGAGTAGGTATCTTCAAGGGTTTGCATTTGGTTGATATAAAGCAGCATCAATATATTTTTTGAATGGATAACTTAGAAAAGTAAGATGGTATCCTACGTGGTGGATGGGGGAAGCTCTCACTCTCCTATCGGTTGGCTCTTGTAGGCTAAATGGCTTTGTGTTTTATATTAGTTTTCGTATTAAAACAGCTGTTTTGATGAATGAACATATCATGGTATAACAGATGCTGGTCTTATGTGGGACATCTTCAGACTGGCCAGGTCATTTCTATTGGATCAGGCTGTGAATATAAAGAAATTGTGGAGCATGAGGTCCTGCATGCCCTTGGATTTTTTCATGAACAGTCACGCACTGATCGAGACGACTATGTTAAGATTTGGTGGAATGAAATCATTAATGGTAAGTGGAAGGGACAGAAAAGAAGATACTAGGAAGCTTTGGCACCTTTCAAATCTTTCATGCCCATTTTGGATTCTTACTACTTCAGATGATTTCAGCTAGAAATCATCTCGTTCAATTTGATTTTAAAAAGTGTTACTTACCTTATAATTATTAAAAAAGGATATTAATCCTATCATAAGGCAGTAATGCCACATGTTTCAGGCGAGGAAAAAAAACAGGCTGACTTGTGTATTTTGGGCCTCTTACTTGTTTCAAGAGAGAATGAACAATTCTGTGTTTTTCTTATCTAAAAGACAATTCCTAAATTTGAAAGACAGATCTATCAATATCTGTTCCAATTAATAGAGACAACAGAAAGCCTCAGGGCCACAAAGCTAAAGAGGCACAAAAGGTAGATTCAATACAATGCAACCAGGTTGTGCATTAAGTATAGACCAATCTACAAATCTGTATGTGATTTTATTTACCGCTTAATTATTCAAGAATAAATTTACTGTAGGTTGAGGACTATTCCCAAACTTTAAATCTCGTTTTCTAAGAGAGTATATAAAACCATGCACAGCATAATGGTCTACTATTCTTTGGATCAAATGTCTCATTGGTAAACTCAACATATCTAACTGCTCTAGCTTTGAGTTATCAAACAAAAAGCCAACCCATTACTGAGTTCTGTCTGCTCTTTGGAACTTAAAATGCAACAACAACAAATTAATTCACCTAAAATTCCAAAGCAATTTCCAATGGATTCTTATAAATATTAAATAAAATATAAGGGATGTGATGAAACCAACTGATAAATAATGTATTAGGAATGAAGTTGTTCAAGTTAGATCTGTTATAAATGATTGCCTCTTTAATGGTTTAATAAAAATATTAAACTATTAATTGTCAAACTTGTCTAAAAGTCTTGGTATTTTCTTTCCTAGGTCAGGCGTATAACTTTGACAAATATAATGACAGTTTCATTTCTGATTTAAACACTCCATATGATTATGAATCTGTCATGCATTATGGACCTTACTCATTCAGTAAGAACAGATCTGTCCCTACAATTACAACAACAATTCCAGAATTCAACAACATCATTGGGCAAAGCCACGATATGAGCAAGATAGATGTAGAAAGGCTTAACCGCATGTACCATTGTGGTAAGTTTACTCTATTTTACTCAAATTTCATGCTATAGTAATGGTAAAACCTTACATCTTAAATATTTCTTAACAACAAAGAACAGTTAACAACTAAGTCTACCACTTTATATTAGATTAGGAATAGTTCTATGGAAACTACAGAATTGAAAGCACAAAGGTGTTTCAGGGTTCATCAGAATGCAGACCCATTGCACCCATTTCAATTTTTTAAGCCTTGCATGTCTTTTCCCAAGATCATACAATATCATACAACATGTCTTTTCCCAAGGAATCTTTCAGATGCTTCTAAGCATAAATTATCCTAACCAATCAATCATCTTTGAAAAGGACCAGAGGAAGTTAAATTACCCAAGGAACTAATATCCACACTGTTTCATTGAACAACCACCAATCTTACATAATTGGTGAATACCCAACCTGTGGCCTAAGCTTGCCTGTCACCCTGAAGCAGGATCAAATGACTATTAGTCCCCACTTAGTGCCTCCAGCACCCTCTGATCATTTATGGCCTCCCAGCTACTGTACTTCACTACATCCTATAAAACTATTGGTTCAGAACACTTATGGCACATAATGCTATACTAATACTCGCTCATATGGAGCTGAGAATGGTTCTAAAATAATCTATCCTAACAAGGTAGTTTTCATAATGTTTTAGTTCTCTGAAGGAGCTCAACACTAATTTAGGAAGAAATTTGTTAGGCAGAACAGAGGCCTCTCTTATTTGCATTTAGATTACTTTAACCTGAAATGTGGGGGGTATTTCCTGCAGCTTCCAGTCTTACCCTCCTTGACCAATGTTCATTTGAGTCCATCAGTATCTGTGGTATGGTGCAAAATGGAAGAGACGACAAGGACTGGGAACATACCTTGACTACAAGTCAGGATAACAACAACCACTGCTTAGGTAACATACTAGCGTGTAATTTAAATGGATGAGAGTGGCTGTACAACTGGAAATCATTTGATAATGAAAGCCAATAGGAAGGATATAGCATATGAAAAAAAAGAGAATTAAAAATGTTAATTGTATCCAAATGTTAATATGTGACAAAATAATCAGTAGTGGAAATCTACTTATGATGAAAGATATATTTTTTTCTTATTAGGTTTCTCTTGCAAATATATGGACCTCAAAAAAAATTGTATGTTGTGGGCAGAAGGAGTAACCTTGAGGATCAGGACGAAGAGCCACAACCAAGGCAATGGTCAAACAAAAGAAATCTGATCTGTGGCACAAATGCTATTTGAGAAAGTGTCTCAGAATCGACCCTTCTAAGTTTTCAGAAAGAGGGAAGGAAAGGGAAGCATATTCAGATCTGCAAAATTGATGCCAGCCCTTTGAGGTAGACAGAGCTAGAAAGCCAAAGCCACACTAATATTATTTTTATTATAAGATTACAGTAACAGAATTTCACAAGTGCTTCAGTTTAGACCCAGTGAAATCCTGCACGGTTGTCCCAAAATGAATCATGGTCCACAGGACATTAAATCATCTTCATCTATTTTACAGAGAAAGAGTACGTTATGAGCTTCGATACCGCAAAAGGCCTTTCAAGTGAAGCAGCCATTTTGGAGTCCCGTATTCTTTATCCAAGAAGAAATGAGAAGTGCCTACAATTTTTTTACAAATTTGATGGCAGTCCAAAAGATGAACTGATTATATGGCTTAAAATTGATGATGGTACTGGAAATGTTAGGAAGTCAATAAAACTGAAAAGCATCCAGGGTAAGTTCTCAAGTAACCTTTGAAGATTTACTTCAAAGATTCAACTTTTATCTTTACTACTAAGCAAAATTTGGAACGCACCTTGACAAAACTGTTGCTTCTCTGAGGTCAAATAAAGGGCCTCAAACTTTACTTCTGCTAAATATCACTTTGAGATCATTGCAGGGAAAGCAGCATAAAATGGGTTGAATATGTAAATGAATCAAATATTAGATTTTCCCCTCTCCCCTTTCAGGTGATGGAGAGAAGCAGTGGAACTTAGCAAACATTCCTTTCAGCAGCCGGACCAAATTCCGCTATCTTTTTCATGGCCTTAAAGGAGACCCACAAAATTCCAAGGGAGGAATTCACATTGATGATGTCACTCTGACTGAAACGCAATGTCCTACCAGCGTTTGGCAGATAAGAAACTTCACTTCCATTTTAAAATGTTCCTCAAAAGGAGATTATCTGCCAAGCCCTATCTTTTATAACTCTGAGGGCTATTGCTTTGTGCTCAGTCTCTATCCCCGTGGTCCAGCCAACTCAAATGGAGATTACCTAGGAATCATGTTTTCTTTATGTAGTGGCAAGAATGATGGAGCATTAGAGTGGCCAGCTGGGAACAGGCAAGTGATATTCACCATAGTGGATCAAGATCCTGACATCACCCAAAGGATGTCAGAAAGTCGAAGTTTTGTTACAAATCCCAACCAGCGTTACAGTAAGTCTAAGGGGTGTTTGGGTTGTACAGAATTGACTGCTTTCTCTCTAATTTGGAAGCATAATTCTAAGGCTGCTAAAAATCTGTGCTGAAATAATCCCTACAACTGGATAGATTAAAATCAAATTGTATAAATTAAAAATCAGAATTATTGAAGATACTGTGGGACAGTATCAATAGGACAGAACTATTTTTGGAATATTAGGTTAGCAGGGGGAAGCAGCTCTAATTTTGTGCAGAATAGAACTCAACTATTGTATTCTATACCTCTTCCTCCATTTCTAATTTACTGAGTGAAATCCAATCTAAAGAAATGCTACAAATTCTGAGATGGTAAATTCTGAGGTGGTAAATTTGAGACAATCCCTAGAACCTATGACAAATTCAAGTGACAATAAAGCGTAAAAAAACCAGGCATAAAAGTATTTTTAGTTGGCACCTGAAAATAAAACAAAATGTTAGGCACCTGGAAATGTATCTACTAATAGTATTACAGGCTATTTTATTAATTTCCCCATCTCCCCCTTTTGGAAAAGCAGGTGCTTTGAGACCATGGCAATAATTTTGTATACCGTCATTTGACTCAAAGTTTATCAGTAGCATTTTAAATTACAGTATGACTCTGAAAGTAAACTAGCATCTAGCTGCATCTGTATTCACTGGCAAAATATAATGCAGAAACAGTCATAAACAAGATGCTGTGTCTGAGGCACATTGTATAACACATAAAGCTTTCTTTCTTTCTTTCTTTCTTTCTTTCTTTCTTTCTTTCTTTCTTTCTTTCTTTCTTTCTTTCTTTCTTTCTTTCTTTCTTTCTTTTTTTTTGTTTATTTATTTTTTATTTGATTTCTATAGCCATCCATCTCAGCAAACGAGTTTGGGTGGTTTGCAGTTCAAAAACACATATTACAATTAAAATGTTAAAAACATTTTAGAACAATAAAAACAATAAAAATATTTAAACACTAAAAAACATTAAAGCATCTAATTTGAGTATATACAAAGCAAGGCATCTGGTCTCTTAAAAATAAAGCCAAGAGGCGGAGCCATTGTGGCATGTAGTGTCCCAGGCTCAAATTAGTGTATATATGTAGTGTATATACTCAAATGAGATGTCTGCATAGGGACCATAGCCGGGTCTATTAAAGCTTTAAAGAAGTTAACAGGATTGGGGCCATTCTAATCTCTGAGGGGAGGATGTTCCACAGAGCAGGGGCTGCTGCAGAAAAAGCTCTTTTTCTAGCCCCTATCAGCTGACAATCTTTGGCTGACAGGATCTGCAGCATGCCCATTCTATTTGATCTAATTGGTCAGGTAGAAACTCTTGTAAAAAGGTGAGTCCTCAGGTACCCTGTTCCCAAGCCATGTAGGGCTTTATAGTTAATCACCAGCAGAACTTATATCGAAAGTTATGGTAACTAGACCAAGATCACTTTTTTTCAAAAATTACCCTGGAGAAAGAGAAAGCTTATTAACCCAGACTTTATAAAACAATGCAGGGAGGACAACACTCTCCTCCCACCACCACTGAAGCAAAATTATCTTAAATTCCAAATAGAATTTAAGCATGTCTATAAAAAAATGTTGGATGGAATGTTGTGCCTGGTTATTTGAATCTTATACTAAAATATTGGAGGTTGGATATTTAAAATATTGGTCCATTTCAGTTTATTTATGCTTGTTTGTTTATTTTCCTTGACAGATGGCAAACTTTTCTGGGATAAGGCTGACATTACTGGAACTTTTGATCCTTTATATAACACCCACGTAGGTCCAAAGTTGGGTTGGCGTTACATCTTGCCATATAATGAATTGTATCGGAGGAATTTTATTAAAAATGGCAATCTCATCATTTTGGCAAATTTTGAAGGTAAATTCAAAATTTTGTTCATTTTATTTCACTGAAGTCTTTGAAAAATATATATCTGTATACAGGAAGATTTAAAATATTGAAAGCAGAGTTGCTTCAACTGAGTTTGAATTGTCGTTGGTTTGCCTACTTCTCCTATCTTAGTTTTAAAAGTAGTTTTTATTGAGATGTTCTTTGAAAAGGTTGCACATCTTTTCAATGTGTGTAGTCTTAAGGTGGGAAGATTTCAAGATAATTGATTCATTTTAAAGAACTTAGCCTGGGTAGGGAATATAGCTAAGTCCAATAAGTACCACATTTTCCTGGTAAAGAAAAAGCCGATATTTGGACTACTTGTGGTAGCAGAGCTTTAGCAGCAACACCAAGGCCAGGCACGTATCAGGACAGAACAGTCGAGAGAATAAGTCCAACACCATGGAATGTCTGTATTGGACTCAGAAGGAGACAGGAAGCCCAGAGAGAAATCGAAGAATGGACCATGGGATCAGAGTGATAAGGGAAAAAAAAGACGGGGAAAAATGGACAGAGTATATGAAGGTGGTCTGGCAGGTGTTTTAAGCAGAAAAAGTAGATAGGAGCACTGAGCACTTTTGGGTTTGATGTGATCAGACTGTTGTATAACTCTGATAGGTATCAGATGAGAAGGAGCAACTTGGAGCAAAAGGCAGAATGGAGAGAGGATGAATTGCATACGTTTTTGATGCAATTAATGTGAGGGACAAAGACATTGTTTTTGGTAAAGACAAGCTCAAACAGTGCTCAGCACTATGTGTGGCATCCTCAATGCAAGATCAAGGATCAAAGGAAATGCTAGGGTGAGGGGACAAGAAACTTAGTCAGCATAGCTTGCCAGTCTGACTATTAAATCAACAGCAACAGGCAGCGTGGACGATATGAACTATATTAGGTATGCTGTCCAGGTGATGACCATGCATATTTAAGCTTAGTTATTTTATTTGGATGCATGTAGAAAAAAAATCTGACAACTATTTGGGCTTCATCGTAATATAAAATATAGATTAAGGAAATGATGTAGCTCTCTGAATGTATGTCTGCATCTGGATCAGTTGTTTGACTGAATTTCTATTTTTACATAGAAGCTCCACTTATTGGGCAAGAAAACTTTATCAGTTTTATTTCTCAAGTTCAAAGATTGTGTAATTTATCTTTCTGCTGCTTGCTGACAATCATAATTAAAAGCTTTGTTTCTCTTTTTTGCTTCTGGTCGTATCTGCAGTTATTCATGAACCAGGTAGTGTTTTATAAATCCTTGACAAATGTACGTCTCCTCTGCTTTCATCTGCTGCCAGGAACAATTTCTGACAGTTGGCCTGTGGATTCACCGTTACTGGCCCTGTTCCCTTGAAAACAGAAGTGGAAAATATAATGATAATAAAATGCACTGTTTCATGCGTTGGTCTGAATGTCTTTTGTCAAAAGGAGACAAGGATGTATCTCAGTCTACAGTTCTGTCAAACTTTGTTTATAACTGTGGCATAGTCCACTCGTTCTATTTGCCAAGAATAGAATGTCTTTTTAAGCCATAAAAATGTAAAGGTTTCACCTATCCAGTCATGTCTGACTTTAGGGGGCAGTGCTCATCTCCATTTGTTAGCCAGTGTTGTCTGAAGATATTTCTGTGGTCATGAGGCCAGCACGACTATATGTAGTGGTGGGATTCTCTGTCTGGATGCCACTTCCAGAAGTCTGTTCTGGACCTGGGCAACCAAATATTAGTTACCGGTTCTGCTGAACTGGTGCGAACTGGCTGAATCCCACCACTGACTATATGCTGAGGCACATGGAACACTGATACCTATGCATCAAAGTGGTACCTATTTCTCTACATTTGCATGCTTTCGACCTCCTATGTGGGCAGGAGTGGGGCAAGTATCAGACGCTCATTCTGTCAAATGGTATTTGGATCTTAAACTGCCAATCTTCCGGCTGACAATCCCAATGTCTTAATCACACCATATAAACCTGCAAATAGCAAACAGTTGAAATATCCAATAGTGAAAATTATTTATATCATATCAGAAGACAGTACAGATTTATATTTGAATAGAAGTAGGTTTTATTTGGGAATCTAGCTGTTTTTGTAGATTTCTAAATAAAAATATATACGGTGAATATGCATTTGATGATAGAGGGAGAGTTTTCAAGAAAAAGGGAGTTACACCTCTGGGGAATTAATAAAGTTAATTTTAGTATCAAATATGGGGTGAGAATTTTTGCCTGTCAATGGCAGATTCTACATTTTCACAGTAATACTGTATATCAGGGTATTCAGAGTGGCCTAGTGGCCTAGTGGTGAAGATGGTCACTTCCCATTTAGAAGTTTGAGAGTTTAAAGCAGCTATTTTAACATGGATTAAAGAATGGATAACACTTAGAGACAAAAGACTACTATACCTAGAGGGGCCTGACCTGCAGATTGGCTGGCATGCCTTTCTGTGGTATGGGAAGAATAAAGCACATAGATATTTCCAGAACCATGCTATAAGAAATGCACTTCTCTTAGAATGGGGAAAAATAAAAGAAAAAATTTATATTAAGATACCTGAATGGCTTTCAACAAGTTTGCTTACCCAAACTTAATTAATTATGATAAACTTATAACATATAAAGACTTACTGGACAATGAAGAAAGATTGAAATCTAGACAAGACTTACAACAACAAGGTATTGACCTAGCATGGTGGCCATACCTACAAATCCAATCAAGATTTGAAAAAGACATGAAGACAACGGGGTTCTATAAGGAACAGACAGAACTTGATCTTATATTGTTAAAAACAGATGAAAAGCTGATTAAAAAACTCTATAGATTTCTGCTTAATTTAAAGATGGAAGAAGAACAAGTTAAAGAAACAATGATAACATGGGCAAAGAATTTTGGACATAACATACTGTAGAATTAGAAAACTGGCAAAGATTATGGGAAAGAAATGCTAAATTAATGAAAGCGGTGGCTTATAAAGAAAACTTATACAAAATGTTTTACAGATGGCATCTTACACCAGTGAGATTAGCAAAAATGTTTAAAAATACAAATAAGTGTTGGAAATGTAAACAAAAAACAGGTACTTATTATCATATCTGGTGGACATGCCCTAAAGCTAAAAGATTTTGGTCAAAAATACACATATGGTTGTATATATATATTTCAAGCCACAACTGTCTGTTAGGCATAATAGGAGGAAACTATGAGAAAGATTGTATATACTTAATTTTACAAGTATTAACTGCAGCAAGAATTGTATTTGCCCAATATTGGAAAAATGAAAACTTACCAACGGAAGAAGAACTAATTAAGAAAATATTAGACTGTGCAGAAATGGACAGATTGACATTAAAGATAAAAGAGAAAGAAGACTCAGTGTACTTTAGAACATGGGATAATTTTTACCAATGGCTAGAAAAGCGAGTTAAAGAGAAAGGAACATGATACAGTATGTATTATGTAACACTGAATATATACTAGTTGTCAATGCTGCTAACATCGAATGTTATTGCTTGACAAGAGATGAAGAAGTAGCCATTTCATATGTTAAACTTGTATATTGCTTTAAGAGATTGAGTTTAACGTTGGGAGGACGAAGAGTAGGATTGTACTCAGGAGATTGCTCAGGAGAAAATATTTATCACTAATATGTGGAAGACACCACATAGAAGAAAGAGCTAGAGATCCTAGTGCTATCAAGAATTAATAAATGGATTTGAATTTCCTGTGTCACTTCAGTATAACTGTGAAAACATTCAGTGACTTAATTTATTTCCCACTTTTATTATTTTTATAAATAACTCAGAGATGATCATATCCAACACACCTTTCTCCCCCTATCAACAACTATTTGAAGTGAGTTGGGCTGAGAGAGAGTGATTGGCCCAAAGGTACCCAGCTGGCTTTCATGGCTAAGGTGGCATTAGAAGTCACAGTCTTTTAGTTTCCAACCTGGTGCCTTAACCACTAGACCAGACATGTCAAACACAAGGCCCGGGGGCCGGATCCGGCCCGCGAAGTGGTTTCATGTGGCCCACGAAGCCATCCTGGAAACAGTGAGGGAACGGCCCCCACTGCCTTGGCCCTGGCCCAGAGACCCTCCTTCTGCCAGAGACCCTCAGATCTGTCCCACTCCTGCCCAGGCCCCCATAGGCACCCTTGATGCGAACGATGTAGAGCTGGCCACGCCCACCCAGTAGGCCATACGCACTCTAGCCACGTCCACCCAGTAGGCCACGCCCACCCAGGCCACTCCCACCCGGCCCCCTGAGGGCAACCGCAATGCTGATGCGGCCCTCAATGAAATTGAGTTTGACACCCCTGCACTAGACCAATAACAAGCATCTTATGGCTAGCCATAAAAGCCTAGCCATTCTTGGAACTTTGCCCCTTTATGTGCCATTCTTTTGGGGTATTATTTATGATGGTAACAGGTTTCACACAGCCTTGCTTTTTTCACTATGGAAATAAATGATTGCATTACATACTACCTTATATTTCCTCAACTGCATATCCCTACTTGTATATGTGTATGTATGTATTCAATTTATATTGCCCAATTCAGATTGGGATCCATCATACTCATTTCTCCCATTTCCCCCTCAACCTTGTGAAATGCACTAAATTAAGAAAGGGCTGAGCCAAAGTTACCCAGTGGATTTCAGTTGAGGTTGGATTAGAGCACAGGTCTTTCCAATTCTATTCCAACAACTCATCCAAAACCTAGAAACATTTACCCACTTGCGGGTTAACAATCAAGTAAGAATTGCCACTTCATAACAGTCTTCTGGCATTCACTGACTATTGGTTTAACTGCTTTTTCTTTTCATTACTAAATGAAACAGACTATGATTTTTGTTCTTAAGGTAAATTGCCTCGAGTGAACATCAGCTTTACTGTGAATATTGGATGGCTGTACATTTCTCCCTTCTTGTTTTTGAAAACTCAACCAAATCTTCATTATTTATCCTGATCCTATATTTTAACACGATTCTTCTAAAATTTAGTCTGATTGGCGTCTCATTTCAGATGAGGTAGAGGGGTTATATATCGGCTAGATTGCTTACACATAGAGTCATAAAAGAAATCCAGCATGAGTCTGTGGATAGTAACTCTGTGTATTTTGCTTTCACCCAAAGCTATGACATGCTAATTACGAGCATCCAGCTTGTGTTTAGTTTCCTCTTCAGAATGTGATTGGATCAGATCAAAGGTAAACTGCACAATACAGAAGGTGACTGAGGGGTCTTCCGTGTCCTGTTATAGAATGAGTTGCTACATAACAAGACTTCTGTGCTATCTGGAAAACTGTATAGGAAATTTCTCCTTGATCCAACCTAGAATTAGGGAGAAATTTCCTGTTGGTGAGAATAATTAATCAATGGAACAGTTTGCTTTAAAAGTTGTGGCTGCTCCAACACTGGAGGTTTTTAAAGAAGAGATTGGACACTTATTTGTCCAGAGTGGTGTGGGGTGTCCTGCTTAAGCAATGGGTTAGACTAGAAGATCTCCAAGTTCCCTTCTAACTTTGTTATTCTAAATAATTTTTTTGTAGTTTTGCATAGTAAAATAAGCAAGTTAGGACAGTCTATTGCATTTTTTTTTAACCTCACAACTATTCCCAACCAGGATTCTTGAAGCTGAAGTCCACACATCTTGAAGTTGCCAAGTTTGAAGAACGCTGCTCAATTTGTAAAGGAACTCTGCAATAGAAAAACTGACAGCATTCTAAAAGAATTCAGAATTTTTAATATGGTTATTAAAAATAAGTGGAACTCCTGTTAAAGTTAACTCCTTTTAAATACACTTGTTTTTATAAAAAAAAAGAACCCAGTGGAATGGCAAAGAGATAATAAAGCACATTCTCTTCCTGCACATTTTTTAAAAAATTGCATGAATATTGACCATAGTAGTGGATTTACTGAAAAATTATTAAAACAGGAACTATTATCCCTGTATCAATTGATTAAAATGCTAGCTTTGGTTTGAACGAGAGTTAGCATTTTTATGTTCCTTCTAACTCGATTACAAAATTGTAGGTCAGCAATTCAGTTGATCTCTGGGTGGTAAAAGAGGTAAACTGGATCATATAGCTATTGTTTCTAGGACATTGCTATCTGCTACTGCTTAGGAAATGTTGTCAGCAGTTATTAGATGATATATAGTAGCAAAGTCCCTCCTGTGTACAAACAACAACACCTTTGCTCATAATTTTCCACATTAATATGAAAACATAGCAGTTAGGAGTGACTGGAAAGAAGGGAAAAGAATTATAATTTAACTCTATCAAAAATCTATCATCATCATCTCCATATTGTTAAGGGAATTTATTTGCCAAAGATAGAATCACAAAAGATAAAATCCATGTAAAATAACACTTCTGATAGTCTTCATGGGAAAGATCACTCAGTGCTGGGTGAATAAGACATAGAAACTGTATATTCCAGAATGTATTCTAGTGATGCCGTGTAAAATTAAATAAATATTACCATTAAGATTTTGAGCTAGTTTTTAACTTAATCTTTGCAACAGACTGTGCAAATGAATGTAGTCAAATATTGCTATCCTATGTAATGAGTGACAGATGATACTGCCCTACTTGAGAAAGACAAGATGAAAATACAAGTGACGACTGCCTTAGATGAACAAGCAACCAAATTGACCATAGGATAAGCATTGAGGCATTATGTATGTGAGCTCCACCGCACAGATACAGCGAATCACACTTGGATCACAACAACTTGAGGGAGTAGAAAGGTTTACCTATTTAGGCAGTGCAATTGCTTGAAATGGATATGCAGAGGTGGATATCAAGTGCTGCATTGGAAAAGCAACAGCTGTTTTCCAGAGGATTAATAATAAAATCTGGTCCTCATTGTCTATATCACTGAAACTTAAACCCCATTTGCTCACCTCTAGAGTGATGCCATTTATGTCAGCAAGACTTGGAAAGCATCAACAAGTATTAAGAAGAGACTTGAAGTCTTCCAATAAAGATGCCTTCGCCAAATCCTAGATTCACTATTTTGATCATATTACTAATGAAGAAGTGCTCCAAAATAGTTTCTCCGGCAAATGATATAGCATTTTTACACACAGAAGACTCCAACTTGCAGGTCATATTCTCTGCATGGGGAACAGATTTAAATACAGGTAGTCCTTGACTTATAATCATCCATTTAATGACAGTTCAAATTTACAAGTGACTTATGGCCGTTTTTCATGCTTACAACCATTGCAGCATCCCCACGGTCATGGGATAAAAATTCAGGCACTTGGTAACTGGCATGTCTTTGAAGGGATTTTATTATGCTTAAGGTTGATGTTAGCAATATTGATATTAGTAGTGATACTTTGCCTTTTGGTACTGACCATAGGGTGGATCGAGAACTACCAGAAGTACAGGCAGGATTTCGAAGAGGCAGAGGAACTAGAGATCAAATTGCCAACATATGCTGGATCATGGAGAAAGCTAGGGAGTTCCAGAAAAACTTCTACTTCTGCTTCATTGACTATGCTAAAGCATTTGATTGTGTGGATCACAAGAGCCTTGGTGGAGCAGTGGGCTAATGCCTCCTTAAGTAACACCAGCTGCCTGCAATTAGTGCAGGTTCGCATCCCACCAGGCTCAAGGTGGACTCAGCCTTCCATCCTTCCGAGGTAGGTAAAATGAGGACCCAGATTGTTGGGGGCAATAAGCTGACTTTGTAATAATGCTGCTTGGGGGCCCCCAAAAGCCCTAATAAGCAGGCATATACATAGAATGAAGGCTATTGCTAAGCACATTGATTTGTGCTTTAAATTGTAAGCTGCCCTGAGTCTTCGGAGAAGGGCGGGACATAAATGGGATTAAAAACAAAACAAAAAACCCCCCAAAAAACTGTGGCAAGTTCTTAAAGAGATGGGCGTACCAGACCATCTTATTTGCCTCTTGAGAAACCTATATGTGGGCCAAGAAGCAACAGTGAGAACTGGACACGGAACCACTGATTGGTTAAAAATTGGAAAAGGAGTCCGGCAAGGCTGTATACGGTCGCCCTGCCTGTTTAACTTATATGCAGAGCACATCATGAGAAAGGCAGGGCTAGATGAATCAAAAGTTGGAATTAAGATTGCCGGGAGAAATATCAACAACCTAAGATATGCAGATGATACCACTCTAATGGCAGAAAGTGAAGAAGAACTAAAGAGCTTCTTGTTGCGGGTGAAGAAGGAGAGTGCAAAAGTTGGGTTGAAACTTAACATTAAGAAAACCAAGATCATGGCATCCGGCCCTCTCAATTTCTGGCAAATAGATGGGGAAGAAATGGAGGTAGTGACAGATTTTATTTTCCTGGGCTCCAAGATCACTGCAGATGGGGACTGTAGCCAAGAAATTAAAAGACGCTTGCTCCTGGGGAGGAAAGCCATGGCAAATCTAGACAGCACACTAAAAAGCAGAGACATCACCCTGTCAACAAAAGTGCGTATAGTCAAGGCTATGGTCTTCCCAGTTGCAATGTATGGCAGTGAAAGTTGGACCATAAGAAAGGCTGAGCACCAAAGAATTGAGGCCTTTGAACTATGGTGCTGGAGAAGACTCCTGCAAGTCCCTTGGACTGAAAGGTGATCAAACCGGTCAGTCCTAGAGGAGATCAACCCTGACTCCTCTTTAGAAGGCCAGATCCTGAAGTTGAAACTCAAATACTTTGGCCACCTAATGAGAAGGAAGGACTCATTGGAGAAGAGCCTAATGCTGGGAAAGATTGAGGGCAATAGAAGAAGGGGACGACAGAGAATGAGGTGGCTGGATGGAGTCACTGAAGCAGTAGGCGTGAGCTTAAATGGACTCCAGAAGATGGTAGAGGACAGGAAGGCCTGGAGGAACGTTGTCCATAGGGTTGCGATGGGTTGAACACAACTTCGCAGCTAACAACAAAGTGATACTTTGTAATCATCTTTGTTTATGTGCAAGAAGCTTTGTAGGTGCTTTATATTGGGAAATTAGTTATATAAAAGCAAATGTTTCATGCTTTAGGTACAGGCGATTGCTTAAATGAAAAGAGCATGGTAAGGGGAGGGGGAAAAGGAGTTATGGTGGAACCTGAGTTGTTGTGTATGAGTCATCATCTAGGAATTATTTTTCTCTACCTTTTGGTTTCTAGTACCAAGATCAGATCTCTTTGTTCTGGAAAGGTATAAAAGGTGGAAGGCATCTTTCCTGGTTGTTGCCTTCATCTCTCTACCAGCCACAAAGAGAGATGTGGCCACCCAACTCTATTTTGATCAAAATAAAAGTTGTTTGCTTGCTGAAACCTCGGCTCAGGAGTTTCTTTTGGCTCTTTTAAATTTCTGAGTAATGCTGGGGCAATTGTGAGGCTAAGTGGGAAAACTTACATCCTTATAACAACTGCAGTGATTCAGTATGGTAAAAATGGTTGTAAAATGGGGAAAAAAACTTAATAACTGTCCTGCTTAGGAACAGAAATGTTGGGCTCAGGTGTGGTCAAGGACTAATTATTATATAAAAAATGAGGTTTATTCTTCATTTAAAGCAGTCTTAACCTCTCAAAATTTCCAGCTGGCATGCAGAGATATGTATTACAATGTATCATGCATTTTATATATTTAAAAATGTATTATGGAGGGAAGTACAGCAGGAATAGTCACTTTATATAGGTAGTCTTGAACTTATGATCACAACTGGGACCAGAATTTCTGTTGCTAAGCAAGGTGATTGTTAAGTGAATCATGAGGTGGTTAAGCAAATCCAGCTTCCCCCATTAGTTTTGCTTGTTTGAAGCTGGCTGGGAGGGCCACAAATGACAATCACGTTTATCCTGGGATGCTGCAGTCCCTGTAAATGCAAGCTGGTTGCCAAGTGCCTGAATTTTGATCAGGTGACCATGGGGATACTGCGACACTGGATAGTGCAAGAACCAGTTTTAAGTCACTTTTTTCAGTGGTGTTGTAACTCTGAACAGTCGCTAAATGAATGGTTGTAAGTTGAGGCCTCCCTGTATTGCAAAAGTCTATTGTTATGCTTCTGTGAAGTTGTGACTAGATACTTTGCAACAGTGCTTTTTTTGTAAAAAAAAAAAAAGGTGCCAGAACTCACACACAGCTCCGGCTCCAGTCGAAAGCCCTTTATGGAGCAGGGGGTGGAACTGCTTTAGGGAGCTTCGGAGGTGCAGATCACATGAGCAGCATCAGCTGACGGATGCCATTGCTGCGGCTTTTGAGAGGGCGCTTGTTCAGAGCTGGCATGTCTTCTGCCACCTCGTCTTCCTCCTCCTCTGATGACACAGAGGCTTCCTCCAGAGCTAGAGTGACCAAGGTGGCGGTGGCGCTGCTGCTTTGGAAGCGTTCCTGGTCCCTCAAAGAGATTCACTCCAGGAGTCAGTCCTGGTCCCTGGTGGCCAAGACAGGGGTGAGGACAAGTGGTGGTGGCGGCAGGAAGCCCCATGAACCAAGGCACAGAAGAGGATCTGCTTTCAGGGTCATAGAAGTGTTTCTGGGTCGACCTTCGATGCCCCCATTTCCCCGGGCAGCTTCCTTTCACCGAGCCAGAGCTTTACTTGTGCTGGCAGCTTAGAAGGAGCTGGTTCTTCCCTTTCAAAAAAGGTGCCGGAATGCTGTTCTGTGCCTTCTATGAGAAAAAAAGCTATGCTTTGCAAGATTAGCAGGATACAAGAGGAAGAAAATAAATGCTCTGCAATGGCCTGAGTCAGGCACCTATGGCACTCCCTCCAACTGTGTTCTAATTAGAAGTCATTAAATTGCCCTATCTATGCTATCGCTGTTTCTACACTCATTAAGAAAAGATTATTTCAAGGACTTATGCTTAAACCTGTTTTTTCTACCTCCCTCTGCATGTTACATAATACGGTAGAAAAGCAACAGCAGCCATATCAGTTTTAATTAATTACTGTCCTAATATCTTACTACTTGCCAAGCCAGGTAACTTCCATTCTATATCCATGACCGTTCTATAATTAGTTTTAACTGTTCAGTTGGTCTGACTCTTGGCAACTTTATAGGCAAGTATTCTCCATGCTGCCCTGTCAAGCATAGCTTCTTCCAGTTGTTGGGTGTTCAATCTTTGTATCAGCTTTAATGATTATCAAGCCAGCAAATTCCTTGCTTGCCCTTTCTTCTTGATCCACTAACCATTCCTAGCATAATTGCCTTTCCAATGAATTTGCACACATGATATGGCCAAAGAAAATCAGATGTAGTCTTGTGATTTTTGGCTTCTACTGATGTCTCTGGTTTTATATGATTCAGTGCCTCTCTTTTGGTTGTTTTGGCTATCCATGGTATACACAACAATTTATCCAAGCACCACAGTTCAAAGGCATCAATTCTTCTTCAAACAGCCATTCTTACTGTCTCACACCAATATATCATTATAGGGAAGATTATTGCTCTAACTAACCTTTTTTATTATATCAATATCTCTGCTTTTTCAGATCTTATTCACAGTAACCATTGTATGCATCCTAAGGTTATCTTACATTTGATTTCAGAATAGAACTGCCACCTTGAACAATTCTTGATCCATTGATAAAATTTCAAACTACTTCAATTTCCTCCTTGCTGATTTTAAACACCTCATATCCATATGCAACTGTTGCCATTATCTTTATTTTCCTGATGTTAAGACTCAATCCTACTTTTTCACTATCATCCTTGATTTTTCATATCATTTTTTCCAGGGTCTTCCTTATTTTTCAGCCAACAGTTTTATATCATCTGCACAGGGCAAATTATTTATGGTTCTTCCTCCAATCTTCATTCCCAGATCTAATTTCTGCATGATCACTTCAGCATATAGATTAAACAAAAATGGTGAAAAAATACATCCCGGTCTGCTCCCTTACTGATCCTGAACCAATCTGTGTTGCCATAGAGTGTTCTCACTGTTGCCTCCTGATCAGAGTTTTTCTTTCAAGATGTTTGGTTCTTTATTAATTGGGCTGTCAGCACTGTCATCTTGATGGAAAAGCAAATTGCTATAGAGTCCTTCTGTATATTCTTTCCACTTGTTCTTGATCTCCCACTGGTCACTTAGTACATTCCCACTGCAGTCTTTAACAATTCCTTGCCATACTGAAAAGCTGGATTGCATCATTTTACATGTTTACTAAGGCAAACATGGCCTTAGTATGCCTCTTCCTGTTAGCTTCTTCCAAATGTTGACACTGCTTCTCCTACTGCCTATTTTTGTCTTTTCTGGCTTCACATTGGAAAATTGCATTCAGCCTTTTAACTTCATCCTTATTACCTTTAGCTTTGGCTGCCCTTTGCTGATCAGCTATTTTGATAGTGATATCATATAGCCCCTTGTTTGTTCTCTTTGGTTTTTGGCACGGCACATACTTTCCAGCAAGTTCCATGTTACTTTGAATCTCTGGTTACTGTTCATTTCGATCTTTCCCTTCTAGATTCAGTGGTTCGAACTTGTTCTTAACTTCTATGGCATACATAGGTGAGGGGCACAGTACCTTTTTTTCCTTTCACACAGTTTGAGCTTCAGTTTAGCCATTAATAGCTGATGGTCTGAGCTGCTATAAGTACCAGGAAGTGTCTTAACAGATGCAACTGAACTGTTCCAGCATTGTTGGCATAAAATAAGTTGTCCTGCTTGAGCAGGGGGCTGGACTAGAAGATCTACAAGGTCCCTCCCTTCTATTCTATTCTATTCTATTCTATTCTATTCTATTCTATTCTATTCTATTCTATTCTATTCTATTCTATTCTATTCTATTCTATTCTATTCTATTCTATTCTATTCTATTCTATTCTATTCTATTCTATTCTATTCTATTCTACCTGATTTGATACAGGTACACTATTTGGTGCTGTCCATGTGTATAAACATTGCTTGTGTTGAATAAACCATGTATTATGCTGAGATGTTTTCCAGGCAAAATTACACTAAGTGATTGCCAGTTTCATTCTGTACACTTAGCCCAAACCTGCCTATTCTTGCAACTTCTTCTTGGCCTACTTTTGCATTGATATCACCCACAATATAAAAAAGATTCTGTAATCATTTAAATTCTGTTTCTTACTGGTATACATTTGCTTTAATTTCTGTTAAATATATTATTATTGCCTAGCTTGTCAAGACTGTTTTTAATTTTCTGTCTTCTTGGTTAGAGAAAATAGTATCCCATCTGTTTTGTGTCATCTGCAAGACTTCCTCATAAACTTCCTCATCTGTCATTAATAAAAATGTTAAAAAATGCAAGGCCAAGATTAAATTTAATATTCCGCTCCAATGTGGTGAAGAACCATTGATAAGTCTATCTCTCAGGACAGTTTAATGATAATTCTATCCAATCCATACTATCTAGTTCCTTAATCAACTATGGCACTGGATACTTTGTCAAGTCAAATACAGTATATTATGACTGAAGTATTCTTTCAATCTATTAAGTAAGTTATCTGGTCAAATTATGGGGTAGTTAATCTGGAAAGATATGTTTATGACAAATTCGCATTCACTTCTGGTAACTGTTATATTATTTTAAAGACGGATGCCTTTATGATATGTTCTGGAATTGCCACAAATATAGCTCTTACATTGACGGCCTGTAGTTCCTTGGTTATTTCTTCCTCTTTTGAAAGATAGGGATATTTGCCTGTTCCATTCATTTCATTCTTTTGGCCCTTCATCTGTTCTCTAGAGATAATATATAATATAGTATGTATTATTTATTAATAAATGAGAGAATGGCCAGACTATTCTCTCATTTATTAATACTTATCATGGTTCCATATATATGAATGTTTTATTCATGGAATTTATGAACAGTTCTTTAAGCATCTAAATAGGCAATAATATCAATATCATTATTTCTGATTCTCTAGAGAAAAAAGGGAAAACTATATAGAGAAAAAAATGAGTTTATTGACGAGTAATTAGGAAATAAGATGGCTTAAATATTAGCCTGTGATTGCCTAATTCTTAATAAATTTCTCTGACACTGAATCCGAAGTCCAGAATTTTCACACATTATTTATGCCATGCCCTCTATCCTTCACAGCCACTCCAAAATGTCTTCACCAAGGCTCCTGTACCTGGCAGTATTGCTGACTGCCTGTTCCACCTTTACGGTATGGTATTTTCCTAGATGCTTCCTGACTTGATATAACTTTATTTTCCTTGCTTGAGTTTCTAAAAATGTCCAATTGCCATTGCAGATACGGAGGAGAGCAGAACATGAAGGTAAATAAAAACTCAAAATGAAATAAATATCTTTTTCTAAGGTGGGAAGCATACAATCTGATGTAACTATCTGTAAAGAAGTACATATTTGATACTAATATGTGTATTTATTTATCTAGAAGGGTACTCCTTAGATGAAGGAAAACCTAGGCAAGGCATCCCTGAAATCAATGCAGGTAAGCAAATTCATTTGAGAAAAATATTCTACTGTAAATTTAAGTATATAAATTGATAAAAAGATACTTACTTGGGATCCACTGAAATCAATAGAAAAAAGGAGACCTATAGAACATCAAAACGAAGAACCAATCAAGATAGCATATTGGCTTCAGCTATTCTTTATGGTGAGGCCTGTTTTGATGTGAAGTTTTAAGTACTACAGTACTGAATCCAAATAAGTCCTGTCAGTGCCCAAAAAATAAAATTAGAAGCAGCGTAAGAGAATGAAGAAATTGGAAATGTTTAGTCTGGAGAACAAAAGTTTGAAGGAGCCACGACTGCATTCTTCATGTTTGTGAAGGGATGTCACATAGACAAAGAGCTGATTTGTTCTCTGAGGACAATTTTGGAGAAACAAATAAACTTGACTTGCATCCTTAATTTCTTCTCTCTCTTCTCCACTCATCATATCTCCCTCATTATCACAATTATTTTCCTTCATACCCATTACATTAGAGTATGCTCTGAGAGACTGCTTACAATAAAGGACCTACATCGGTGTATGACAAATGACATCCAATATATGTCGATTCACTCTGTTGTGTCCAGTTAAAAAAATGTTCAAGCTAAATGTTTATAGGAATGCAGCAAAAATCCAGAATGATTTCCAGGCCTAGACATGGACATGTTAAGTAGTAAACAGAAAAAATTTCTATCAAATACTGGGATTTTTGTCTGTGGATCTAATATTTAGAGAACACAAATAGTCTAATGATTCTTTAAATAATGCTTTGTCATTAACTGTTGTTCATTCTACATTTAGCAAGTGGAAAGAAGTTCTTTGAAGGTGACATTATCATGCCGGTATGTAAGGTTGATCTACTTCTTTATAAAGAGGTTATGAAATGAACTTTTTAACAAACATAATTTAATTTTTTTAACAGCTTGAACGGAATGCACTGAGGAACGACTCCTATAGATGGAAACTTCCAATTCCATACAAAATGGGCGCCAGTATAGGTAAGAAGACATTTTCTGTTCTGGAACACTAGATTAATCATTAGTTTGGTGGATACAAGGGATTAAGCAGTAAACCTAAAAAATGTTCCTTCAGAGTTCCCTTCCTTAACTGAATCCTCACTTCCTCTTGGGCTTCAGTTTCAATGTGTCCAGCCAGCTCTTCCAGATGTCAGGCTTTTTAGTAGATAAAGACAAAGTCTCCTTGAGTTTGACCCATTAGTTATCTCCATGTAACCTTCTTGGCAGCAATACGGAAGTGGTTTGCTTTCTTCCAGGATGTTTCTAGTCTAGCGCTGAAGAGAGGAAGGAGCACTGAGTGAGAAAGTAGTAGTGAGAAAGTTTATATGAATGACTACTGAGAGAATCCTTCATTTTAATCCAATTTATTACTTTTTATATTGTTGTCAAAGTATATAATGCTTTTGTGGGTGTCTATAGTATCTTCAAAGCCATGTAAAAATATCTTACACGTTTTCTTTAAAAGCAAGTTGTAAATCTCTCAATATTTCTAAATCACATTGATCTCATTTGTCTACAGTCTGGATAGGAATATAAAATAGGCCTTCTTTTCTTTCAGACCTGAATACCAAGGCCGTCATATTGCAAGCATTTGAGATGTTTCGACTCAAATCTTGCATTGACTTTAAACCCTATGAAGGAGAGAAGTCCTACCTCCAATTTGAAAAGCTGGATGGGTAAATTTATTCAAACAAACAAGCTAATGTCATGACAGAAAGATGTTGCATTTAAATAATTATTGCCCATAGTTTAAGTGCACAAAATTATACTGTATTCCTTCCCTCGTTCTTTATTGAAACCCAGTATAAGCACAAACTACACTGTTTCTCCTCATTTCTGAAAGCATATAGACAGATTTTCTGTACATGTTTATAGTTTCCCCTCCATACGGTTTCTGTACATTCCTCAGTATCTCTGTGCATTTTTGCAAAACTCATGAATGTTCAATATAAGTCCTGTTTATTAAGATCTGGATAGCCTTATGATGTATTAAGAACTATAAGAATAGGTATCATATTAGATTAGTATGTTACTGATATAAAGCAGCATCAACATATTTTTTGAATGGATAACTTAGAAAAGTAAGATGGTATCCTATGTAGCAGATGGGGGACCTCTCCCTCTGCTATCATTTGGCTCCTCTAGCTTAAATAGCTATGTATATATATATTAGTTGTATTAAATCAGCTATTTTAAATGAATGAACATATCATGATAAAACAGATGCTGGTCTTATGTGGGAGATCTTCAGAATGGCCAGGTCGTTTCTATTGGATCACGGTGTGAATATAAAGAAACTGTGGAGCATGAGGTCCTGCATGCCCTTGGATTTTATCATGAACAGTCACGCACTGATCGAGACGACTATGTTAAGATTTGGTGGAATGAAATCCTTGATGGTGAGTGGAAGGGAAAGAAAAGATACTACAAAATAAGTAATGAATAATGTATTAATTGTTTAATAAAATATTAATGCATTAATTGTCAAACTTGACTGAAAGCTTTTGTATTTTCTTTCCTAGGTCAGGCATATAACTTTGACAAATATGATGACAGTTTCATTTCTGATTTAAACACTCCATATGATTATGAATCTGTCATGCATTATGGACCTTATTCATTCAATAAGAACAGTTCTGTCCCTTCAATTTCAACAAAAATTCCAGAATTCAACAATATCATTGGGCAAAGCTACGATATGAGCAAGATAGATCTAGAAAGGCTTAACCGCATGTACCATTGTGGTAAGTTTACTCTATTATACTCAGATTTTTTATGCTATAGTAATCGAGAAACCTTACATTTTAAATATTCCTTAACAACAAAGAATAGTTGACAACTAAGTCTATCACCTTTAGATTACTTTAACCTGAAATGTGGGGGTATTTCCTGCAGCTTCCAGTCTTACCCTCCTTGACCAATGTTCATTTGAGTCCATCAATATCTGTGGTATGGTGCAAAACGGAAGAGACGACAAGGACTGGGAACATACCTTGACTACAAGTCGGGATAACAACAACCACTGCTTACGTAATATACTAGCGTGTAATTTAAATGGATGAGAGTGGCTGTACAACTGGAAATCATTTGATAATGAAAGCCAATAGGGAGGATTTAGCATATGAAAAAAGAGAATTAAAAATGTTAATTGTATCCAAACTGTTAATATATGACAAAGTAATCAGTAATGGAAATCTACTTATGATGAAAGATACAGTATATATTTTTTTCTTATTATGTTTCTCTTGCAAATATATGGACATCAAAAAAAATTGTTGTGGGCAGAAGGAGTAACCTTGAGGATCAGGAGGAAGAGTCACAACCAAGGCAATGGTCAAACAAAAGAAATCTGATCTGTGGCACAAATGCAATATGAGAAAGTGTCTCAGAACTGACCCTTCTCAGTTTTCAGAAAGAGGGAAGGAGAAGGAAGTATATTCAGATCTGCAAAATTGATGCCAGCCCTTTGAGATAGTCAGGGCTAGAAAGCCAAAGTTATGAACGCTAATATTACTTTTATTATAAGATTATAGTAACAAAATTTCACAAGTGCCTCAGTTTAAACCCAGTGAAATCCTGCACAGTTGTCCACAGGACATTAAATCATCTTCATTTACTTTACAGAGAAAGAGTACATTATGAGTTTTGATACCGCAAAAGGCCTTTCAGGTGAAGCAGCCATTTTGGAGTCCCGTATTCTTTATCCAAGAAGAAATGAGAAGTGCCTACAATTTTTTTACAAATTTGATGGCAGTCCAAAAGATGAGCTGATTATATGGCTTAAAACTGATGATGGTACCAAAAATATTAGGAAGTCAATAAAATTGAAAAGCATCCAGGGTAAGTTCTCAAGTAACCTTTGAAGATTTACTTCAAAGATTCAACTTTTATCTTTACTACTAAGCAAAATTTGGAATGCACCTTGACAAAACTGTTGCTTCTCTGAGGTCAAGTAAAGAGCCTCAAACATTATTCATGGGATCACTTTACTTCTGCTAAATATCACTTTGAGATCATTGCAAGGGAAAGCAGCATAAAATGGGTTGAATATGTAAATGAATCAAATATTAGATTTTCCCCTCTCCCCTTTCAGGTGATGGAGAGAAGCAGTGGAGCTTTGCAAACATTCCTTTCAACAGCCAGACCAAATTCCGCTATGTTTTTCATGGCCTTAAAGGAGACCCACAAAATTCCAAGGGAGGAATTCACATTGATGATGTCACTCTGACTGAAACGCAATGTCCTACCAGCGTTTGGCAGATAAGAAACTTCACTTCCATTTTAAAAAGTTCCTCAAAAGGAGATTATCTGCCAAGCCCTATCTTTTATAACTCTGAGGGCTATTGCTTTGTGCTCAGTCTCTATCCCCGTGGTCCATCCAACTCAAATGGAGATTACCTAGGAATCATGTTTTCTTTATGTAGTGGCAAGAATGATGGAGCATTAGAGTGGCCAGCTGGGAACAGGCAAGTGATATTCACCATAGTGGATCAAGATCCTGACATCACCCAAAGGATGTCAGCAAGCCGAAGTTTTGTTACAGATCCCAACCAGCGTTACAGTAAGTCTAAGGAGTGTTCGGGTTGTGCAGAATTGACTGCTTTCTCTCTTATTTAGAAGCATAATTTTAAGGCTGCTAAAAATCTGTGCTGAAATAATCCCTATGACTGGATAGATTAAAATCAAATTGTATAGATTAAAAATCAGAATTATTGAAAATACTATACCATCAATAGGACAGAACTTTCAATTTTGGAATGTTAGGTTAGCAGGGGGAAGCAGCTCTAATTTTGTGCAGAATAGAACTCAACTATTGTATTCTATACCTCTTCCTCCATTTCTAATTTACTGAGTGAAATCCAATCTAAAGAAATGCTTCAAAGTCTTGGATTGGTAAATTTGAGACAATCCCTAGAACCTATGACAAATTCAAGTGACAATAAAGCGTAAAAAAAACCCCAAGGCATAAAAGTATTTTTAGTTGGCACCTGAAAATAAAACAAAATGTTAGGCACCTGGAAATGTATCTACTAATAGTATTACAGGCTACTTTATTAATTCCATCTCCCCCTTTTGGAAAAGCAGGTGCTTTGAGACCATGGCAATAATTTTGTATACCGTCATTTGACTCAAAGTTTATCAGTAGCATTTTAAATTACAGTATGTCTCTGAAGGTAAACTAACATCTAGTTGCATCTGTATTCACTGGCAAAATATAATGCAGAAACACTCATAAACAAGATGCTGTGTCTGAGCCAACTCTCCGTTTTTCAGAAATAGCCATATGCTGTAACATGTGAAAATAATTATAATGAAAGTTATGGCAATTAGAATTTTTTAAGGTATTCTCTTGGGGAATAAGAAAGCTTATTACACAGATTTTTTAAAAATAATGTAGATAGGACGACACTTCCCTCCCACCCCCACTGAGGCAAAATTATCGTATGTTCCAAATAGGTACTTTTTCTATATAAAAAAAATGTTGGATGGGAATGTTGTGTCTGATTATTTGAATCTTATATACCCTACTAAAAATGTTAGCAGTTGTATATATTGATCCCCTTCAGTTTATTTATGGTTGTTTATTTTGCTTCGTAGATGGCAAATTTTATTGGGATAAGGCCGACATTACTGGAACTTTTGATCCTTCCTATAACACTCATGTAGGTCCAGGGTGGGGATGGCATTACATCTTGCCATATAGTGAATTGTATAGGAAAAATTTTGTCAAAAATGACAATCTCATCATTTTTGCAAATTTTGAAGGTAAGTTCTTAATGTTATTTCACTGAAGTCTTTGAAAAATATATCTGTATACAGGAAGATTTAAAATATTCAAAGCAGAGTTGCTTCAACTGAGTTTGAATTGTCGTTGGTTTGCCTACTTCTCCTATCTTAGTTTTAAAAGTAGTTTTTATTGAGATGTTCTTTGAAAAGGTTGCACATCTTTTCAATGTGTGTAGTCTTAAGGTGGGAAGATTTCAAGATAATTGATTCATTTTAAAGAACTTAGCCCGAGTAGGGAATATAGCTAAGTCCAATAAGTACCACATTTTCCTGGTAAAGAAAAAGCCGATATTTGGACTACTTGTGGTAGCAGAGCTTTAGCAGCAACACCAAGGCCAGGCACGTATCAGGACAGAACAGTCGAGAGAATAAGTCCAACACCATGGAATGTCTGTATTGGACTCAGAAGGAGACAGGAAGCCCAGAGAGAAATCGAAGAATGGACCATGGGATCAGAGTGATAAGGGAAAAAAAAAGACGGGAAAAAAATGGACAGAGTATATGAAGGTGGTCTGGCAGGTGTTTTAAGCAGAAAAAGTAGATAGGAGCACTGAGCACTTTTGGGTTTGATGTGATCAGACTGTTGTATAACTCTGATAGGTATCAGATGAGAAGGAGCAAAAGGCAGAATGGAGAGAGGATGAATTGCATACGTTTTTGATGCAATTAATGTGAGGGACAAAGACATTGTTTTTGGTAAAGACAAGCTCTAAGAGTGCTCAGCACTATGTGTGGCATCCTCAATGCAAGATCAAGGATCAAAGGAAATGCTAGGGTGAGGGGACAAGAAACTTAGTCAGCATAGCTTGCCAGTCTGACTATTAAATCAACAGCAACAGGCAGCGTGGACGATATGAACTATATTAGGTATGCTGTCCAGGTGATGACCATGCATATTTAAGCTTAGTTATTTTATTTGGATGTATGTAGAAAAAAAATCTGAGAACTATTTGGGCTTCATTGTAATATAAAATATAGATTAAGGAAATGATGTAGCTCTCTGAATGTATGTCTGCATCTGGATCAGTTGCATGACTGAATTTCTATTTTTACATAGAAGCTCCACTTATTGGGCAAGAAAACTTTATCAGTTTTATTTCTCAAGTTCAAAGATTGTGTAATTTATCTTTCTGCTTCTTGCTGACAATAATAATTAAAAGCTTTGTTTCTCTTTTTTTCCTTCTGGTCATATCTGCAGCTATTCATGATCCAGGTAGTGTTTTATAAATCCTTGAAATTCTTGACAACAAATGTACGTCTCCTCTGCTTCATCTGCTACCAGGAACAATTTCTGACAGTTGGCCTGTGGATTCACCGTTACTGGCCCTGTTCCCTTGAAAACAGAAGCGGAAAATATAATGATAATAAAATGCACTGTTTCATGCGTTGGTCTGAATGTCTTTTGTCAAAAGGAGACAAGGATGTATCTCAGTCTACAATTCTGTCAAACTTTGTTTATAACTGTGGCATAGTCCACACATTCTATTTGCCAAGAATAGAATGTCTTTTTAAGCCATATAAACAACAGTTGAAATATGTAATAGTGAAAATTATTAATTACAGCGCCACATTAGGAGTTCAGTTCTTCATTAACTATACCTGAAGATATAGTTTGAATAGAAATAGGTTTTATTTGGGATCAGCTATTTTTGCAGATCCCTAAATAAAAACAAATTCAGTGAACAAACATTCAGGAATGACAGAGGGAGAATTCTAAAGAGAAAAAAGGTACATCAAGAGAATTACTGAAATAATGTCCTCCACTTAATATCAAATATGAGGATTTTTTGCCTGCCAGATGCTATCTCAGGTGGCAGATTCTATGGTTCCAAAGTTATATTGTAGACCAGGGTATTCCACTGTTCTTGAACTCGGGATCACACTTAGCATTTTAGTAGCATGTTAAAACATATACTTCACTTTAAATTTAATAATAATAAGAAGGTTGGAAGGGACCTTGGAGGTCATCTAGTTCAACCCCCTGCTCAGGCAGGAAACCCTATACCATTTCAGACAAATGGCTATCCAATCTCTTCTTAAAAACTCCCAGTGTTGGAGCATTCACAACTCCTGGAGGCAGGTTGTTCCACTGATTAATTGTTCTAACTGTCAGGAAGTTTTTCCTTAGTTCTAGGTTGCTTCTCTCTTTGGTCAGTTTCCATCCGTTATTAAACCTAGTTAATAAGTATCTAATACATTTTTTATAATTCATTAAATGTTACAGTTCAAAAATACTTTGGGGGGTACTCAGAAGACCTCCAAACATGTTGAGGATTATCTAAACCAAACCAATGCAAGGTGTTCTAACACTGTCCCTGACAGAAATCTCTCCATTTGGTTAAGAATCTAATTACTACCAGGGCAGTCTATTTCATCAAAGATTTGTTTTGCTTCTTCCAATATCTAGCCAGTTCTAATCATACACTCTAGAGCAGGGCTTTTCAACCAGTGGTATGGGTACCACCTGTTGTACATCCTAGAAAAGTGGTAGCGGGGGAGGGGAATGAGCTGAACTGGCAGCAGAACTGCACAAACCTGAGCGAGAGATGACTGGAGCTGCAGGGCTGTCAGGGTTCAGAGGAAGCGCCAGGATCAGCGTCGCTTTCCAGATGGAGCTCAGCACTGATCCTGGTGCTTCTGCTGAGCCCCGAAGAAGCACCCATCAGCTGGAAAGCAGCACTGATCCTGGTGCGTCTGCTGAGCCCAGAAGGAAAAAGTTTGGCTCCTTCACTGGGTCTCTTTTTGCAATGTTGCTTTTTTTTCGGGGGGGGGGGAGTTTAGCAAAGAGCAGCTGTCAGCTTTAGCCTGTTTGGTTAGACCAGGGATAGGCAACCTTGGCTCTTTTATGACTCGTGGAGTTCAACTCTCAGAATATTCTCTCTCTCTCTCTCTCTCTCTCTCTCTCTCTCTCTCTCTCTCTCTCTCTCTCTCTCTCTCTCTCTCTCTCTCTCTCTCTCTCTCTCTCTCTCTCTCTCTCTCTCTCTCTCTCTCTCTCTCTCTCTCTCTCTGTAATTATAAGCGCTAGCCTTGAACAAACGAAAAGAAAGGGTTAACCCCAGACACACCAGCACCTATGACAAGATTAACCTAGATAGTCAGTTTTAAATTCATTTAAATATTAGATATATTATATGAATGAAATTTTTGTACTAGAGTGAGTTTTACATACTTTGACAGAGTGATTGGCTAGATTTAAAAGTGGACCACTACGGCTCTAAAGCAACATAGAACACTTCTGCATACTTCTTCACATTATACTTCCTGATTATTCAGTCTCTTTGTCAGACTGAAAAATATTAAGTTGTTTCTTAATTTTATCATTTTTCACAACCCAACCATTTGTTCAACAGTGGAAACTCAACTTTTCAAAGTATTTTATTTTCAGAGTATTTAATTATTTGTCATGATCTTGTTACTAAAGAATCCCAGATCAATCACAATACACCACTGTTAGTGTAATATAGCTGGGTCCATTTGATGTAAGGACAGAGGTCCCAAACCTTCCCTCCCAGAAGCCCTCTGGGTCTTTAGATCTGGCTATACCCCCTGTTACGGAGTTGCAGCTATTGTGCCACAAGGTGTCTTCCATGAGATGCCTTGGTGTATGAGAGAGGTAGGATGGTCAAAACAGATGCTGCCTTTCTGGCAATTAGGAAATCAGTATATGGAAGCTGAAAAAAGCTCTATAAAGTTCTATCTCACTTTATAGGCATATGAGTAGAGAATTCAACCCTTCTTTCCCTTCTAGCTATTAAAAAAAAATAAAAAAAATAAAAAACCTTAATTTTAACTAATCAAAAATCTTCTTTGTTGAAGGAGATAAATTACAGGGCTGGTCATAACTAGTGGAATAGCTTGCCCCCCAGAAATCGTGGGCTCTCCATCAATGGAGATTTTTAAGAAGAGGCTAGACAGTCACTTCTCTGAGATGGTATAGGTTCAACTGGTTGAGCAGGGGCTGGACTAGAAGACCTCCAAACTCCCTTCCTATTCTATTCTATTCTATTCTATTCTATTCTATTCTATTCTATTCTATTCTATTCTATTCTATTCTATTCTATTCTATTCTATTCTATTCTATTCTATTCTATTAAGTACCTCATGCAACTCTTTGCCAATTAGTTGAAAGACAAGCCCAAAATAAAATGCAGTGTTTTGGTAAGACCACAAGATGGCAATGATCTGCTGCACAATTTGTTTTTTTTTAAAAAGTCTATAGAGATTGCAGCAGAATTCAAATTTTTTCAGATCACAAAAATAAAAATATCTTCATGTCTAGCCTTAGGTTTGGATAGAGCTGAATATATACCTAGTTCACCAGCTTATACAGAAAAATAAAGAATACGCTGTATATAATACACAGAATATAAAAATGAAACTTTTAGTTAACTGTCTCAGCTTCATGGAAATTTCAGATATTATTATTCAGAGGGTATAAGGAATATGGCAGTGTCTCCTGCTTATAGTACAACTTCTTTTAAGTTTCTAGTTTTGAAAGGACCAGGCTTTTTCTTTCTCCTGCTGAGAGAGCAGCTGTGGTATGTTATTCTACAAGTATCTGAAAAAAACGCTTATATCTTCTTCAGGAGGGTGCTGCATCTTGCCAACAGTCTGCAGTACTGTGTAACTCAGAGGTCCCCAACCTTTTGGGCACCAGGGACCTGTTCCGTGGAGTGAGGTTTTTCCACGGACTAGAGGGGATGTGGTTTCATGTACTGCCTGTATCCTGCAGATGGGGCTTTGCTTGTTTGCACAGTCTGGTTTCTGGCCTGCTGTGGCCCAGTGCCGGTCCACAGACCGGGGGTTGGGGACCCCTGGTGTAACAGGATTAACTAATCTGCTACAATATGTAGCACAAGAATGAACTTTGTTTTCAGAAATATTTGGAGAGTAAATGTGGAGGCCATATGCCAGTGATGTATCGTGCTGGGGCACGTCTTAGACAGGGCAACACCTAAACATGTAGAGTCCCACATGTTTCTTCTCTCAGGAATCCTCCTTCTCTCCTCTTTGCCCTCTTACAATACTTCCTTTCCCTCTCTTTCTCTAGCTTCCCTCTCCTTCTACTAGACTGGGACAAACTGTTCTTTCAAGTGTAATTCAGACTTTCAGAAAAATATTACATTGAGTGCTTCCCTTGAATTCATAATGGCTTGAGGAATAAAAACCCCTATTATACAGTCCAGAATTGGTGAGAAGGAGGATGAAACCTAGCTACAATAAATAATATCCAATTATCTCAGCTGCAAATCCACCAATATTCCTGATTTATTCAAATAGTTGGAATCCCCTATTTAAATCACTTGTTGACATTGCCATTTTAGAAATGCTGAGAATTCTGCTGAAATTGAGCTAATTACTTTAGTCACTTCACAACTGAGCAAATATTGAATTTTTTTCAATAAAATTACCATAAGTATGTATGTTCAGTGCCTTCTGATCAGGAGGTATTCATGGGAACTGGTGGGAGACAAAGAGGAAAACTAAGATGAGAGAGAGAACTATTTATCATTGATCACTGTTCCTTATATCCCAGCTTTCAGGATACTAAAAATACCATGGCAGCTTGCAAGTAACATCAATCATTATGAAACCTAAAACTATTTTGGGCAGCAGTGGTGGGAAGGAACAGCACCAACAGCTAGAATCTTTTTAATAAGGCAGTTGATGGAAATGATCATATAGGTGGTGGAGGAAAGACTCCAGGCTTTAAGTGTGTTTCTTCCCCAGCCTTGACTTTGTCATGAAGTTTTAAGGTCTGTCTTCCAACTTCTTGCAAGATCTCGCCAAGTTGGAAGGTCTGATTCAATTTTTTGTTTTAGTCCCACAAGGGACTAAAGGCTGAGAAATGGAGAAACGCAATGCAGCTGAAAGGCAGGTTAGTGAGAAAACGCTTGAGGGAGGCAAGGGCATCTGGGTGGTGTGTGTGTGTGTGTGTGTGAATCTTACCCTATGCGACTTCTCCAGGTGGTTCCACTCTTATGGCTGTGCCGGCTCCAGATAGTAGTAGTGGGAGAGCTTTATTGATACTTGACCGTTAAGTGGTGACTCACAAATTATCTTTTTGCCCTTCTCTTTACAAAATTTCACCACTTGGGAGAGATGCTGGAAAACAATCTTACAGTATCTGATTAAAGCTGTATTTTTATAAATCTATAGTCCGTGGATTGTTTTTTTACACTTTTCTTCCTCACCATCCTCAAGTATCAATGGATGTACAATCCTCTCTCAGGATAATACTGTCCACCAACACTGCATGCGATGAAATGGAGAGATGGGATCTTAACCCAAAGCTTGTGATGGCTGCACACAAAGATTTTGTAAAGAGAAGGGCAAAAAGATAACTTGTGAGTCACCACTTAACGGTCAAGGATCAATAAAGCTCTCCCACCACTACTATCTGGAGCCAGCACAGCCATAAGAGTGGAACCATTTTAGATAACAAAGGTTCTAGAAAAGTGCAACTTTAGTGTGTGTGGACTACAATACCCAGAATTCCCCAGGCAGCCATGCTGATTCAAGATTAATATACACAAACTGAAATGACCCCAGACCAGAGCTGCATTTCTCTCTTATTTGTTGATAAATAAACTAATAAAGTAGAAAGAATGAATGAATATTCACTGTCATCATTCCCCTCTTCTTGCCAAGCAGTGGCCATTGTTTGTCAGATGCAATGAAGCTAATGAGTTTAGCATCATTAGGCAAGTTAGACTATTTTCCATAGTTCATGTTATTTTTCAGCATTTAACAAGCCAAATGAAAAAAATTGGTAACATCATAATTCTTGGGAATAGCTAATTAACTGCCCAGCCTTCCATGCTGTATTCATTTAGTTTGCAGTTTGCATTGCCACCAATTTAGAAGCCAGATATGGATTAAAATACAACAGCTTTAGAAGAGATTATCAAGAGTCCAGAAGTATATTAAACACCTGCAAAGCAGAAAATAACTATCAGTGTGGTGCATAAGGTTTTCTAGAAGAATTATTCTGGGAATCCTCATCATTTAATATGAGAGCCACATCTGCAGCAAAAGGAGGGTGACTAAATAGCAGCAGAACGGGTTGAATATAATAGCGTCTGTAGTATGTCCTGAGAATTCAGCATAAAGTACATGCTCTGAGACCAAACTGAACAGGAACCCTACAGAGTAAAGTGAATAGAGCATGCCAAATCACCCATTTAGTCTCTTGACTTAAACTGGTAAAGTTCCAGCAATTATGTGTCAATTCCAGTTCCCCCACCTAGTCTTCAGTACAGTAAGAGAAGGGATGGACTAGAACTATTGATTCCCAGGAATTATTATCACTTTAAAACAGGGGTGTCAGGCTGCTGGCCTGTGGGCCGGATGCATCATAGTGAAACCGCGCCTACCCATTGCCGGCAATGGCAAAGAATGTGACTTTGTGAGTTTAACACCCCTGCTTTAAAAGCTGATGCAGTTAAATCTGCCATATTTCAGTAATATGCAATATGATCTGTGATCCCTGAGGTAATAGAGGACTTTCAACATCTGTTATCAATTTCAATTGATTTTTATTGAGAGATAAAAGAGCAGTTCATAACAAGCCGATAAATATTTACAGATTAATTGTGCTTAATGGTTTTGATTCAGGGACATTTTCTCTAAAGTATTCATGAATTGCTATACAAAGTACTGCAGGCACAAAACCTTGTTAAGCTTACATCTTGGAAGGAGAGAAAGTACAGTACCCATTCATCCATTTTAGTAATAGCATACATTATGGTTTCTCAGCCTCAGAGCTATATGGGCACCACCAGAGTGACAAACCAGGTCGAGTAGAAGAGGGACTGATCTGCAAACAGAAACAGAAGAGATAGATACAAAGGCACATGGAAAATGGTGGCCCAACAAATTTCAGTGTTTTTGTCAGAAGCACTAGCAAAATATATGATTACAAATAGTATTGATTGTAAAATAAATATTGAGTTTGTCCAACAATTATAATAGATTTTTCTCTACAGGTACAGAAAAATGGCTCAAATGTAAGTTGCTTTGTTTTATGTTTAGGGGCCAAAGGTCAGAATTATGGAGACAAGGACAATTTAAACCATTACCAGCTTTGGCCTGACAGGTAGTCCTCAGTTCTGACTACAATTGGAACCAGAACATCGTTGACTAAGTAAGGTGATCTTTACATGAGCCACCTTTTCACTGCAGTCATAAGTGAATCAAGTGTTGTTAAGTGAATCCAGCTTCACCCCTTGATTTTGTTTATTGAAAGCTGACTGGGAAGGTTGCAAATAATCATCACGTTACCCCAAGACACTGCAACTGCAACTGTCATAAATACATGCCACTTGCCTAGCATCTGAATTTTGATCATATGACCATGAGGATGCTGCAACAGCAGTAAGTGCGAGGACCAATCAAAAGTCACTTTTTTTCAGGATCGTTATAACTTTAAACCAGGGGTGTCAAACTGCCAGCCTGTGGGCCGGACACATCATGAGAAAACCGCGCCCATTGCCGGCAATGGGGAAAAAGTTCTGATACGTCTCGCAATGTCACGTGACATCGCGAGTTTGACATGTCTGCTTTAAACTATCACTAAACAAATGGTCATAAGTCGAGGACTAACTGTAGTGGAATGTTTGGTTATTAATAAAAACGAGGAAATCCTTGTGTCAGATATAAGCTATTGTCAAAAATTTAAAATAATTCTCTTAAAAAAATACAGCATATCTCCAAATGCAACCACAAATGCAAGGCATGAAACAGCTTCCGTTTAAAAAAAACCTCAGTATTTGATACTTGCTTTTATACCATTTGTGGAAACATGAAAATAATCCTCTAGAACAGAAGAGGGAGAGTGGATCTCCATCACCCCTCCCCCTGCCCCGAAGGCTGGTAATCCAACCAGCAAAATGAGTTGAACCCAAAGCCCTGCCAGGATGATGACATTTTTGGAAACATCAGAGGGAAATGAATAGCAGGCAGTCAAGATATTTTCTCTTACGTCGTGCCATTTTTTCACTTCTCGTTGGTGAATTTCTATGAGACTCCTCTTGCAAGAACAATTTCACGAGCCACTTTGAGACATGGCACATTTAGGATATTTTTTAGCACTTTTACTCTACATGTTTACTATTAGATAGGATACTTTTACTGGGGTGTGGTCCCATGAAATAAATAGATTAATACATCATCTTAAAGACAGGATCATATAATAGCATCTTTCCTTGACCATTGTATTTACTATCCCTAAATTTGTTCGAAGCTTTTTGCTAAGAATCAGCTATGAGAAACATAGCCAGGTAATCATAATCACACGGCAGCCATATAAGTAGCTGCATTTCTCCTTCCTTGCAGCTGTGCTAGATTACAGAGTCAGTCTGACAATTTAAATAATATTCTGAATGTTATGAAATCAAGCACCTTCAGTTATTCATTTCTGCTTCCCCTACCTCATGTGTACTTTTAAATTGCCAGGGAAATTTATTGCATATAGTATATTGCATATACTATATTGATAGGCTCAAAATGACAAGATATGAATTTTTGTTTGGTTAGAAAGAATTGCAAACAAAAAGGATTGTTTAATATGCTGCTATAAAGTTGATTATGTGCCATAAAGTAGATTATAGATCATAGTGTGTGCTCATGACATGTGAAGTATTAACTCTATTAGTTTTTACCAGTTTGTTTAAAAGCGCAAGTTTTAATTTTGTGTTTCTGAAGGAACAGTGTATGCTATGCCCATAAAAATAATCCTTATCTAACTCCCTTTTTAAAAATTGTAAGGGAAAGGAAGAGGAAGATATTGAGCAATAAAAAGCAACCCATTGACTAGATATTCAGGTTTCCTTGTAAAATCTGTCCCTTTTCCTTTTAAAAAATATTTTTGTCCAGATGCACCCCAAGCAAAATCTTCCTCTAGACCAGGGGTATCAAACTCGGAACATCACATGACATGTCATGACGTATCACGAATTTTTTTCCATTGCTGGCAATGGGGTGGGCACGGTTTCAGCATGACACATCTGACCCCTGCTCTAGACAGTGTGAAATGGCAGGGAGCACCCATCCATTGAAATCTTCTATTGGCTGTGGAGTTGCTGGAAATCTTGCAATAACCATCGTAATTGTTTCTATAGTAGCAGGAGGAAATGCTTCTCAAAGAAACATTTTGGGACTGTTATCATATATCACTCCATATATTATCTTATTGATATACAGTATGGGCCTGATGGGTCTGTTTTATATTCCTTTTGATGGATGAGTGGTATCTAGTCTATCATTCCTATACTGTCATCTCCACCCCACCCGCCCCCATTTGTAGCCTGCAATCCTATGCAAGGGTGTGGGTAATAAATTCTATTTAATTTCCCTGCAGTGTTACTGTTATGTATTGATGTAAATTACTTGGGAACAGTTATAAATAGGTAACTGTTGTGTCCATTTAAACACCAGACTGCCTGTCTGCATAACTGTAAGTTTGTGTTTTGGGCGGGAATAACTGCTTTAATTCCACTGGCCGCCGCCTATTGGTGATCTGTATAAATAGAAGTTAAGCGGCTGTTAGAGCTGCGTCTGTGTTAACCTAATAAATGTTCTGTTGTTAACTATGCTCGCCTCCTCAATGCCTCACCAATCCCAGTACTTAACAGTTACTTCCTCTGTTTAGTTGTGTTCTAGAGAGGAAGCTGCTGTGCTATTTCCATGAGTATCCTTTCTACTTCATTGCTTTGCTGCTGTTCTTTGGAAATGAAGCAGTCTCACCAACAAAGAGCTGGAAGATGCATTACTATAGCTAGCACATAGGCGTGCATGAAAATCAAGAGGCTGAGTTATATAATAATCAGTGGATTATTTGCCCTATAAGAAGCTACTAGCTGTGGTCTTTTCTTCCAAAAGGTTAGAATGTCAGATACAGTAAATGCTTTTCTTTTAATCTCATCTCACAATATCTAAATTATTTAGAAGTAATGAAGGCTTAGAGAAAAAATGTGTTACATAAATCGTTTCCTTTTTTTAAATATACAGATAAAGTATCCTTCATACTGAACTCAACTCCCGTGGACTTTATAGACATATAAAGAGCCTTGGTGGAGCAGTGGGCTAATGCCTCCTTAAGTAACACCAGCTGCCTGCAATTAGTGCAGGTTCGCATCCCACCAGGCTCAAGGTTGACTCAGCCTTCCATCCTTCCGAGGTAGGTAAAATGAGGACCCAGATTGTTGGGGGCAATTAAGCTGACTTTGTAATAATGCCGCTTGGGGTGTGTGTGTGAAAGCCCTAATAAGCAGGCATATACATAGAATGAAGGCTACTGCTAAGCTTGTAAGCCGCCCTGAGTCTTCGGAGAAGGGCGGGATATAAATGGAATTAAAATAAAAATAATAATAAATATATCTCTGAGTAGTTGACAGAAATGATCTGACATTGCCTTCTTCTGGGACATTTTTTTGTCCACCTTTCCAGATTAACACTAACAAAGCATACCCAGAAGAGAAATTGGCAACTCCCCCTTCTTACATTATAATTATATCCCACGTTGTAGCTTTTCCCCCCTCTTCCTCTCCCTAGAATAGTTCTTGCAGAAGCCCATAAAGATGATCATGGAAGAATAACAAGACACTTTAAAAAATTCTGAGCAAGAAGGTTTTATTTAAGTCATATCCTCATAAATATTTACATAGAAAGTTCCCCTTTGTTTTTTCCCTAGTAAAACAAGTAGCAGAATTGGAAATTTTTCTATAATATAAAAATAAAGTGCTTCTGTTCCTGTAGAGGCTGATAGCACAACTGTTCCAGTTTATTTACAAGGTTAACAGTGCAATTTCATTGCTCTAACTCAGAAGCCAGTCTATGGAGTTCTTCCCAAGTCAGTTCATACTGGGTTTTGCCCTAGAAAAGGATGTACCAGGAAATGAAAAGAACCACTGAAAATTATGATATTTACTTCTGAACTGATATCTCCAGGATTGCACTAGCAATTTTTTTCACTTCAGGAAAAATAATAAAGAAATGCTCCCATCCAGCACCTACAATTTATATGAGCACACATAAATTTTGGGAAGCATGTTTGCTCTTGTCTGTGATATGTCTTTCCCACTACTGGTCCATTTTTAACACTGGATTGGAACAAACATGACTACATTGAAAGTTACTGTAAAATAAATAGTGCTGTAAAATAGCATTAGAGCCTGTGTCACAGAATGTCTAGCTTAAAAGATTTCAATTATTTGTCTGTCCATCATGTGGTATGCCAGAAAAAAAATGCTAATTAAAATGCCATTTCCTTTCCACAATCTGTAAAGTCAACATTCCATTATTCACTATCTGTGGTTATTACTTGAAAAATACTTGAGCTCTTTCAAATATGCAGGTATTTAAGAACTCATGTCAGTACAGTATATGCCTTTGAAGTGCTTTCAGAAGATACAGTTGATGATTCCGTAGAAGAGACTTGGTATTTTCCTGTAGAATAAAGAAGTAATATGGTAAAAGTCTTGCGTGGTGACTTGTACTGTATAAAGCACAAAAGAGTTCTTAGGCCTAGTTGCCTTTAAACATTAACTGCTTTTTGAGCTTAAGAAGAAACCAAAGAAAACAAGAATAAGCCTGCATAAGATATGTAGGTTAAATATCTAAGGTTTATAGTAAACTCTAAATTCTACATAGTCCTCTTTGATTCTTAGCAGTTGCAATCAACAACTATTTTCAATTTGCTTTCCAGTGTTACTGCCTGCCTTTTGAGTGTGATAGTAAGAACCATATCTAGGAAATGCCCAAGGAAGACACCCACATGGATTGGACTGATGGGCCTCATATGGGGACCAATCGAAGAGTTAGCTTTGAAGAAGCTACCTAGTTGGGTAACAAAACATCCCCAAGAAAACAACCTAGTTCAGAGAGCACCAGGGACTCCCCATATCAAGGACTCAAACCAGAGAATCATTTTGTTATCTTTAGCTATTTTCCAGACATGATGACTGCAGTCATAAGATACTGAAGTCTCAGAGATCCTGTATTTAGGATGGATTGTTCATTTAACATGAACACTTATGTTGAATGTATTTATATAAATAACTCAGAAGGCAAACTGTATGCACATTTCAGAGTTACCAAGCCTAGATGTTGGACTACTTGGATCTTTAATGATTTAATGAGGTTTTATGTTTTTAAAGGCAATTCTACAAACAGTATAAGAATTCTTTAGCAGTATAAGAATTAGGAATTTGGCTGCCCTATATAATATATATTTGGGAACAGAGATGATGGAAAAAAACATAGAATAGCAACAATGGGAAATGGATTGATGTCATATTTTTTCATCACATACCTGCTTTACCAAACAAATTATTTAAAGTTCTTGAAAAAGGCGAATTGATGGAAAGCATAGGAGCCGACATGCCTTGAGATATTGACTGCAAAAGGGAAATATATATTAATAAATAACATATAGTGAGATTTTACCAAAAAATGTGCTTGTACATTTTCACTTTGCCAACAATATACATAATTAGAAATAAATTTCTTTCAAAATAATTGCTTTCATTTTCAAATTAGCATGGATTAATTTGTTTTCTTCATCTCACAATTGCAGAAATAAAGTGTCAAATTGTATTCATGATTCACTTGCAGAAGTGAAAGGGTATCTTTGAATTTAAATTCTTCATGCACTGCTTTAGCTAAAGCTGTATAGAATGGCCTCTTTATTGACACAATCATTTTCTCCATGTAGAAGGATGTCTTTGAATCCAACCTTTTATTTAGAAAGAATATTACCTTTGAGTGTTGTGAACTCCACTTGGACCAAGAATATTTATTCAGCATAGCTTCCCGTACCTATGGGTTTCAAAGAAAATGAACTTTAATCATGTCTGTAGCAGCATGTATTGTATAAATACAATTTTATTACACAATGAAACAATAAACATAAAACAGTAAATATCATAAAACTGTGTTCCTACCTTCCTATCCCAGAGAGTTCCACCCAACAGAATGAATAATCCCTGAAAAATATTCAAAGATTGAAATTACATATTTCAGTTCTTACCCCTGTACATAAAGTATTCCATAGGCTTGATTCCCCACTAGTATCACAGAGGAAAAAGTATGAAATATGAACAATATGAAGAAAAATAGCCCATTTCAGTGTACAGAAATTGCAAACAGTGTAAGACAAAATTTAAAAGAGCTGATAACCAAAAGATTGATCCATACTAAAAACAAAGTTTGGTTGCAAATTTTCAAAAAAGAAATTGGTGTTCTGATCTCTCCCTGGTCTGGAATATTCAGAAACAATAAACTATCTCAGGGCAGGTAGCTAGGAATCAGGAAAAGAGAAATTCCCCACAATTCTCAAGACTCAGAGATCAGAAATGTTACTTCGTTTATTTATTTTATGCACTCCAGATCCCATTTTGTTCCCTCACTGATTTGTTTAGTTTTGTCTTAGACTAGCAAAGTATACAGCAATTAAAACCCACAGAGATAATTATGATTATTTTGCAAACCAAAATTCTAGAAGCATGGAACTGAACTTTGTTTGTAGGTCTATTATTTATTTATTTATTTATTTATTTATTTAAATTTATTATTTTTTATGCCACCTATCTCACTGATACAGCAACCCCGTTTGGCATAAAAGTACTATTAGCTTTGTCATTTTCCCAAACTCATGATTCTTCTATAGCAGGGATGTCAAACTGCCGGCCTGTGGGCTGGATGCGTCATCTGGAAGCCGCACCCACCTCATTGCCAGCAATGGCAAAACCATCCCGATATGTTGCGCGACATCACATGACGTCGCGAGTTTGACATGTCTGTTCTATAGGATGCTGATATCAATGACATCATTAGATTGCATGTTATGGAAAGAGGTGCTTGAATCACCCCTCAGTTTAGATTAAGTATGTATTATAAGGCAGTGAGATACTCAAAGAAAATGTCAGTGATGTTTTTGACATCTAACTATTCCAAACAGCTGATATTATCAATCCAATTACCTGAAAGGCGTTGAAAATAGTAAATAATATCTGGAATATTTTGGGGCTTCCTGGAACAACTGTGGCCAGTCCAAATCCCCAAGTAAGACCTAGCAGTGGTGTCAGTACACCAATGCTCTTAGCAATTCGATACAAAGCACTCTTTTCTTCATTGATGGACTTTTCCCCAATTGAACGTCTTGATATTTTTGCTATAACTACAACAGTAACAATAGTATTAATAGCAACAATGATCATGGCAGGAATCACTAAGGCCAAGAGGGCTTTGCTTTCCTCCCAGTTGAGAAAGCAGCTTTTTTTCCTTGTGTAAGAAGAAGATGGAAGGGTGCTGGCTACTGTGATGGCTGATATTATTAGAGGACAGATGTATCCCAAGCAGAAACCAATGGTTTTCATAATGGTCTTGCTAGCACTGTGTAGAAGAAAGACCAAGTGATAGAAGAGCATCAGTCCCAAAGTGAGCATCCAAAAGAAGACACAGAGGTAGAAATAGTGAACGAAATAAGTTGCTGCTATGCAAAGATTTCCATCCACTGCATAATTTTGGTCATGTGTTGCAGCAACAACAATGAAGCAGATATCTGCACTCAAGAGAGAAACTGCAATGTTCAGAATACAGACATGGCGCATGTATGCAATTCTTGTTTTAGTGACTGATTTCCACACAAGCAGTTCTATTCCAAGGCAAATCATCAGGCTCAGTATAGAAAGGCTCAGGCCAATGTAAGTGATATAAGTCATTTCATCCAGTGAGGCTTCCTGATAGGGAGACATGAGCATGGCAAAGGAAGTTGTGTGATTGCAAGTGCAAATGACATTGTCCCCATCATCCTTAGCTTCACAGCCTGTATTATCCCAGTCTCCTTCTTCTGCCAAACTGAAATTCCAAAAGACACATTGTGGATTGCTCATGGCCTTTTCACGCTTCGTAAAAGCCATTTTGATCTGGAAATCCTCATTTGTTTGGGGATTAATTACTGTCGCCATTACCAAACTATTTACCATTTCCTTTCTATACTGTGGAATGATATGTTGAATTGTTGAATAAGCCACACTGACTATTGTGATTGATTTCTCAGTATCAAATCTTGCATCCTCAATAAGCACACTTCCCCCGAGGCCTGCAGGCTGGAGGAAAGCAAAGCTGCTGTTATAAATGGAGGTACTGCTTTTGCCAAGAACTGTTCCTTTGATTTGAAGACTGTCATGTATGATTGAAGGAACAGACTGGTTAATTGGCTGGAGTGATCCTAAAAATTGCTCTACTGAAGCAAGCAGTTGAGAGCTCCCATTCTGTACATGCTTCCAAGTTTCTGTTGGACTGGTGATAATAGTTTCTACAGTAGATCCAAAGTTCTGCAAAAAAAAGGGGGTGGAGGGAGAATAATAACTCTTTTTAATTACAGGTTGCATTAGAGAATCCTCTTCCTGTCAGTTTATCCCAATCCACTTACCAACTTCCAACACAAAGAGCCTAGTGCTGAAGTATAAAATTCTTCTCACACTTGAAATGTGTTATTAGGTTCCGATATGATAGTATATTATAACAGTGGGGAATTATATGAAGTATTAGCCATTAACCTCTATTAGCATCAGCTAGGCATCTATGAGTAAGGGTCTACATAAGATCCATAGAATATTTAATTGTTTCTCCATCAGAACTGGAACTTTGCTCTGATTTTTAGGTTATCACTAAATTTACCATGAATTTAACATGATCCTCCCCAAATTATCAGCATATCATAGTTATTGTAATTTCAAATGACCTACAGTAATTCAAAAAGGAACATTAAATAGAAAATAATTATAAACACAAAAATCCTATACAGTGCCCTCAATTTGTCAGTCCCAATCAGGGAGCTTTGACCCACCCAAGCAAATGTGTTTGTGCAAGACCCCTTTGTGTATGGCTATGCACATATATATGCGTTCATACATAACCACCACAAATAGCACTCCCCAAGAGGGCATGGCCAGAAAAAAGAGAAAGAAATGTTATTAAATCAGTTTGAGTTTCAGTAGAGTTGGCAGAAACCAACTGAGCAGTTGGAGATTGTTGGAGAAAATATTGAAAAGAAGCTCAGTAGAACTGGGTAGGAAAAGTTGGTTGAAAAAGTCATGAGGACTGACTCTTTCCGTAGATAGCCTAAGGCTTTTCAGGCAAGAAAAAAAGTATTATAGTGATCCTTATGCTGTTTTCAATACTGATACTAACTCTCTTCATGAATATAGCAAGAAAAATACCCCCAAGCCATTTGACACTTACTGCCATATTCTCTTCATTCGCCTCTACTGGTATGGTTGATATCAAAGTCAGGGTTTCAAGAACAGCATTTAGGTTTGCAGCAGAATTGTTTATTTCCTCCTGTGTCTGCTTGGTGGTTTCTTTCAGTTTTTTAAGGAATGTTGGCAACTTTTTCTGGGACTCTGGACTGGAGGCCAAAGACTAGAATTAGAATTAAACATGTTAAAGACAAATTAGATGGCATGGCTGGATCATCAGCTAAGCTGAACAGCTCTGGCTGAATGAATGTTGGGCACTGCTTGTGAAGGCATAGCCACTTAAGTTTCTTCACCTAAGTTATCCAATTGCCACTGAATGGGACAAAGAGACATTCCGCTTTGAAGAAGTCATAGTAATTTACTGGTTTTTTTCCTTCTTGGGCTAAAGACTGCCTGGAGGTGGGAGAGTTAAAGCAGGTTGGTTATAACATTAAGAGCCACAAGTCATAATATTTTGTCCTTTCCTGCCCAGAGTGGCCAGGGTGTAATTAAGACAGATAAAATAATATGTGTTCATGGCTCAGGATAGGGCTGGTGCCTCTGTCCTAGCTTTCTCTCAGCAGATTTTGATACTATCAACCATAGTTTCTTGTTGGACTGGCTCTGGGGATTAAGAGTAAGAGGCACCGTTTGACAATGGTTCTCTTTTTCCCTGTAGCTGGTACCAGACAGTGCTGGTGGGGAAGGAGAGGTCAAGTCCCAGATTCCTACTATGTGAGGTGCCTCAGAGCTTGAGTTTCTCTCCCTCCCCTATTTATCTATATTTATTTATTTATTTATTTATTTAATTTATATACCGCCCTTCTCTCAAGAGACTCAGGGCGGTGAACAGGGCAATACATAAAAATTAGATACAAAAGTTAAAATTAGATTATTAAAACATAATTAAACAATGCCCAGAGATAATACAAATTTAAAATTGAAGTCGTTAATAAAAATCCCACCCCGTCCCATCAGGCCAGGCCAGCTTGTTTAAAGAGATAGGTTTTAAGATCGCGCCGGAAGGAGCGGAGATCGGGCGCCATCCGGAGCTCAACCGGAAGATGGTTCCATAAATCCGGTGCACCCACAGAGAACGCTCTCCCCCTGGGGGCCACCAGTCAGCATTCTTTGACCGGTGGCACCCTGAGGAGGCCCTCTCTGTGGGAGCATACTGGGCAGAGGGAAGTTGACGCCGGCTGCAGGTGCTCCCCAAGGTATTCTGGACCCATGCCATGGAGGGCTTTGTAGGTCATTACCAACACCTTGAACCTCACCCGGAAGACAACTGGTAGCCAATGCAGCTCGCGGAGCAGAGGTGTTAACACGGGAGTATCGGGAGACTCCCAATACAACTCTCGCAGCTGCATTCTGTACCAGTTGGAGCCTCCGAGTGGTCTTCAAGGGTAGCCCCATGTAGAGAGCGTTGCAGTAATCAAGACGAGAGGTCACGAGCGCATGAGTGACCGTGCGCAAGGCATCCCGGTCTAGATAGGGCCGCAACTGGCGCACCAGGCGAACCTGGGCGAACGCCCCCCTAGTCACAGCTACAATATGATCTTCTAAGGAGAGTTGTGAGTCTAGGAGGACTCCCAAGTTGCGAGCCCTATCTACAGGAGGTAAACACTCACCCCCCATAATGAGGGGTGGGATATCCTGAATATCCCGAGATGCCGGTACGCACAGCCACTCCGTCTTGTCAGGGTTGAGACGAAGCCTGTTCCTCCCCATCCAGACCCGGACCGCCTCCAGGCACCGGGACATCACGTTGAGGGCATCACTGGGGTGGTTTGGGGTCGAAATGAAAAGTTGGGTATCATCAGCATACTGATGATACCCAACTCCAAAACCACGAATGATCTCACCCAGCGGTTTCATGTAGATGTTGAACAGAAGGGGCGAGAGGACCGACCCCTGAGGGACTCCACAAGCGAGAGGCCTCGCGGTCGACCTCTGCCCTCCTGCCAACACCGATTGCGAGCGTCCCAGGAGATAGGAGGAGAACCACTGAAAAACCGTGCCTCCCACTCCCAATCCCCTGAGACGCCGCAGCAAGATACCATGGTCGATGGTATCGAAAGCCGCTGAGAGGTCTAATAGGACTAGAACAGAGGAGTATCCTCTGTCCCGAGCCCTCCAGAGATCATTCACCAGCGCGACCAATGCCGTCTCCGTGCTGTACCTGGGTCTGAAGCCCGATTGGTACGGGTCTAGATAATCCGCTTCATCCAGGACCAGAGGGAGCTGATGCGCCACCACACTCTCAACAACCTTCGCAAGAAAGCGAAGGTTGGAGACCGGACGAAAGTTGTTCAAAACAGCCGGGTCCAAGGCAGGCTTCTTGAGGAGAGGTCTCACCACCGCCTCTTTCAAGGCGGCGGGAAAACTACCCTCACTCAGAGAAGCAGATATAACCGCCTGGAACCAGCCTCGTGTCCCCTCCCGGGCTGCATAAACCAGCCAGGAAGGGCACGGGTCCAATAAATATGAAGCCACCAGGAAAGGGTATCTGGCAGCTTGGGATGTGGCATCGTCAGTATGTTGATGCCGGGCAAAGGATGCTGTTCAGGTGCTGGTTCAGTGCCTGGAGATTATGTAAGGGCCTGAGGGGGGAAAAACTGACTGCAATTCAATCCCAGAAAGGTGAAGTGGTTAAGTAGCTTTGGTCCCTTGGAGTCAGGACAATTGGTATCTCTGACTCTGGATGGAGTAATACTCCTCCGGTCAGGTCTGGGGTGCAATTTTGGGGCCTTCCTGGACTTGTGGCTCCTGCTAGAATAAAAGGTGGCAGCCAGAGCCAGGGAATCCTTTGCACAAATTCATATTGTCCACCAATTTCACCCATTCCTGTGAGATTTTGCTCATGGTCATTCCTGCCTTAGTCACCTGCCATTTAATTTACTGTAATGCATTCTACATGGGGCTGCCCTAGAAGACCAGCCAGAAACTGCAACAGATTTAGAATGCAGGAGTCTAATAGTTGACTTGAGTTCACCATGGCTGTGTGAGCTTCACTGGCTACTTCTAGGTGCACTCAAATTGCTGGTTATTATCTTTAAAGCCCTACATGATATAGGGTGAGATTATTTGTGGGAGTACCCCACCCTGAAGGTATACACCTATCTTACTAAGTTAGATAGGAAGGACATGCTTCAGACCCCCTCCTTTAAATGTTGTCACCTGATACGGTATGCCTTCTCAATGGTCACCCCATCAGAAATGAGGACAACTTGTGTTGTCCGGCTATTCACAGACTGTGGAATGAGATGGAAAATGGGTCTATGTTCATGGCTATTGATCAAAGTCTACTGGGACTTTGAACTTCCTGGACAACATCAGTAGAAGACAGAAACAGTCCTCCCTGTAAGGCAAAAGACACATGGTTCTAACAACCAGGTTGGAGAACTAAAGGGAAGCTCACTCATCCATTGACCTCAATTCTCAGAGCATCTTTTTTTCAGTAGACCTCAGATCTCCTGACTTGGCCTGGGCTCACTAGGCAGACTGAAGCATAATTACCTCAGCAGAATTCAAAATGTCATTGATGGGGCTGGCCAGGCAGTCATTTCTATGAACAGTCCATTTCGTACGATCACATCTATAAGTGATGTTTCCTCTCACAGAGTTATTTGTCCCATGGAAATTTAAGCAAGGCTTTATGATCTGCGCTTCATTTGCTCCCACACCAATGTCTGAGGAATTGCATACTACATTCTTTGCTGTGGGAAAAAAAAGGTTTTTAAAAGCTACATCTTGCTTTCTGAGACAGATGCCTACTTACAAATATATAAAGCTAACTCTGGTTCATCAGGAATAAGAAATCATCCATTGCACGTATGAACAAAATCTGTTCCTCACTACACTACAATGAAACTGTTTTTAACTGAGAAATCCTGTGGTTTATTCCAATGAAAGTGCGCGAGGAGTTGCAGATCATGGAGAATTTAAAAGAGGGTGGCTTTTTAAAGGACACAATTGTGTAGGACCTCCAATTTGGGAGGGAAAAAAAGTATGTCTTCAAATTAATATTTCTGTTTTCCAGTGAAGAAGTACAGAACAAGATACTTTTGGAACAGAAAAAAAAATATCTCCCTATTTTTCTACAATGTGAAAAGCAGAGTCTTCAGTACAAGACCCAGCATGAACAAATTATCTGTTATCATTCTCCTGTTATTTTTCAAACAAACTGATTCCTACTAGGATCACAGCAGATAATCCTATGTTAAAGTAAGATTGACTTGCTTGCATTAGTGACTGATTTATGCAATGGCATTCTCTCTTACCTGGTACAAAATATAGGACCATAGCTGGACTTGTCACATTATGATTGATTTGATTCATAAACATACAATGCACCTGCACAGCACGTCCTTTGGAATTACAGTGTATGCCTGTGAAACTTGGTATGGAATAGTAGCAATTGAGATTATTTCTTCTTCTTCTTTCTGTAAAGGAACAAATTATTTAAGTTGGGATTAAGGTTTCAACATACAGAGTACTAAGCTAGTCTCCCGCCCTTAACCTAGACATTCATCAGGTTTATTAAGATACATATATTCATATCTAGTTAGGTGAAGACATTTTGTGTTAAATCTCTGAGAAAACAACTTTTTAACTGTTTGTAAAAGGCTTGACAGCTTCAGTCAAGACTCTGAGAGCTTAGATCCTGTTTCGTCCAGTCACCTTCTAATCTATACGTTAGACCCCTAATAATGGAGAATATTTGTAACTCAGGGTTGAAATGAGGGTTCCTTGGTGCTCTCTGAGCTTGATTGCTTTCTTGCAGACATTTCATTACACAAACTAGGTAACTTCATCAGTGTGAGTAAGGAATGGGCACGCTTACTAGCACAGATGATGTTACTTAGTTTGGATAATGAAATATCTGCAAAAAACCAACCAAACTGAGAGAGCACCAAGGAACCCTCCACACAGACCCCTGATACATGTTTTTCCTTCAGTACTAATCAATATTAGGGAATTAAGAATTTGGGGATCACTAGGGGAACTGGTGCTGAATCTCAGATTATTCAACCCCATATTACAAAGCTTTGGGAGAGTGTTTCTCACACTTGCCAACTTTTAAGATGTGTGGACCTTAACTCCCAGAATTTTTTTGGCCAGTGTGAATTGAGATTCACCCATGTGAAAGCCACAAAGTTTGAGAAACTGTGCTTTTTATGGTTGCATTTGACTTTGCCATACCCCCATTAACTATTCAAGAGAATGGATATCTAGCTATTCATCAATAGCTTTTCTTCCACCCAGCCTAAAATTGCTTACCTGCCCTAATGGGTAAAGGCGTATTGTGTTCATGAGAAAAAAAATAAACGGTGTAATTTTCCATTCGGCTTGTACAGCATTCTAGAATTCTTGTTGCTGGACAAGAAATGACAGTCTCTATGGGATCTCTTATGATCTCTTGAGGCCGGAGCAAAGGAATAACTTTAATTGTTATATTTCCAAAGCTGCTCAAAAAACGTTGGGAAAAGTTGCACGTATAGATGCCTAGAAAAATAAAACCAGCAGGTTTAACAAATGCAGTATTAAAGAAATTAACAACAGACACATTTAAAGCAGCAACCACTACCATTAAAGTCCTCTAAAATCAAGCAATAGAAATGATTGAAAAGGCACTTTAGTGAACTTCTTATTTCATTGATAAAATTATTTTTCTCATGAATGGGATGGCTGAGTGAAATGATTCATGTCTTTACTCACCAGTCCAGTCCTGGTTTGCCCTAGGTACAGTCAGCACAGACTTGGCACCTGTGAGGCTCTTCGTGGTGGTGTACCACATACTAGCTATTTCCTTAATAGTCCTGCCATTTTGAATTTTCCAAATTACTGTGTCATAATTGCTTACATCACTCTGACATGTTAAAAAGAAAGCATCTCCCTCAGAAACAATATCCTTTGAACTTGAAAGGGTTATTTTTGCTGGTGAAACACAAAGTAAAGAGAAATTATTTAGTATTTCATTATGAGACCAGCATTACCAAAGAGTCTTATTGGATAATTGTGTGATATGCCTTCCTAATATGAAGATTAGTTCTCATATATTAGACATTAGTTCTTCCATACAGCACATCTAATCTTTTATTGACCATTCTGGATCTCAGTCTTAAAATGTTTTGCTTCCATCATTTGCTGTGTTCCTTAGCATGGTTTAATAAAGTATTTTTCCTTGTATATTTAAAACAGCTGGCACAAAAATATTTGTTTACACCATCTTGTTAATGGCTGTGGGAAGTTTTTGATGTCTGCAGTCCAGAATGTTTCACCATACCTATGAATATTGCCCATTAGTTGTCACGCATGTTCTAACAAAATTTCAATAGCAGAAAAGTTGGAAATCACCCTCCCCCTTCATCTCTCTCTCTCTCTCTCTCTCTCTCTCTCTCTCTCTCTCTCTCTCTCTCTCTCTCTCTCTCTCTCTCTCTCTCTCTCTCTCTTTTAAAAAAAGCAGAAAAAAACCCTCCTCTATAATACCAGAAGGACAAAAAGGATACATATTTTCAAACAATCGGTGGCCAGAAAAGCAATGTGAAATGAGATGAAAGGCTATATGGAGAATTGTATGAGTCAAGCCTATATAAAAAAATTTAAGAGCAAAGACTAAAATGAGCAGCTAAAGTTTGAAGAACTTTTTGAATCCCGTGGAGGAACTGAACAAACTTTCCATGGGTCAAAGTCTGGCACTAATGTGTCACAAAAGAATCCCCTTCTTGCTTTCCTGGGATCCTGGTCTCTTGCCACAAACTTTGTACAGTTTAATTTTGTCCACATTCATTGATAGTCCATCCCCGAAACTGCAGCCTAGCTAGAAGCATTTATGCAAGAATGCTAACTTCAATACTGTATTCTAAATCTAGTACTACAGATTTTCTCAGATGATTACTGAATCCATCCACGACAGTCAGAAAACAGGTGCTGTATCCAAAAGAGATGCTTACCCACACGAAAATAGGTCACTTTGATTATTTTATTGGCACGAGCACCATAGGTGGTATTTAGCTCACATGTGTAATCAGTGCTGGTGCCAGACTTGTCTACTGGGCACTGAGATTCACTAGCCTGTAGTAAGTAGGTGGTACAGTTGTTCATAGAAGTAGTGCTTCCTGCAAAGAAAAGCAATCAATCTGAAAAAAAAAAGATTGAAGAAAGGCCACTACTTGAAATAAAACTACGTAGTATCTGAGTTTCTCTCTCCTACAGCAGTTATACACTGCATGCAGTGGAATTATGAAGAAGAAGAATGGAGGAAGAATTTGTATGTTGTTGTGGTGGTTAAATTTACATCCCACCTTTCTTACAGAGGCTCAAAGCAGTATACATGGTGCTCATTCTTCATTTTTTCCCTCAACAAAAACCTGTGAGATGGGTTCAGCGGAGAATTATGTTCCTTTTACTGAACATTGCACACACAATAAAAGACTGAGTGCACACAAATTAAGTTACCCAAAATAATAGTAACAAATTTAGACCTCTGAAAACATTGCTGCTTTAGACAGTGCTACTTTATTATTGATTATTCAAACCTCAAGGGTTCAATTTTAATAGCCTGCAGAAGGACAACAATGTAGGGACAAATTGAAACCCTGGGTACAGCCAATTCCACAGACCAGGTGCATCAACTGAACATAAGTCCCTGCAAGCCTCCAGTCATTTTCTTCTACAACATTAGGTTTCCCTTTTGCAGGGAGATATTTGGGCTAAGTACAAGGCACGTATACTCTTTTTCCTCCCTCTTCATATCCATAGCTACTTTACGGTTAACCAGTTGCTCCTAGGTGGTCAATCCACTGAACATACATATTGGAATTTGCACCAAAAGGGGTATGAAACTCTATGCACTGTATCTCCACTGCCATTTGGGTCTTTCTGATTTTTCTGGAAAGGAATGCTAAATTTCCCATTGATAGATCAACTACTGTCAATTTCCCCTTTGCAGGCAAATCTGGAATTCTGGGTTTTGTGAAGGAGAAGAGAAAGCAGAAATAGGAAAACACTTAGCTTTCTGCCCCACATTTTCAACTGTGATAAAGAGATTGGAGTCCTCCGTGACCAAAGATTATTACCTTTTTGGTCTAAGAAGGGAACAAACAGTGAGTTTGCTCAACACACAGGCTGGTGCAAGTTAGGCAATGATGGAGCAAGAGAAAATTACCCAATTTCAGGTTCAGGTCTTGATTTTGCTCTGATGGAGGAATGTATAAAAATCAGATTCTAGGCCCACGTTTGGGTCCAGCTTACTGTGATCCACAAAAAAGCACAAATAATGGGACACAGCTACACTTTCTATATAAAGACCACTGGAAAGAGAAAAAGAATCAGCTATAACCAGCACTTAGTAGAGATGATCTTGCCACATACCTGAAATATTTATTGCTCCATTGGGTCTCCAATAAGGAGAGAAAAGTTGTATGTCTCTATCTGTGCAGCAGTTCAGTTCTCTTCTATCTGTACCATCACAGACAATAGAAACATTTTCTGATGGCACAAGTTTAATTTGAGAGACCACTACATTAACTTCACCTCTGTATATTGAGGACAATTTCCCTGTGTTGACTTTAAAACTGCAACTAAAATTATCTGCAAAAAAGACAAATATATTATGGGCAAACATGGTTTCCTAAAATAACACACTTGTTAGGCACTAAACCCACTTTTGAAATATAACTAGCTTATCACAGTTGTATAATAAAATAAATGTATGCTGCGGTTCTAATACATGAAGTAATATCTCAGAGAAATAATCAGTCCCAGACTGAGCATGAGCCAGAAGTATGAGTCAAAAAAGTATAATGCAGTATTATTTTGCTTTAATAGAGTAACCAGTTCAGCTAACATCATACCAGCAGACCTGTAGTTGTGCAACAGGAATTTGTTTTACATCCTAAATCTGCTCTTGAGTGTTTCCCAACCATCTTGTTCAAATTTGAGGGTACAGCAATGATAAGGCGAGATAACATTTGATAATTTGGGTAAAAGGTTATTCAATAAAAATTATGTAACAGTGACAAAACATAGCTTGCTATCATCATTTCAGGCACCACACCTTAAGAATGAGATAGGAAAATTAGCATTGGTTCAAAGAAGGCCACCAAATGATCAATCAAAGAAGTCTTGTGAGGAAAGCTGGTCAGCAACAGGATCCATGGGCAACTGCAGAGGGCAGATAAGTGTCAGAGCACACAAAGCTTATGACTCACACGTTTGTATCCACCACTGAGAAAAAAATACAGTATGTAAGAGCAAATTGCTAAGCACATTGATTTGTGCTTTAAATTGTAAGCCGCCCTGAGTCTTCGGAGAAGGGTGGGATATAAATGGGATTAAAAAAAAATCACATGATATTATGTGCCTGCTGTCATTTTGATGTAACCTCACACCGCCATGATGCTTATGACTGAGTATATTTACACGGGAGAGGAGAAGGCTGAGAGAGAATGTGTCAGCACTTTTTAGGTTACCTGAAGAACTGCTCCATAAATCAAACCAATAATTCTGAAGAGCTGGGCTAGATCTAATGAGCTTAAGTTACAATAAAGTTTTTGAGAGAAAATTAGGAGGCTACCTTTTAACAATAAGTGTAGGCGGAACCAATTAGCTAGAGAGGTGGTAGGCTTTACCTTGCTGGAACCCCTGGTTGGGATTCCCCAACTATTTGTTTGGAATGGTCTAAGTTCTAAATCTTCTGCTCTGAGAAGGGAGTTATTCATGATGGACTATAATACCTTTGTTTCTGGGTTGTTTTTTTTTGCTGGTCCCATAAACAAAAGGACTTATGTTAAAGTTAATTCTGTCTCCCAACAAAACCTCCACAGCCTCCCACCACAATCTGGAGACATTTCCTGGAATGACTGACTAAGGCCTTTCATATCCTGGAGAGGACATGCTGATGCTGTTAGGTAGCTATGAGCTCATTCATACATTCTGCTTGCCCTGGCACAAGGATGGCCCATTCACTGTTTTTTGAGGACAGAAACTCACAAAATAATCTTCAGCTATGCCCTAGACCATCACCAAGGCCACCTCCATCAATTTTTCCTTGCTCTATCTCCAAACTGCTGTTTTCTGACCTTTGCAAGCACAACACAATCAATGCCATATGACAAAAGTCTCAGCAGCTTTCAAAGTTTGCAGAATTGCAAAATATATTTGGGAAAGGGAAAAAAGGATCCAAGGTTGGAGGCATGGAATCTGACTGATGGTTGGTAGCAAAAAAAAAAAAATGGAGATCCTGCTGGAAATGGAAATGACTAGAGGAGAATAGGGATGCCTGGAACAGTGACCAGAACACATAGTGCACTGCATTGCTATTTGTGAATTTCAGTTCAGCACACAGCTTGGGCTAATATTCTGACTCAAGCTCTGAGCACAGAAGACCTGCTGCTAATATCCCCACTGATGGAGGGAAACCTGCTGAAGCAGGAAAAAAAGCTTATTATTGGGAATACATCAGAACAGTTTCCATGGTATTGCCAGCATTGATCCAATCTTTTAGTATATTCAGTAGTGTTCAAGTGACAGTAACATTTTGTGCCACACTTGAGTAACTTTGCCTAGAGATTGTGACAGTGTGTTTTCCCAGACAGTGTACTAGAATGAGTTTGTTTGGTTATATTTGTCCACATTTTAGATCTATGAGAAATATTATTGTCAAATAAACCCAGCTTAAAAAGGGACATTGTTAGTTCCAACAATGGACTGCAAGGACCACAAATTTTGGGATTTAGCTGTATCTTCCATTTGATGCTGCATTTGTACAGCATTGATGATGTGGCAAGTGCTCCCTTGTTTCCCGGATAGATTGTTAATAAGATGAGAATATCTGTAGCTCAGGGGTGAATTGTGAAGTTCTTGGTGCTTCTGAACTTGATTGTTTGCTTGCAGACATTTTATTTCCTAACTAGGAAATATTACCAGTGCTAGGGACCATGGGGCTTCTTCCCTGTTTATATTCAATGGCTTACCCTACTAGTGTTGGTGGGGGTGTTTGTAAGAAATGGTTCTGACTGCAACACAAACAACAGCTCCAGCACTCTTCTATTTAGAATTTAGAATTACCTGCTTCATTCAGCTTGATGTCTGTTATTGTCAGAGTTGCTATCTTGCGTCCTTCTTTATCCTCTTCTGTCAAGGTAAGCCTGTCAGGCTTGATGACATTATACCTCCAGGTCACGGTTCTTGAAATGTATTCTGTCATGCAGGTTATTTTTACTGTATCTCCCTCGAAAATGTGTTCAGGAGAAATAGAGATGTTTACATTACCTAGCATGGCATAAAGAGAATTCTTCAAAACTAGTGGAAAGTGAAATTTTTATTATCACTATATATAATTTAGTGATATGTACAATTTAACTGTTGCTGTTCAGTCTAAGAAAAGACACAGCTGCTTTAAGGTATAACACACAGATGCTATATTTGTACTCTCCTAGACTTCAAAGTATCTTTTGGGACTGAAAATGAAGCTGTACATGGTCCTATAATTCAATATATAATCTTTCACTCTAAATATCCAACTAGCCACATATACATATACATGTATGCACATCTTTCTCTCTCTTTCTCTCTCTCACACACACACAGTTTCAGCATGCAAAAAATATATTTTCAAAAATTCACAGAAATATGTGAACTAACACATATAATACAAAGTATTGCTCAAGTATAATGGCCAGCTACTTCATAGTATTATTTTGTACTCTTCTGAACATGCTTTGGAAATCTTCTGAAACTACCTAGCAAAATTAAGACATTGGAACTAATATCCTAATTGCCTTAAACATTGATGTCTTCAGTTCGATGGAGTTCTGGTTCAGGGGATGAGAGAATTTTGCATGTGGCATTTTCCAAGGTGATTAACAATCATTTAGCTTAATGAATACAAACATCATTTTCAAGCAAAGCAGTGCCAATCAATGGCCACCTTTTCACAAATCCGTGGTAATTTATTTATTTATTTATTTATTGATGGGATTTATATCCCGCCCTATCTCCCGAAGGACTCAGGGCGGCTAACAACAAAACATATAATAAGTACAGAAATTAAGATAAAAATAAAATTAAAATCATCTGTGCAATAAATTAAAATTAAAAACTAAGAATAAATTAAAGATTGTAAATATAATTAATTAAAATGCCTGTCAGTCCAGGTCAGCCTGGTGGAATAGGAGTGTTTTGAGGCCGCGGCGAAAGGATTGGAGATTTTGGGCCATCCGTAGCTCAGGGGGGAGCTGATTCCATAGGGCTGGCGCTCCCACAGAGAAGGCCCTCCCCCTGGGGGTCGCCAGCCAACATTGCTTAGCTGATGGTACCCTGAGGAGGCCTTCTCTGTGTGAGCGTACTGGGCGATGGGAATTTGTTCCCGGCAGCAGATGGTCCTACAAGTATCCCGGGCCTAAGCCATGTAGGGCTTTAAAGGTAAGTACCAGCACCTTAAATCTCACCCGGAGGGCAACCGGTAGCCAAAGCAGCTCACGCAGGAGGGGTGTAATATGGGAGTAATGGCTGAATCTTCAAGTTTGATTCTTCACTACTATAGCCTGGCCTGTGGTTGTAAAATTATGATAAGCTTTAAAAACATTTTCTTGCCACCTAGGACACCAACTGTATTCACCCAAACAGAAACACACATTTTAAGAAGAGAAATATAAAAACGTTACCAATGATTTCTGTTGCAAATGTGGAAGATGCTAACCGGTAGGGATCATGTAAGAGCGCAGCTATCTGGGGATGTGCATTTTCAAGCGGAATCTGCCTTGCTGAGGTTATTTCATAGCCAACCATGATGCTTCCAGGCCTATGTAAAAAGAACATCAAGTCCAGTAAGTTCAAGGTCATTATGTAATAAATGATACACAATATGGTTTTCCTGCCAATGTAGCAGTTTTAAAGCATGCAAATGCGAGTAGATAAATAGGTACCACTTGGGTGGGAAGTAACAGTGTTCAGTGCACTTCAGTGTATAATCATGCTGACCACATGACCACGGAAGCATCTTTGGACAATTCTGGTTCCCTGAGCTAGGAAACAGAGATGAGCACTGTCTCCCTAGTCAGACATGACTAGATAGGAAAAACCTTTACTTTTACCTTTTAAAATGACTTTTAAAGCTATATTTTCATGATAGCTGGAGGAAAAGAAAACTAGATGTGGGTTGCCTCATCCATTCTCTTTGATGATTCTGCCTTATCCACTCAAAAAGCACTATAGTCCAAAGAGACAGTGTATGGCTAACAGGACAAAGGGATATTCAAGGGTGAACTCCTGCTTCTGCAGTAGATTTTCCATCTTCCTGGGTCTCCAGAATCTACTTCAGATGGCTCACCAATCTTCTTGACAATTGTTTGTTTGCTTGTTTCTTCCAGTAAATGCTGTCAACCTCCCCCCACCAAAAACCACTACTGAGGGTAATCCAAAGTATCTTAACTGCTAGACTGGTATAATGGACTGTAAAGAAAAATTAAAATATTCACTGCTTTGTTTTAAGTGCTTAGATTGTGTTTGCATGTTTATCTCTATATTTCTATTGTGAAGAGAAATGTTTGCAGTCCTGATTAGAGCAATTTTATTTATTTCTACCACCCCAATGAAGTTATTTGCACAATTTAACATAACATTTGCTGCATCACTAAAAAGGAAAAGAAATGGCTTTCAAACATTAATTCTTTCTACATGAATATGCCTTATTTTGTATGTGCAACAGCATGATTTTCCATTAAAGGAAATAATTTATTTACATTAAATAAGTAATTGCAGGTCTTTGCTGGTGTCCTTATTATGTAAAACTACAGTACCATCTTTGGCTTTATTATTTTTTGTTTAAACTTCAATGCATCATGTAAAACTATTCCCAGCTGTACTGTCTCTAATTGTCTTTTCACTTTAAAATGTGTATTAAGGATGCAGGCAGGTCCAATACAGTGGATTTCATACCTTCCAAAATAAAGAAGTAATTGTGGCTTCTTTGCTTCTTTTTAAGGGGCCTTAAACACCATAGACTTGGAGAAGATCCTTGCTTCTTTCTCTTGAAGTACTGCACAGCTTTCAAAATTTTCATACTATTGGTCCATATTATCTTCTTCACCCTACAGTCTGCTTTTTATAACACTCAATGGAAAATTGAGAGCCAGTCTGGTGCAGTGGCTAAGGCATCAGGATAGAAACCAGGAGATTGAGAGTTCGAGTTCTGTTTTACCCATAAAGCCAGCCAGGTGACCTTGGGCCAATCACTTTCTCTCAGGCCTACGAAGTTGGCAATGGCAAATCACTTCTAAAAAAACCTTGCCAAAAAACCTGCAGGGACTTGTCTAGGCAGTCTCCCAGAATCAGATATAATTGAATGGAAGAGAGCAAATAATGAACACTTCCATATTTGGGGAATTGTTAGCCTAATAAAGACCAACCAATTGGCTGACAGGGCAACTAGTGCAAGCCGGGCAAAGTTAAATTGCTAAACTGCAAGAGGGAGGAAATAGGAACTACAGATTGAGGAAATGGATTAAAAAACTTCCTGATCCTTGGTAGATCAGGCAGCAGGAAAGAGGAAAATGGAGGGAAAGGCAACTCTTTTCTATTTCCAACACAAACTTCTTTCCCTCCTTTTTCCTCTTTCCTGCTGCCTGATTTACCCAGGACCAGGAAGTTTTTCAATCCATTTCCTCAACCTGCAGTTCCTATTCCCCCCCCCCTCTTAGAAGTCACCAACTCTGGGTATGGTAAGCCAGAAGAAGGAAAGCAGGAAGTGCTCTCTGTTGGTAGAAAGATTTGGTCTGTGTAAGAAATAAAGAGAGAGAAAGACAGCTTTTTCTCTCTCTCTCTCTGCCAGCACTTTATCTAACCCGGATTCCACTCGCTGCAGTTCTGAGTATGCAGAAAAATTAAGAGAATGATTGACAACATGACCAGTTTGGATAGAAAGAGGTAGGAAGTTTCATCAGTTGACAAGTGAAGAAACTATCTGACTCAGATGGCCCAGGCAGACTTGATCCCTGACACATTTGGAGGGGCTTACTAGCTAAGGCTTATTGCAGTGTAAGGTTGCTTGGATATACATTGTGCTTTTGACATGTACTGTATCTTTGAGCAGAATGTTTGGTAAATCTTGTGAGACAGATGTCTATAACTCTAAGCAGGTTTCTCTGCAGGGCATGGAAGAGATTTATCCCCATAAAACTCAGCTACTATACCTATATTATGTTTCTATATGCTATTTTTAGTGATGCAATCAGAATGATGAAAAGTTCAAACTGGAAGAAAGGTATTTTTTTCTTATTGGACACTTCAGAATATAATGAAAATGCCCTTAGGGATCCCTTGCTAGTTGGAGATTTGGCATTAGGATTGAGGAAAACAAATTTCATAGGAGCCAAAAAGTAATCCTTGGTGGGTAATCATGGTGGGAACTAGGTCTTGAATTTAGAATAGGTATTGCAACATGGTCTACAAAGATACAGTTCTAGAATGGATTGGAGGATTTTTTATTATGGCCAATATAATTTATTTTGCTTTTTCAATTATCTGTGCAGTTAATTATTATGATTCTTTGAGTGAGTCTTGACTCTCCAGATGTTTACATGGACAGGTCTGTATAGTTTTCTTGGCAACATTTTTAAAAAAGTGTTTTGTTAGTACCTTGTTCCTAATTTAGGGGTGACACAGTGATTAGCCCAAAGTCACCCACCTGGTATCCATGCCAAGAGGTTTCCTGTTCCTAATACAATATCTTTAATTATGACAAACGTGTCTTTCATTATCTGTAGGTTGCACTTATATAAGTTGTATTATCTATAGATTTTGTTTTTCTGCTGGTTTTACTGCTGAAAAGCTTTTCTCTGCCTTATAAGTTTGCACTACTTAAAACTGATTTCATTTTATGCTTAGCATTTACCGGTTGGATCATTATGTGAAGTCAAAACAAATCATTTTTACTTATAATCTTTTCAAGTGAAAGAAAAAGGTTTTCATACCTGAATCCTGTAACTGTTGCATTTATGAAACCTGGTAAAGTTGAATAGCCCTCAGTAAACTGAAAAAAAGCAATATATTTTGCAGAGTATTATTAAGGCCACATTATTTCACTTACTAATACAGACATCCTACATACTTTCATGAAATATCAAATAAATGTCATGATTTTCACAGTCCTGACCTAATGGGCTAAGGATTCTTTGCCAAATCTAATATAGAAATAACCTACTAAAAATGGATGAAGATTTTAGGTCATGATTTTCACAGTCCTGACCTAATGGGCTAAGGATTCTTTGCCAAATCTAATATAGAAATAACCTACTAAAAATGGATGAAGAGATACATTGGATTACAATGCCCATAATAACCAATCAGCATGGTTATCAATTAAGAACACTGTTATCTAGAACCGGGGTCCCCAACCCCTGGTCCACTGCTCAGTGCTGGGGCATAGCCCAATTGGAACCAGGCCATGGAAGTGGTGGGCATATGCGAAACTTCAATTGTGAAAGCGGCAAGAGCATGCATGCAAAACAATCCACTCTCCCCCCCCCCATCCCCACCACTTTCACTGGTCTACTGAGCTAAAAAGGTTGGGGAATAGTGTTCTAAAACATCTGAAAGGTATTAGATAAGAGAAGGTTGATTTAACCTGAATCTTAATTCAAAACCAGAGTTTAATCAGAGAAAGTCCATTCAGTCCTGTCATAACAAGATGAAATAGTTTCCCAGGCTTAATAGTTCCTAGTCTTTGGCAGTTCCTTGCCAAACAAGCTAACAGTAAATAACGCAACCAAAGTACCCCCAAGACCCACCAACACTGATGGGGCAAGCCACTAGAACATAAACTGAGAGCAAACCCCACTCCCTACTAGCACTGATGCTGTTATCTAGTTTGGGTAATGAAACATCTGCAAGAAAACAAGCAAGTTCAGAGAGCACCAAGGACCCCTCATTTCAACTTTGAGCTACAAATATTTTCTTTTATTAGATTAGAGGCTGTATATTGCATATGAAATGCTTCTTCTACTCTTTCACCATGCTATTGCCAGATAATCCCTAGTTGAATATATGTATGTATTATCTTCCATATTAGGAAATTGGGATCCACATATACAAGCAATCATTTCTTTCTTTCTGTTATATAGGTGTGTCAATTAAAAAAGATGTTGCTGTTTTCGTAACTTTGATACTATCAGTCCCATAAAAATACAACATCCTTCATAGACCACTTAAAGTATCACCTCCATTCCCAACTACACACAAAAGGCATGTGGGCTTACTTAATTTTTTTCCTTGAAAACATTTCACTTCTCATTCAAGATGCTCCTTGATTTTAGAACTTCCAGTTTTATGCAGTAACGACTGGTTGTGGGCTTGCAGATTCTCCACACACACCTGGCTAATTTTGCCCTGCCAGGGGACCTTAAATGGGTCTAAGTTGCCCTGGAGAGGCGGCAAAGAAAGAAGGGTGCCCCAGTGATTTTGGAACAATGGTGGTCATTTCGTTCAACTTGGGAAAATTCTTCTAACCCAAGAGGAGAAAGGCTGGCTGTACTTCATCAATCAGCCCAAGCTACTTGCAACCAGAGTCCAAAAGCATTAACCAGCACAACTGTGAACAGCATGCTTGAAACTAAGTGAGGAATTTGATCTTCTCTTTTCTCTTTTATATTTAATTTCCTGAAAAAGATGTCCAAGAAGCAAAATACCTCTGAAAGGGAAGGAGGGGGATTTCTGCCCCACCCTTATACTAACAGAAACTGTGAATTAATCTTTTTATGGAGGATCAAAATATATGGAAGTGAAATAAATATAAAATCTGAAATTTAAAACTTAAATATGGATAAATCTAAAATTGTTGAATGGTTAAGACTCTCATTCTAAATATAATTGTTCATTTTGGAAATTGAAAAAGAAATAAATGCTGTCACCTAGTGGTGCATGAAGACTATGACAGCTATGACTTTAATATAAGACTTGGCAAAACCTGGGAAAAGCTAATCTGTGTTTATGACCTTCAAAGCTTTAACAACAAAGAACAGCTGTGAGAAAAAAAAGAGACAATAACCTGGGCTGTATACAAAGAGAATTATAAATTTCAGGAAAAAAACTTTTTTGAACTATTTGGATTACAAATATCTATTTAATTGGGACTCTAAAGCTAGTTGCAGAGAAAAGAGAAAGAGAAAATCTCAAATTCTTGGCCATCATGGATCAGAGACATGTAGAAAGAACATATTAAGAAACATAAATACTCCACAGGAGGAGATATATAATATACTGCAACTAATTCAAACAACAATTATTTTAAACCACAAAGAAATCCAAAATAACTGAAAATATATGCCAATTTATTTCCAAGTTAACTCTACAACAAAAAAATTCCCAGAAAACAACAATAGAGAAGGAGCAGATAAAACAGATAAATGGATATAAAATTGAGAACAGAGACTTAAAGATGGAACTTTACAAAACAAGGAAACATGATTTAATCCTAGTGGAAAAAAATTCACAAGAATTGGAAAAAACAACTTGTCCCTTAAGACTACAAAATAAATCTGAGGACAAGAAAACAGATTGGATAAAATGGACTGTAGAGATGTCAGAAACATCGGAGAGAAAGGAAATGATAAGAGAAGCGGAGAAAAAGAAAAAGATTTTCAACAAACATGGAAAGGCAGAAGTTCTGTACAAAGACACTTCTCCTGATTTACTTTTTATATCTACAACATTTATGAACATACAGAAACCCTTTTGATTCAGCAAAATAATCATAATCATAATAGTAAAGTTGGACACTTCATCTGATTTACTTTTTATATCTACAGTAACATTAATGAACATATGGAAAAACCTTTTGACTCAGCAAAATACATGGATTAAGAAAGATACTGGGCAAAGGAAAAAGATCAAAGTAGAAATCAAGAAAATAGATGATGGGATCTACCAGAGACAATACTTTAAAAAGTAACATTTGTTTGAATATGGTTAAAGTTATATGTCATTCTAAAAGGGATGAATTCTTTAAATAATATAGTATGCTTTTCCCCCTTTTTTATTTTATTTCTTGATATGAATAATATAAAAAAGTTGAAATGGCTTAGATAAGGGAAATATTTTTGATATTTAAATGTGATTGAATTTAAGAAAATTATAATGGATAAAATGTTTTGAATAAGAGTTAAAGGACTAGATGACTAGATGTATTAAATGGAGCATTTAAAGATTAAAATTAAGCTTTTAATTATGGTTAAAAAGAATAAGAAATCTTGGAAACAGATATACAGTATACTAGCTTAGGAGGGATATATATTTTAAGTAGTTTGTTATTTTTATGTTTCTTTACTCTTGCTCTCCTTTCTTTCTTTTTACTGTTTTATCTATACTTTAAGAAATGTAAAAGTGTTGAGATAGTTCATATGGAAAAATAGACTTAAATTTTAAAATATAATTAATTTTTGAGAATTATCTTAACCAATAAGAATACTTAGAATTTTGTGGGGGGGGGAATTAAATAAGGACTGTAACAGGATCTATGATAAGACAACCAGAATTATTGGATAGAAAAGAAACATTATATTGATGTGATTATTATTTTTAGGACTATTGGGGAAAACTATATATTTAATTGTCATCTATCAAAACAATAAGAATTGTATTAACTCAATGTTTGCAAAAGAGGATATTTTGGGGGAAAGAGGAAATCAACTAAAACCATTATTTATTTATTTATTTATTTAGATTTATATACCGTTATTTGGATTATGGATTTTGAAATCAATTGTTAGTGATTGTTTTACAAATGTAAACCCAGACAACACACTGTTTACCAATTATTAAGCGATTTATGTTTAAAAAATCAATAAAATATATTACAAAAAAGAGATTCTCCTTGATTTTCACAGAAAAAAAACTAAGAAAGTCTAGTTGCCTTTTGGAAAGCACCCTTGGGACAACCATGATCTGGACGATTGAAACTCTCCATAGACAACTAGAGACCCTTTTCAGTATAGTTGTATACACTTGCAATAATAAATACCCAACAACCAAGAGTGTTGTGGGAGAAAGCCAATATGGTTGCCCAGGAGCTGCGACAGGTCAGGGACTATTTCAATAAACATTTTTAATCCTCCTATTGGTCATCTGGAAAGAGAACACATTGGCTTATTGCCTTTTCTGAGCCATCAGAAGTGTAGATAATACAAGGTCAGTTTCAAATTGTTTTGTAACAGATTGTAAGCGGACATGGAGTGAAAACTGCCATATGAAAGTCCTACGGAGAGCTTATTTGGGTGGCTTCAGTTAATAGTTTACAGCTGAGGTACTAAAGAGTCTACAAAACCCCACATTGTTGGCACTATCCTGAGCTTAGTGGTTTTATGACACCTAGATTAATAAAATGGGACTTTGTTTTAATCACTTCAAATATCTAGACACCTTGAAAATAAATCCTCTTCAGCTAAATAATAAGAGCTTTAAAATATCTTGGCCAAGTTTTAGTTGAAGAACCAGCTAGACTTACTGCTTTTTCAAGATCGTGTTTGTATTTTTTGAACAATGCAGAGGATGAATCCCATAAAACATTCTTAAAGGGTATATCAAGTTGGACAGACATTTTTGTTATGAGCACTGAAGGAATATCTGTGGTAAAAAAAAAGAGAGAGAGAAGTAATCTTAGTGGAAATAAAAATTTGAAAATAAAGCATCATTTAATCATAAAATTCAGGCTTGGCTAAATGCTTCTTAATAGTCCATTCATTTAAATTTTATACTAATTTAGTTACGTATTCTTTTACTGGAGCTTGCATGAGGACATGGAGAAGAGGAGATGGGAATAATAATCTGAAATCTGGCAAATGGAACAACACGTACAATTGAGAGATTAAAATCCTGGGACCAGAGTAGGAGCAGTAACATAACAAAAGTTTAAAATGAGAAATTAAATGGAAAATAACTAGTAAATATGGAAGATGAGAACAGAGCAGAAGTAATGTGAAATGTCAGAGAATGAGCTCTTTTGTGAAAGGATAACTTTTAGTGTGCAAGAGAGACCAAGCTAAGGTCGCCATGCTTGGGGATCAGTGGACATATTTAGAATGTTGATAGACTGTCACAGGCACTCTCCCCACAATGGTTGCAGTGGTGGACATGGCTATTCATAAAGGACCTATTTACCAGAAGGTTGTAGCCACCAATCCTCTTATTTTCTAAGAATATCTCCTGTTTCTATGTTGGGAGCATAGCCATGAGAAACACAGGTAATGCTTGAGAGCAATGCTTTGATTTGCTACATGCTTGCTTCCCACTCAATTTTCAAAATCAAAATATTCTAAACCAATACAATTAGATGTAGCAGAGAACTCAGCAAGCAAGTGCAAGGTCACCGCACATTGGAGATTTAGGCTAAGTGGAATAAAAATATAATCAATGCAGTTGCAAATTGCAGGAAGCTTTTCAAATTTTGCAAATCATAGGAGGAAGTTAAAGATCTGAATCAGATTTCTGATCTGAAATTCCAGTATTTTGTTTAATTGAATAGGTTTTAGAAGTCAAACATTATTTAGATGACGTTTGAAAGATTCCAGAAAGTGAAGAATTGGCAAATAGCAATGATGTAAAATGTAGGCTGAAAAGGCTGTGAGCTGCTGTCCTAGAGCATGTAAAACTCAATCAGAATTTTCTGAATTGAAAATAATTTAAGCTTCCATTTTGGCAGATTACTTATGAAAAGTTGTTTTCTCATGAATGAATTGCTGTTGCCCGTAAGCCACCATTCATCATCATTTCTCCACCTTCTCTTACCTTCTGACTGAAGTTGACAAAAGGTCCTTTGAGGAGGAAGCTGCGCAATACAGTTGCAGCTCTTTCCCATTGCAGTTGTAGTATTATGGCAGACAGGATATGCTTTACAGATCTTGGCTGACCATCCATAATCAGGTTCACAGAAACAATGAGAATGATTAGTGCCAATTGAGTTGCACACTAATGTTAGAAAAGATAAAACAAAAAAAGAGACTTAAATCATTGTATCTTGTTGATGTTATTTCATTGATTATGTTTACGCTGTATGCATAAGTCAAATCACATACAAACATGGAGGGTTGAATATCCAAGATCCTAACCCACCATTTCTCAACTTTGGCCACATGAATATGTATGGATTTCAACTCCCAGAATTCCCCAGATAGCCATGTTGGGTTTAAGCTATTTTTTTAGCATTGGCTTTTCAACAGTGTTTTAGGCTAAACCCTAAACACACTTAGAATATTGATTAGCTTTAACTGAATAATACGTACATCACAGATTGATTCATGCAATAATAAAAAATACTAGAAAAGTCAGAAAATAATCCAATCTGCAGTAGCAAAGGTAATGTGTTGGGTCTCTTAGACCCAATTTCTCTAGCACACATTAAATGTGGTTAATCTGTTCATGTATGAATAGATTAATAATTTAAACATTACATTGGATATTAAAGGTTTCAGGATGTGACATTCAAAACCTACAGACTACTTTGTAGAACATCAAATGTCAAGAGAAACATAAACCTTCATACAGATCGATTAAAGGCTACCAGTTGTCTCATTTTTCAGATATAAAGTGATTCTTACCAAAGCAGTCTAAATAGGAAGAGGAAGTTGTATTGGATATGTTTGTTGCTATGTGTTATTTGTAAAAATAATAAAGATGGTATACAAGTAAATAAATATATGCAAGTAAAGAATCTAACAGGGTGTCAGATCCCCAAAGAAATGGATTATTTCTCTTTCTATCGTACACATGCTTTTATAACCATTTTTGGGGCCTGCCAATCTGTTGGGAGGGGGGATGCTTTGGGGGATGTTTTGCATGGTCTTGCCACTTTGCCCCCAGGGGAAGGAATGCAGCCGAATAACATCTATCTTATCTCTGGCTTGGAGCCAGAGGGAAATGAAAGCGAGAGAGACATTGAAGAACGTGCCATAGGAGCCTGTTACCAATATACCACTTGTGGATTGGCTGAGATTCAAATGGACCCTGGGACCCTGGGGGGAGGAGTAATGAATATTGCTTTTGATATATTGCTTGCACAGGTTTTTTCCTCAGACCTCGCTTTCTTTTCCCTGCTATCACTAGTCCCTAATAAAAGTTCCTTTTGAGACAAAGTTTGTTTCAAGTGTTCTGCTTTCTTGGGAGATCTAGTTGAGGCAGACCCTTACACAGAGGCCAACAACCTAACTGAATAACAAAATAACAGAGTTGGAAGGGACCTTGGAGGTCTTCTAGTCCAAACCCCTACTCAGGCAGGAAATCCTATACCATTTCAGACAAATGGCTGTCCAGTCTCTTAAAAACATTCATAGCCTCCGGAGGCAGGTCATTCTACTGATTAATTGTTCTAACTGTCAGGAAATTTCTCCTTAGTTTTGGGTTGCTTCTCTCCTTGGTTAGTTTCCATCCATTGCTTCTTGTCCTGCCTTCAAGTGGTTTGGAGAACAGATTGATCTCCTCTTCTTCGTGGCTGTTCCTTAGATATTGGAACACTGCTATCATTTCACTCCTAGTCCTTCTTTTCATTAAACTAAACATACACAATTCCAGCAACTGTTCTTTATATGTTTTAGCCTCCAGTCCCCTAATTATGTTTGTAGCTCTTCTCTGTATTCTTTCTAGAGTCTCAACATCTTTTTATATCGTGATGACCAAAACTGGATGCAGTATTCCAAGTGTGATCTTACCAAGGCATTGTAAAGCGGTACTAACCCTTCATGTGTTCTGGATTCTATCCCTCTGTTAATGCAGTCTAGGACTCTGTTGGCTTTTTTGGCAGCTGCAGTACTCTAGTGTCTTATATTTAACTGACTGTCCATTAGGACTAAGCTGAGTTTAACTCTCCCTACAGTCCCCCCTCCCAAGTAGAGATTCCATTGTAAATGTCATTCTTAGAACAAGGAAAGGTTATGTAAATCTTTTCTGAACAATCTACACCATTTGTAAACCAATAGCAGAATTGTTTGCAAACTGCAAAACTCCAGATTTTACAACACAAATATGATATCTCCAATGCCCACATTTCTCCACTGGATTGAAACAATATGTTGAGAAACAGGGAGGACAAATGTACATTAAATAAATTATTGTACTGTTTTGATAAATCAGATTGTTTTTCAGAATTTTATCAGTTGCAGGAAGCATTGCTATTTTAGTGTTTCCTGCCTATCTTAATTCTCCCAAATACATTTTTGTTCTGAGTCCTTTTATGACGTCCAAAAGAAATTCACCCTACAACCTCTGATCAGGACATTAAAGGAGAAATGAACTAAATGAACAAAATGTGCTTACAACTTCCTGGAACATGAGAACAGTTAATTCCATTAGGTTGAACCTCAAAGAGCCACTCTATACCATAGAGATTGTTGTGTTCTCAGCAGACTTTCTTTTTTCATGTTAGAAGAACTGTCAGGCATTAGCAAATGTTTATAGAATGTGTTTTGTTTTGTTTTGTTTTGTTTTGTTTTGTTTTGTTTTGTTTTGTTTTGTTTTGTTTTGTTTTGTTTTGTTTTATAAGAATGGATAAGTCTCTACTCCTAATCATATGGTCTTTCGCTTGGCTCCTGGACATGGACTGCCAAAATTGTGAGATGACAGCAAAGGTAAAGTCGTCTAACATTTAATGATTCTTTAAAGCAATGATTCTCAAAGTATCATCTGTGGACTCTGGGTCTCTGGGATCTTTTCAAGGGAGGGGGTCAATAATGTTATTTAAGTTTTTAGGGGCTACATGACAAGTGATGAAGTCATCACTCTGATGGGTAATAGCATATGCGTTTTTGTTTTCTCATATCTTTTAGGATTTTTTAAGGTAGGAAGTTTAGGATATAAATATGTGTGTTTTCAGAATAACTCAGTTTTAGGGTTAATATTAGTTAACATGTAATGGGTTCATTATTGTTATTTTTAAATGAATAAATAAATCCAACAATCCAAAGCTTTTTTGCTATCCTCAATATTTTTTAAGAATGTAAAGGAGTACTGAGATTAAACAATTAAGAACTGCTGGTTTAGTTTTGTACCACAAATTTAGAAACCCTGATTAACCCTGATGTGTCTTAACCCACACCACAAAGATACATTTCTTTTGCATAGATAGATAGATAGATAGATAGATAGATAGATAGATAGATAGATAGATAGATAGATAGATAGGATAGGACGCTGAGCTTGTCGATCAGAAGGTCGGCAGTTTGGCAGGTTGAATCCCGAGTGCCGCGTAACAGAGTGAGCGCCTGTTACTCGTCCCAGCTTCTGCCAACCTAGCAGTTTGAAAGCACATAAAAATCCAAGTAGAAAAATAGGGATCACTACAGTGGGAAGGTAACAGCGTTCCGTGAGCCTTTGGCATCTAGTCATGCCGGCCACATGACCACGGAGACATCCTCGGACAGGTGCTTGCTGTTTGGCTTTGAAACGGAGATGAGCACCGGCCCCTAGAGTTGGAAACGACTAGCACACGTCTGCGGGGAAACCTTTACCTTATATCCAGACAAATTTGGAATTGAAATACTTCTAAAGTATTTATCTTTGAGCCAGTTACTTATTTTTTAACATACCCCCCCAAAACCCTGCCAAATTAAATTAAACATAGAGAAAGCAAATGTTGATGGTAAATGGTGAAAGATTACTTACCGGTAGTAATATTAATTTGTGAAATGTGTATATTTGAATCAGGGACGTTTATTGAAACTGGGAGACTAAGGTTTTGGAAAAACTTTCTGAGGTCCTCCTGGAGTGAGGTGTCTTCAAAATTTATCTCAACAGCAATCGTGTATTCTGGTGACGTGTCTAACAAGGGGAAAAATGTTCTGTCATAATTAATGTTGTAATAAGGGTGATTCAACCACGTCCTGCTATCTTCTTCTCAATGACTGTACAGAAAGTCTCAGGCCCAGGAGTCAGAAAAATCTCTCACAATGGGCATATCTTGTCAACTACATTGCGAATTTCATCTACAAAAGAATGCAGCTCTGTGAGCAGCTATGTGCATTTTTCAATCAGTGCATGTTCTACGTCTGCTTCAGGAGCTGCATCAGTTGCCAATATGCTTCCAGGTTCATTTCAAGGTGCTGGTAATGACCTATAAAGCCATTCATGGCATGGGGCTGGGTTATTTGAGGGGCCTCCCCTCAATGGTTAAATCTACCCATCCCAACAAGACTGACATGTTATGGGTCTTGTCCAAGACCCAAGAAGAGAGCCTTTTCTATCATGGTTCCTATCCTTGAGAACATCATCCTCCCCCCACCACCCAAAATATTAGATTGGCTCCAAACTCTACTTGTGCCCTCTTTTCTCAGTCTTTCCATGATTGTGCTAGCACTCACACACACACATGCATGCACCTTGCACCCTCTTTCCCTGGTCCCTCCGCAATTGCACACATGCATTCACCCAGCACCTTTTCCATGGCCTCCCTGCAATCACAAGCACTCCAGGTCCTCTTTCAACAGCTTCCCTACAATTACAAATATGCACACACACATCAGCTCCCTCCTTTCCCAGCCTTCCTGACCTCACACTGCACCATTTACCAGGACATCCCTACCTACCCCCACATTCCTTACCTGGGACTCCCTCTATTCTCCACTTAATGACTTACACATCTTGAGTTGCAACAATAACTACCTGGATTGCTATTGCTAAGGGATCTGGTCATGCACTTTATGATTGCATCACTTAGTGATGGCAGTCTTAAATGCAGCTGTAATTTGAGGAGTAACTGCGCCTCCATTTAACATGTTACGTGTTTACCACCACAAACACTGGTGAATTTGAGCTCCCCTGTGTCCTATCACTGCATCCCCCAGTGTGAAGACCAAGCAGTAATGATCCCAATGACATCTTCCTTGATGACTTTGGGATGCTCTGCCCAGTTTGCTTGAGACTGACCACCCTCTATTGACAGCTTTTTGTGAATGGGCAAGCTTTCATAGTAATGTGCTTTAACATTGCAAATGTTGATGTGTCTATCAAACTTGACATCCCATCTCTACCTATTAAAAAAATTAAAGGATGAGAAAGGGAAATGGCACTTTCATAAGTTGTTGTGAAGACAATCACATTCGGTCTTTTTCTTTACCAGAGGTGAAGAACGTAAAACAGATGGTCTTTGCTTACTGACCACTTGTTGAGACACCATTCAAAATTAAAACAGCAATGAAAAAAGAGACTTATGATTGGTCCTCAAAATAGTAGCCATCACAGCATCCCACAGTCACATGATTCAGGCATGTGGCAACTAGCATACATTTATAACCATTTCAGTGTCCATCAGTCACTTGATTGCCTTTTGTGACCTTCACAGCTGGTTACCAACAAAGTCAACGGGGCAGCCAGTAGGAAGTTATAATTTGTGGTCAAAAAACACTGTGAGGGGTCCTTGGTCCTCTCTGAGCTTGGTAGTTGCTCTGTACTGATGATGTTACCTAGTTTGGATCATGAAATGTCCACAAGAAAGCAAACAAGCTTAGAAAGCAACAAGGACCCCTCATTTCAAACCTGAGCTACAAATATTTCCCTCTATCAGTATATAACATTGTGCTTAACAATTGCACTTTGTTTGCTTCACAACTGCAGCTGGAACTGATGTCCTAAGTCAGGCATGGTCAAGTGACATTTTACTTTATGATCACACTGGTTAACAGCAGAGTTGTCAGGCCCAGTTGTGGTTGGCAAGCAAGGCAGAAATCAGATCATCTACCAAAGAAAAATGACGTACAAATTGATGTGTATCTGAAGATGAAGCAAAAGACATGAAAAAAATATGCACCTACCCTGACGTTTTTGCCTGTGTAACTCTAGTTGTGTGGTGTTGTCCTCTAGTTTGCCCCACTTGCTGTGAATCTGAAAGACAGGCATTTTCCTCTTTATAAGAGAAGAACTATATATTGGGGGTAGGGTTTTCAAGAAGAACCATGACCATCAGGAATTTCAACCATCTAATGACTCAGCTATCTGGAGACAACACTTACATAAAACTATAGTCCACGAATGAAGGTGAATATAAGTGTCCCAGGATAATGTTGGTCTGGGTCGGTCACTGGGAACAGAGGTTTTGTCTTCTGAGCTTTTGGACTCGTTCTGGAGCCCGCCCCCCCTCTCTCTCTCTCTCCCTCCCTCCCTCCCTCCCTCCCTCCCTTCCTCCCTCCCTCGGCTAGAGAGAAGTTCCCTGAAGATGGGCTACTGCATGAGTCAGTGACCGACTCAGATTGGATCCTGCAAAACTATAGTTGTTGAAGGCAGCAAACTCTTTTGAGAGTTTGCTACCTCCGGCAATTAGAGCTTCTAGCATTCCCTATCATGCCAGAGAAGCTATTGACTATGTGATCCTCACACAGTTTAGAAAGATATAAAGCCAAGATGCTGCTGAACTGCGATATCCAGGACTGCTCCTCAGAGACTTGGTGACACATACCACCGTCTTTTATTGTAGTCTCTAGATATTCAGAACTACAAATTCTCAGAATTCCAAGTTACTATGCCATGTGTAAGATCTGATCCTCAGCGAGAGCAAGTATGAATGTTGTAGGTACTCACAACTGAATAGATGAAGGTGTCCAAGCTGAAGTCCCATGAAATCTGGGAAGAGGTGTGCACCCTCATGAGAGCGCTGAACATGGCTATCCTCCAAAAGAACATTATTTCCTGTGTTTTGTTGCTGCATCAAAGGAAAACAAGTTTTATTTATGTTCATAAAAAAGAAACACTTTGTTCTTTACTCAAAGTCAATCCAGAGAAATTAAACTTACTTTTTAAAAGTAAGTCGCATTGTCAAAATTTGGATGCTTGGCAACCGGCATGTATTTATGATGGCTGAAATGTCCCGAGATCACGTGATCACCTTTTATGATCTCCTGACAAGCAATGTCAATGAGGAAGCCAGATTACTAACCCTAACAACTGCAGTCATTCACATAACGACTGTTGCAAGAAAAGTTGTAAAAAGGAGGAAAAGTCACTTAACAACTGTTGCTTAGCAATAGAAATTTTGGGCCTAATTGTGGTTGTAAGTTGAGAATTACTTGTACAAGATGTTCAGTTCACAATGCACAGCAAGTATTGGTCTGCAAGTAAATTCCCTCTGATCCCACAGAACACCAGCAGCACCTTTTGTCCTCTGGTGTTCCTTTCAACGTAGCTAAATATTAAATCCTCTTCTGCCTCCTGTATCCAATCTGGCACTTTTTTGAATTCCTCACTGAAAGTAGCCTGGAAACTGACCAGATCAGAAACCAATCCCTCAAATATACCATGATGCCAGCTAATGTTCCCACTGGTATCTGAGTGCCTTTTTAAAAAAGCTTTTTCTGCTTAAAATTTAGTTCCTTTTGCTAGTTTAATAATCTTGTGCCCAAATATCTTTTAATAAACTCATGCTAACTGCCAGGTACACAGATCAGGTCTGCTTTGCTGGTCAGTAATCAAGATAAACTAGGTATCCAGAAACACACAAGAGTTTTTAGACATGAAATATAGTACTTAATTAAATCCAGTTTTAAAAGCAGACCAGGACTACTCTTCCTGAGTATCAGTAAAGACAGACTGAGTCTCAGGAATGACTTATTAGAAGACAGACCACCAACACAGAACAATAGAACATCATTGCTTATCATCTATTGGTCAAGTCATTTAAATGCATTATTAATATATTTTAAGCTCTCTTGCATTTTCTCAGGCACTGGCTGACAGGTTCATATTTGCATACAGTCCATATCCCAGTTTGAAGCAGATTGTCACATGCAACAAGAAACAACAGGACAACTATGGCAACATGGGAACCAGATCCTGCCAAAAACCCAAATGTCTATTCTGCCTCTACAACTATTGTACAGCACCATTATGGGCCCCAACAAATTACACACATAAGATTTGTAGCACATTATATTTGTTAATTGATAAGGCACACATGAGGTCTGTCCTCCATGAAACCTTCATCTGCATAACTATTCTCTCTTCCCTCTCTGCTTCATCCCAATATATTTAAATCCTACATCACTTAAGCCACTCCATGAATGTGATGAGCTGAGCTGTAGCTCTTGAAAGCTTGTACCTTACAATAAAATGTATTAATCTTGAAAAGTACTACTAGATTGCTTCTGAAACTTCCTGACAAATGTTTTAGTCACAGAAAAAAAATTCTCAGTTGCCTTTCATAGCACCATCTACATGCATATTTCAGATTTATTCAATAGTGCAACATTGTCGTGCTCGCTTCGGCAGCACATATACTAAAATTGGAACGATACAGAGAAGATTAGCACGGTCCCTGCGCAAGGATGACATGCAAATTTGTGAAGCGTTCCATATTTTTAAATTTTTATAAAATGTTTTATAGATGGCATTTGGATCCTAAAAAGTTGTCTTGTATGTATCCTAATTTACAGCCCAAATGTTGGAGATGTGGCAGTTTGGATGCCACTTATTTTCATATCTGGTGGACTTGTAGAAATATAAAAGCTTTTTGGATTAAAATTTGGTGGAACATTCAAAAGATTTTTAAGAGAAAGATAAATTTTACCCCACAATTATTTTTATTGGGTGTTATTACAGATGGTGATACTAAAGAAATTAACTTGATGTTGAATTTGATAACAGCTGCGAGGTTATTGGTAGGGCAATATTGGAAGAAGGATTGCCTGCCTACTATAGAAGAACGGACGTTTAAAGTGTCAAATTTAACAGAAATGGCTAAGATTTCTGCTTATCTGAAGGATCATTCACAAGAAAGATACATTTCGGTCTGGAGAAGATGGATAGATTATATTCAGAATAAATATGGGACCAAAAAGTTCCATTTAGCTTATGGGTAAATTTTAGATTGTTATTATTATTAATAGTTTATTATAGCGGAATTTTTATTAGTTTTAATTATATGGTATTATTATTATTTTTAGTATTAGTATTGTTTAACTTGGATATTAATTTGTTTATGTTTTTATTATTATTATGTTCACTTTTATTTTTTTTGTATTTACGTTAAAGGGGAGTTAAAGCGCATTATGAACTTGGTTATTTATGTAGTTGGTTAATGTTAGTTAGATTATGATTATTATATTTGTGTTCAGCTTTGGGAAGTGGGGGAGGGAGGGGGGGTTTGGGTGGGTTGGTTTTGGGGATTATATTGTAATTTTTACAAAACTTTTTAATAAAAAGAAAAAAGGAAAAGGAAAAGGAAAAAAACAAAATTAAAGAAAAAAAAGAAAAAATATTGCAACATTGTCTATGATTATTAAAATGCAAGAACATCTATATTTCAACTATTCATATCTTGCATGCAACACAATAAGGCAAAACCGAATAAAGCGAAACCTGGCTTAGGTAAAAACATGAACATAATCACTTTTTATTAACTTGTTTTACCCAAACCTTTCAAGTTTAGGGCAACTAAATAATACAGTACACACAATTGTCCAGCATATACTTTTATCCTCCAAACAACCCACCTGGGAAGGTTAATTAATAAACTACTGGCTCAAGTCTCTATATAAATTCCTAAGAATCAGCACCAGTCCCTGTTTTCTACAAGGTGGGGAACTGTTCTCTGTCCTTTTGAAATGCCTTGTATTTACTATATATTATTGTTTACTGTTGCCTGCTTTTATCAGGGGGGCTCAATGAACAATATTTTGATCCTCTTTTTTTCTCTATTAAATAATTATTTGAAGAGAACATGGTAGCAAAGGTCAGTTAGTGGCTTTCATGGCTAGGAATATGCTGGGTATCTATTGGATAAAATTACTCAGATCTCCTCCCAGTTAGATTCCCGTTTTGGAGTAGGTTCTGTGGAGCTAGCTGGGGCACAGTTTTGCTTAGTTATCCAGGAGAAATTGGGTCCTTTTGGAGCTGAGGAAGCAGATGGGGGTCCTCACGCCTGGGAGTTATATATTAGATCCATGCCCAACCTGCCTTGATGAGGCCACTTGGGATGTGACACGTGGTTGAGGGTGGGCAAGGGTGAATTGTTCCATGAGTGAGGGGGCTTATTCCTCCTCCTTTTAAACAGGAAGTGGTTCAGACATTAAGATACCAATGCTAGACAGTTTTGGACAATTTTGTCCTCCTTCCCTTCCTGTTTAGAAAAGGTTGTTGAGAAGTTGGTTGCACAGCAACTTCAGAGGATTCTGGATGAAGAAATTTTCTGGACACTTCTGTCTGGATCCAGGCCTAAGTATGCGAAAGAACAGCCTTGTCAAATTTTTGGATGGTAGAGCAGAATTGAAAGTAGTGTGTACATCCCTGATACCCCAGTGGCTTTCAATGCCACCAACCATGGTATTCTTCTGGATCAGTTCTTGTCATGGCCCAGGACTCAAATTCTGAAGAAACTATTCCAGCTGAACCAGTGGAATGTTATCCTCAGGAGACCCTAAGCCAGGAATCACCTGAAGCTGATCTTACTTGGGTACCATCAGAAGAGCTGGAGGAGTCAGTTGATGATATATGGCCTCCAAACTTTCAGAATTGGCAAGTAGAGCAGACAGCAGAGCAAAGAAGCTCAATGAGGCTCCTTGACAAGCAAGGGAGTAATTCTGTTAATTAAAGACAGCTGGCTGCAGCCTGATTTCAGACACAACACTAATACATTTCTCCATTGGAAACAACTGTCTTTCCTGCTCTGGTTTGTTATTCTTGTGAATCTCTGACCTTGGCCTGGCAGACAAATCTGACTTGGCTCTCTGAACTTTGGACTGGATTTGACTACTTTTCAATGTGCTTCTTTTGAAAGCAAAACCACTCAGACAAGCTTTCTTTCCAGTAGACTTTGTTGATTACAGTTTCTTCTTTGTCTGTTGTTATCTGCTCAGACTTTAGTAAATTGCTTTCTTCACCTAGCAATTATGTGAGTTTGAGACCTGAAACAGAACAGCTTCAGGGATAGGATGTGGGTAGACACTTTATTGTGTTGGTTCTCTCTCTTCAGCTGGGACACTTCCAGGCACTGTTGATTGGCTGGGAGAGGTCTACACTGGGCCTTTACTTTGTAGAGTGCCATACATTTTGTTATTTTTTCCCCTCTCCATTTTAACATCCAGATAAAGCTGCTGGGTGAGATAATGTGCGAGTATGCTGATGATACCTAGTTTTATATCTCCACCCCTGGCCTACTAAGTGAAGCTGTGGAGGTCCTGCCTTGATGCTTGGAGGCTGAAGGGGAAAGCAGCTTCAAATTTGTATGATTGATATCAGGTCTTCAAGGCGGACCAGACTAGTATGCCAGAATTATGAATGCTAATACTACTTCTACTATCATATTACTGAAGGAGGGAGAGAGAGACTTACTCAAATTACAGGTAGTCCTCGATTTAAAACCACAATTATGTCCAAAATTTCTGTTGCTAAGCAACAGTTGTTAAGTGAGTTTTCCCCATTTCACAACTTTTCGTGCCACGCTCATTAAGTAAATCATTGCAGTTCTGAAGTTAGTAACATGATTATTAAGCGAATCTGGCTTCCCCAATGACTTTGCTTGTCAAACGTGAACACATGATCTCAGGACACTGCAACATCATAAATACATGTCAGTTGCCAAGTGTCTGAATTTTGATCACATGACCATGGGAATACTGCAGTGGTTGTAAGTGTGAAAATCTTACAATCATGGCACTTTTTTCAGTGCTGTTATAACTTGGAATATTACTACTGTAAATGAATGGTTGTAAGTCAAGGGCTACCTGTACATTTCTGCCTAAGACTGAGATTTCATTATTTAACTATTCTCATTTCTTTTTAAAAAAATAGTATTCATTAAAAAAGACAAAAAAGAAAGATATGTAGAAATTATAAACACAAATATCAGATAGAAAGTTTGTAGAGTATTATAAGAAAAATTAGAAGATGTGTCATATTGATATATGTTACCAGATCTTTCTTATTGTAATTATCTTTGAAATAAAAAGGATTTGATAGTGATGCTAAGGGTGAAATGTGTGTGTATCCTAACTTTTAAGGAATTCCACATTTTACGAGACTTTCTTATACATAACATACATTGGCAAAACCTGCTCCTTCTGTAATTGATATTCTGCTTTTAGGAAAATTTATCCATTCTATTATTGATGATAAACAGCTTGCTGTATTATATAATCTGAGATTGGGAAAAGCTATACCATCTCTCTTTTAAGTCTTGCAAAATTTTGAAATTTACTCCTGGTTCTTTTCCCCTCAACTCAATGCAAATATATTAATTGGTCTTTGCTAATCTTACAATTTTTTATCTGGAACTTGAACTGGTGATATTTGAATTGAAAAGTTTATATTAGGTAATACATTCATTTTTATTATAAAGCCCTAGCCAGTAAAGTTCTAAGCTTTTCTACCTTTCAAGATCTTGCTTTATTTCCTTCCACAATTTGTTGTTATTGTTTTGAAATGCATCTTTACTGCATCCTGTTATGTAAAGTTCTACATATTTCACCATTTTTTTTTGTTCTCCCACAACTGGTCTCTTTTTTCACATTTTTTTCCTTTGGAAGTTAGATGCTTTATTATTTTGTTGTGGGCTTTTTCCCCCATTGATTTTGCATCTGCAAAAGCAAACAAAATCTTTGAGTAGTTTTATTGTATAGAGCTTTGCGGTTTTACAATTGTTGATACCACATCATCTGTACATTTCATCCTTTATTCCTCTCCTTGAATTTTGATCCAAATTGCATATTTATCTTTTCAGATCTTGGTCACCAAGACTTCCAGAAAAATTACAAATCCTAAAGGGGATTTTGCTTTGTGACTCTGCTAATTGAAAAGTTTTCAGAGAGGGTTATGTTCACTATAATCTTTGAAGTTTATTGTTGGTATGCACTGTCCCTCCAAGTTTTGAACTCTTTTCTGGTATATATTTTGTTTAAGCCCTCCAATTAAAAAAAAGGACCATTCCAAATTGTCAAAAGCTTTTTCTATAGAAATCATACTGTAGAGTTCTTTCTCTCAATGTTGATAAATTCTAGTGCATTTATGAAAAAGGTGCTGTTTTCCTTTTTGTAAACTATCTGATCCCTGTGTATAATTTTGGTAATGTACTTCCTCATATATTCAGCTAATACAATAGTGCACATGTTGTAATCAATATTAAAAAAAGAAATTGGTTTATATGTTTGAGATTTCTTCAGGTCATTCCCTTTTTGTATATCTCCTGTCATATATTTGATATTGCTTTTGTTGTTTTAATTTCTTTCATCCTCAATAATGGTTCTGATACTTTCTCTTCTACGTATTTTTTTTAAATATAGAGCTGACAGTGTCAGTTATCCTATCAATTATAATTTTCTCTTTTAATCTGTTTCTTAATTGTTTCTTTAATCTTTTAAATTGGTACAAATTTCTTCTCTTCAGACAGTGGCTCAGAGATCAGATAAGTCACCCCATGGCTTGACAACTATACTATGGCTTACAAGTCATGGAGGACTAATAAGCAGTTTTGTTTGGATAAGCCTTAGAAGGATGTTTTCCATGGTTTGCCTTCTTCCTGGAAGGATGTGGTGCTTAAGGACTTGAAACAGAAAGTTGCCTTGTGGCCATGCTGGATGCCTAAGCATTCCATCTTATTCTCATGCTTGTTAAGATAGACTCCTAGAAAAAGCCATCCAGAGCTTTAAAATAAAATGCAGTTGATGTCTGCTCCTCTTTTCATCTCCATCTTCAAGGGGAAAAATGATAGTAGCATACTCCAGGGGGATTTTGTTTGTTTGCTTGCTTGCTTGTTTATAGATTTGTATGGCTGCCCATCTTAGATCATAACTCTGGGTGGCTTACAACAATAATCTCAAGGATGCTACAGAAATACTGAACAGGTATAAAAGAACAATTTTTAAATATAAATCTACAAACTCAGAAAATGACTACAAAGAAGGAACTAGCAACCCAGAAAATAGAAGGAAAATTAGAGGAAGCAGATCCAGAGATGGAGGACATAAAGAAAGGAACTGACAGATTGAGACAAACAAAGAATTAGAAGATGTAGCAATAATATTGGAAATGGAAAAAATATCTTACCTGTCAAGATCTCAGAATACACTTGAGGATAAGAAAGAAGAGCTGACTGAATGGAAGATAGAGCTGTTAGGAGAATTGTGGGAAACTGGAGAAGGAGGGAGGCTTTTTAATGAATATCAATGGGCTGAGCATCCTTCCAAAAATACTTTTATCAAATTGTCTTTCTTATTCCAAACAATGTACACAAAAATAGAGGAAGAATTACTTGACGATTCAAATGCACTAATTTGGCAAGTTAGTTTGCAAAGGAAGAAGCTAGAGTAAGACTGAAGAAAATACAGGCTTTGACCCATTAATCAGATGTTTGAACATGGCTGAGAATAGATAATTGTTAGAAATAGAAGTATTATTATAACTAGAAAGATAGGATTTGTAACTAGAATACTATATTTTGGTATGAGAAGAGAAATATAAAATGCTAAGAAGGTTTGAATAAGGGAAGCTTTCGGTTACCCAAATATAACTTATTATGAGAAATTATAAGTGATAGAGACATTTTGAACACTGATGGGAAATTATTTTTTTTAAAAAGCGGGAAAAACAGGATAACAAATGGATATTAAGTGCAAATGCAATTAGGATATATTTTGGATAGAAAAGATATTTTACATTGACATTATTGATGTTATCAGGAAAATGTAACAAAGATGTTGATATTCAATTGTATATGTATTAACAACAATAAGAATTGTATTTGCCTAGTGTGGAAAATGTGTACTATCGGAAGAAGAGAGGAAGCATTGGATGGTGTAATATTGGGCCTAGATTGAAGAAGTTAATATGTACTACTGAATTACTAATGGACCCAGACAACACATTGTTTATTAAGTACTTATGATTGTAAAACTAGAAAATTAGTAAAATATTTGTATAAATAAAAAAATACTGGTGTTTAGTTCATTTACAAAATAGTGATGACTTAACATAAGTAAACATAGTGATATGAGAAGATGTAATTGTGAGAAAGTGGATGACAGATATAGTTTTCTGTTCAATGGTATCTGCTACAAATGCAGAGGTAGTCAGATAAAGAAAGATGAAGATCAAGCAATGAAATGACAAGACACAAGATACAGAAGACCTATTTGGACTTATTTGGGGCTAGGAAATACTTTGATATAAAATGTGTTCTGTCAGGGAGTAATATTCAACCTGTTCAATTATCTTACCTTTTTTTTCAATCACAGTAAGGAAAAAAGCAGGGTGGGAAATCCCCATAGAGCAAGTCAGGAACTAGTGGCTTTCTACTTCATTTTGATTAGACTGCCTTTGTCTATGCAGGAACAGATGGGACCCATGCACAGAGGAGATGATAATGCAAATGTTTGACTTTTATAGAAAACAGAGCATCACCACATAGACCAGGGGTCCCCAACCTGTGGACTGCAGCCCACTACCAAGCCATGGGCAACTAGGCCGCATGGGTGGCTGGCTAATGCACATGTGTGTGCTCACTTGCACTCGCCCACTTGTGCCAGCAATGCCATGAGCACTGTGTAGGCATTAGCACTGCCATGAGTGCACTCCCCACTTGCACTAGCATTGTGGGTTTATGCCAGTGCTAATGATGCCAGAAGAGTCATGCGGGCACTAGTATTGGTGCGAGCTCACACTCCCCCCACTCATGCTAACGTTGCAGTGTCACACGTGCAATCGCAGCTCCATTTGTGCCTGTGCACTTGTGGCCCTGTGCACTGGCACATGTGTGTAAAGGTGCTTGACCCCACCCCCCACCCAGGGCTGCCAACCCAGAAAAATTGGAGACACCTGCCATAGACCCTCACTCTCTTGCATCATCTCACATGCTGGGATCTTAGATAAGTTAGATGCAAACTGATCTTTGTCTATGTCCTGTCCTGTTGGAAACAACATTATGAAACTGAAAAAAGTAAGGTTCTACATTTAGGCAGGAAAGACCAAATGCACAGGTATAGTATAGGTCAGGGGTGTCAAACTCAATTTCATTGAGGGCCGCATCCCTCAGGGGGCCGGGTGGGTATGGCCAGGGTGGGCGTGGCCTACTGGGTGGGTGTGGCTAGAGTGCGTATGGCCTACTGGGTGGGTGTGGCCAGCTCTACATCGTTCGCATCAAGGGTGCCTATGGGGGCCTGGGCAGGAGTGGGACAGATCTGAGGGTGTCTGGCAGAAGGAGGGTCTCTGGGCCAGCGCCAAGGCAGTGGGGGCTGTTTCTTCACTGTTTCCAGGATGGCTTCGCGGGCCACATGAAACCACTTTGCGGGCCGGCTCCGGCTCCCGGGCCTTGTGTTTGACATGTCTGGTATAGGTGGTACCTTGCTCAATAGTAGCAACTGTGAGAGGGATCTCAGAGTCCTAGTGAACAATCACTTAAATATGAGCCAGCAGTGTGCTGCAGCTGCCAAAAAAGCCAACACAGTGGTAGGCTGCATTAACAGAGGGATAGAATCAAGATCACATAAAGTCTGAATACCACTTTACAATGCCTTCATAAGCCCACAATTGGAATACTGCATCCAGTTTTAGTCACCACGATGTAAAAAAGATGCTGAGACTCTAGAAAGAGTGCAGAGAAGAGCAACGAAGATGATTAGGGGACTGGAGGCTAAAATATATAAGGAACAGTTGCTGGAATTGGGTGTGTCTAGTTTAATGAAGAAAAAGACAAGGAGGGACATGATAGCAGTGTTCAATATCTCAGGGGTTGCCACAAAGAAGAGGGAGTCAAGCTATTCTCCAAAGCACCTGAAGGCAGGACAAGAAGCAACGGATGGAAACTAACCAAAGAAAGAAGCAATGTAGAACTAAGGAGTAACTTCCTGACTGTTAGAACAATTAATCAGTGGAACAACCTGCCTCCAGAAGCTGTGAATGCTCCAACACTGGAAGTTTTTAGGAAGAGATTGGACAGCCATTTGTCTGAAATGGTATAGGGTTTCCTGCCTGAGCAAGGGATTGGACTAGATGACCTCCAAAGTCCATTCCAACTTTATTATTATTATTGATTATCGCACAATCAGCCAGATGTTCAAAGTGGATTTGGCATTTTTGTCTACCTATTGAGTCCTTATCAAGGACCTGGGATAGGCAGATGTGGATGTTTGATGGTATTACATATATTGTCGCAGGATGGAAGCAGTTCCTAGTAAGGCTGCCTTTTGCAATTGACTAATGGCGAATTTGTCAATGCCAATGGTGTTCAAGTGGTACTCCAGTTGTTTTGGGATTGCACCTATTACTATTGGTACTACACTTGCTTGCCTTTGCTACAGTCTTTCTATTTCTATTTGTAGGTCTTTGTATTTTGTTATCATCTCCAGTTCTTTCTCATCTATTCTGCTGTCTCCAGGCACTGCCACGTCTACTATCCAGACTTTTTTGTCTTTCTTATCGACAATTGTTAAGTCTGGTGCAGGTGCTTGTGTGCTTGAATTTTGAAGTCTCAGAGCAGTTTAACTTTATCATTTTCTATAACTTTGTCTATTGTTGTTGCTTACAGGCAAATGATATTTCTTGTAGATCTTCCAATGCACCATTGTTGCTACTTTGTCATGCTGCTGCTTGTAGTCAGTCTGTGCAACCTTCTTGCAGCAGCTTGGACGGCCATTTGTCTGAAATGGTATAGGGTTTCCTGCCTGAGCAGGGGGTTGGACTAGATGACCTCCAAAGTCCTTTGCAACATTATTATATTATTATTATTATTATTATTATTATTATTATTATTATTATTATTATTATTATCATTATCATTACAAAAAAGGAGAACTGTAGTAATGAAAGCATGGGAGGTTTGGGGGAATGAGGTGAGATTTGTGTACTTACAAACAGAATAAGAATTGGGTGGAAAACCGTTCAGGAGTAAAACAGTACAATAGAAATGCAAAGATTTTCCCAAGAGACATTCAACAAATGCTCAAATAGAAAACCAAGTATTCAGCTGGGACTGCTGAACAATTGTGTGGGGCCAGTCTAGTGCTGGGAGGACGGGCTTTCTCAAACCATCGTATTACAAAAGACAAAGCTTTGTCCCCCTTTCCAGGTAATGCATTTTGCCCAGTCATGAGGCCTTGAAGTGAGTTTCCTGCCCACATCATAGATCTTAATATTGGGGCAGAAAAAGTGTTACTTAAGTATGAAAGTCCAAAACCATCTAAAGGATCCTTCAATTATCAATTTCAGTCTCTATATCATTTTCAGGAACAGATCTAGATAAAGTCCCTGCAGAAATATATGCAACAGATTGACAGAGCACAACTACCACGGCCAGGCCACCCTGTTCAGGAAAGGTATGCAGCTGACAAACTAGTTGCAACATGATGCAGCATGATGCCCAATAGGCTTCCAAGGTTCCTTGCTCCTCAGATGAGTGAGGTGAAGGCAGGAAAAAAGTAAGGTCACATACTTGTTCATTCATAGGTGTTTACGGAATCTGGGACTTTACTAAGTAGCTTTCAAATGCAAATTCATGCATGTTTCAGCTATGAATACCAATACTAAATATATTAAGTTTCCAGTTTCCATTAGTTCAGGAATAGGAGAGTGCCATTGGTTTTGAGGCCTTCACATAGGCATCTGATGTGCCATTTTGGAAGGACAAAACTAATTTAGGGATACACTTAACACTGTTCCGTCTCTGATATTGTCAAAAGTTACCACCTCAGAGTCTGATATTTATTCCTATTTCCATGAATTTTCACATCACATCTTGTACTGAGAGGTACCTCAGTTTAGTATCCAGAATAGCAAGAAGCTATTGCCCTCAAACTCTCAGGAAGCAGACTGAGAACTGTAAAGCTATTCATTTTAGGCTTTACAGATATAAAATGAAAGGTATGCTTCTCAAAAGGAAATAGAATTTTTTGCGATAAGTCACAATTCCTCTGGTTTCACCTGGCAGACTTCCCAGTTAATGTTAATCTTCTAATCTAAACAGTCATATATGTTTACCCAGTTGTTAAACAATTATGCAGCTGAATGGATAGTCAGTGAATTATGAAAGTAATATCTGGGTTTCCCTTCCCAGTCATTGTTCTCAGTTTTTTTCTGCAATAAAAACACAGATAATCTAGAATTCAGGCCTGTGTAACTGAATTATTTTATGGGTGGAGGGAGGGAAACATGTGGCCATCAAAATATGGTTAGAATTGATGGTCATTCAGCATCAACAAAGTCTCTTCTTGACTCACAGAGACAAGAAATATGCTGTCTGTTTATCTGTCTGTCTGTCAATCAATGTACTCTGTGCAAAGCATCTGGATTTCTATAAAATATCTACATCCTCAGATATATTTTGCTGCTTAGGAGGAACTTTTTGTTAGTCACAATGGTCTTTGTTGTAAGTATAAATGTAATGCAGAATAAGTAAATTTTAGTTATTTATTCTACAGTTGTATGCATTACTCCAGCTGCATAGTTAATCATTGTAAGGTCCATTAAAACCAAAGAAGCTTATAGCTGAGTAACATTCTATAAAACGGCACTATTAATTGGCAGAAATTCCACTTTTACCTATTAGTAAATTAGGTTGCAACATTCTACAAGAACTACAGATAAGAATATTTTTAGAGATCAAAGCAATCAAAGCAATGATTTCAAAGGCAGTATCAAATACAGTAAAACTCACAAATATTTTGGACTTTTAAAACACATGCATACACACAGAATAACAAAGTCCTTTTTTTAAAAAAATCAACAGTTGCAATCAAATTTCAGATTCAAAGAAAGGCTCAAAAATATTGCTTTGTTCCTAATCCAGCTCTTTTTTAAAAAGTATCTGTATCAGGTGGCTGATTTCTAATGTAACTTTGATTTTTGGATGTCTTTGAAGAGATATGATCTATTGATTTGTCCTCAAATGTCAGCCACTTAGCTACCTACCAACTTGATTTCCTGAGTGAAGGCTCTTTAATGTGTATACCTCCTACAAATCCCTAATCCATTTGTATTTTCTGCTCTGACTTGTCACATTCTTGTCTTTATTAACTTGAGCAAAGGAACAACAAGAACACACTCTCTATTTTAAATTTCATTTCTTTACAAATTAAATTAAGTACATATACAAATTCTCCACTTCTTACCTGCCAGCTTGTCCTGGACAGTTCTTCTAAACAAAGTTGGGGTGGTTGTATATTCCTTCTGTTCTCTCCGATACTTCTTGTTTTGCTGCAGATTGAAAGGAAGTTACATCAAATATAGCCCGTTCGTGAAACTGAATGGGGCGTTGCTGCTTAGACAACAAATCTAAACAATGGAAGAAACTGAATGCCACTGTCCCTAAAGCAAGAACAGTGAGTTTCCTGATGCCTTTCGCACCAGCAAGAATCTGCCTTTCCCAGCAGCAGATCAAAATCTTTCAGTTTATCTGAAGTGATTAGGGATCTTAACCGCTGGCATTGCCTCTAGAATGTATAAATGGAGTAAAGACAATTATCATGTTTCATATTGTTCTTACTTTAAAAGTAGCATAGAAGCCATAAAGTAGCAGAAGATATAGAATTAATTGCTCTGCTTTTGATCTTTTTTTAGGCATTTCAACTCCATTGAGAGGCTTGCTTCACAATAAAAGGGGATTATAGATGTTAACTGGAAGAAGTCAATACACTGATAGTGTCTGGATTGTCAATATCCCTGACAACAGTACTGTTAAAATTAAACACATTTCTTCCAGCAACATCCCTTTTAGAAGCAGATTTATTGGGACTTCTTAAAGGAGGAGGCCAAATGTTATTCAATAGGGTTGAAACCCTCTATCAGGAATTGAACACACAGAACTTCGCACTTTAGATGAGTTCTGTATTATATACAGCACATTAGTTTTATGAGCTATCCAGATCCTGGTGTTCATTGGCTGCAGGAAGAAATATATAGAATCTGTCAGAATGTTACATGCAGTTCACCTATTAAACTCTCAGCCCATAGAAATACAGATGTTGTACTGTGTCAACAGCAGTGTTTCTTAACCTTGACAACTTGAAGATGTGTAGACTTCAACTTCCAGAATTTTCCAGGCAACTACTGGCTAGAGAGTTCTGGGAATTGAAGTCCATACATTTTCATGTTGCCAAGGTTGAGAAACACTGCTCCACAGTGACTACTCCTTTATTATAAACAACACTCCTTTTTTCAGAAAGCTGTCCTTTAGATTTATTTATTCTTTAAATTTTTCATTTTTTCTTTTAGTCATTTAACTTTTACCATAGAAATGGTACCATTTAATGCACAATCTTTCACATTCATATGAAAAGAGCCTTGGTGGAGCAGTGGGCTGATGCCTCCTTAAGTAACACCAGCTGCCTGCAATTAGTGCAGGTTCGCATCCCACCAGGCTCAAGGTTGACTCAGCCTTCCATCCTTCCGAGGTAGGTAAAATGAGGACCCAGATTGTTGGGGGCAATTAAGCTGACTTTGTAATAATGCCACTTGGGGGTGTGTGTGAAAGCCCTAATAAGCAGGCATATACATAGAATGAAGGCTACTGCTAAGCTTGTAAGCCGCCCTGAGTCTTCGGAGAAGGGCGGGATATAAATGTAATAATAAAAAAAAGTATGGTGGTTGAATTGTCCTTTTAAAATATATTAATATGCAGTGCTTGATTTTAAATATTTTTATTAGAATATGCATTTTTGTAAAGATTTTTTTTAATTTTGTTCTTGAATTTTGCTTTGTAAGACAAAGTTATAAACATAAACAATTGAGGTTTTTTTTTATTCATATGCACCTTTTTCAGATTTGCTCCCTTTTCAGCTTTGTCCTTTATTTTTTCCAAGGAAGTATGGTTACCCTAAATATATTGTTACCCCAAGAATGAAACTGGTGATATGCTGCCTGCCTTCTTATGGTTAATGTAACTAAAAGTAAAACATAAGTCACATCATGTGACAAATACTTAATTTATATAAATGGCTTTGGTTGATAAAGTTTCCAGTCAGGGTCATTCCAACAAGACAAATGCTAGGTTGAAGGAACTAGAAGGAAGAATGACAAGTAACTTTATTATGGATTTGTAATGTTAGTGATCATTTTTTTTTCTGTAAAAAAAATAACAATAGACTGAGTCTGTCAGTCTTGGCAGACTCTGGAAGAGTGCTGCTCATCTGCCTCTGAGAGGGAATAGCTTATTAATTATTAATTAATTATTAATGTAATTATTTTTTATCCTGTCTTTATTATTTTTTTATAAACAACTCAAGGTGGCAAACGTACATAATACTCCTTCCTCCTTCTTGCTTCCCCGACAACAATCTTGTATTCCATGGAAATAAATCTCAATTAACACACAGGTGATTGCATTCTTATTGCAATGATAAGCCACATTTCATTTCACAGAAAAACAAATTATTCACCTTTTATTAATGTTTAAAATGAGATACTTTTTTTTTACAAAAGGAAGCATTTTAATTGAGAAAGAAGGACCATGATGGGGGGAGGAAAAACACACCTCAAATGTGCTTCATTTTAATTAGGAATTAGAAGTAAGGTAAAATGTTCCAACTTCATTTTTATAAGTATTTTTTTCAAAACTGGCATGCTTTATGTTAACTATAACCAGAGAAAAGGCATTTTGGTGTACGAGGACCAAAAGATTCAAAAAGCAATTCACTTTTACCTCTACCTGTACAGGTACCTGCATCCCTGCATATCTATATGATGGCTCTAGAGATATAAGATTGGGCTGATAATGCTGATAAAAAATGTCTAATTCCATCTGCCTAGACTGCTATGGAGAAGATTCATGGAACAACAGCAGCACAATTTTGTAGACTGTGATTCCTCAGTTCTGCAGAATTGTGAATCCCAGCCAATGAGCCCAGTTTAATAAATACAGTAACTCAATTATAAATAAGTTTAGCATAGTGGTTAAGGTGCTGAACTAAAAACTGGGAGACTATTGTACAAGTTTTAAGCCTCTCTTAGGAATGAAAGCCAGCTGGATGGTTGTGGGCAAGTCACAGTCTTTCAGCCCAACCCATCCTGCAGGACTTACGTTGTGGCAAAAGAAGGAGGCAGGAGCATTATATATGCAGTCTGGAGCTGTAAAAGATAATGGTGTAATATAAATATAAGAATAATAATGCTAAAAAAGGAGCAATGCTAGGATTTCACATTCAGTTTCCATTCTCTTTTTCTCATTCAGTGGGTGTACAAAAGAGGAGGGAAGAAATGGCCAGGGACATGCGTGCGAATCTGCAGACACACGTGCGATCTGGATCAGAAACAAACCTTATGCAGTGGAACTTAATTTGCACTTCAAGCAAACCGGAAACAAGATTTTGACACTTTCTGTGTGATAGTTTCTTGAGGTCACAAAAGAAGGCTCACAAATATGTGTGTTTCTGTGAGGGGAAGAAAAAAAATCTCAGGAAAGAGTTAGGTCTTTTCCTGCCAGCCTTCTATATGTGCCTTGGGACTGTCAAGAATGTATTAGGCAAGTTCAAGCAAAGGAAATAAGCTCTATCACATTTAAAGGATGGATTAGTGTGATGGCCATTAAGCACAGTAACTAAAATCTGTGATTAGATTGTTTAGGTCAATAGCAACCAATAGGGATGGGAAGGTAGGTGACAGTGAGCATGTGGGTAAGAACTGTGGCTTAGGAGTAGCTATTCTTCCATGAACCATTTTCTCTAGTTAAAGCACAACTCAAGCAGAATCCAAAAATATGACAGCATTATAACTGCTTAAAAGGGGATTCCTTTATGGATAAATCTGGATGCAACATAGCAGTAGGTCTATGGCAAAAAGCTCAGTAATTAAAAAGTTGGTTTTAGGATACTGTCAGGAAATATTTAGGTATTATGGTAACCAAGTAGTCTTGTCATTAGAGAGCAAATTCGCTGACAGCACAGCTCTGCATAGAAAGGAAAACATGTTGTAGGCCTTCAAATTCATCAGAGGCACAAGGGCATTGCCTAAGTGCCACAGGGATTCCTTTATATCTGCTACCCAAAATAATCATTTTTTACATGGAGTATTCAATAACACAATTTTCCAAACTGTGAATTCAGTTTGTCCTAAAGTATTTTCCCAGGCTTTTCAGATCGGTTTTGTGGTGACTGAAAAAGAAAATAGATTTTAATATACTGTAACTGTGTAGAATTCCTAACATTGTAATAAAGGTGTTCATAATCTTAGAAATTCATATGTTAGATTTTTGTAAGTAATCTATTGTCATCTTTTTTATTTTATTTATTAGTCAAATGTATAAGGCTGCCCAACTCCATAAAGACTATGGGCAACAAAGAACATTAATTAACCGCAGAAAACAATATACCAGGGAAAGCAACAATTTCTGTCCAGTGGTTTCTCCATTTGTTAAATAAAGCTTTGCTCAGGGTTGCTGTTCCAGTCTGTCAAGGATGCTATCGTTGTTGATTTGCAAGACATACTTAGAGCAATTCCAGCCAAAGCCAAAATAAACATGTGTGACAACCTTCATTGTCTAAGAGAAATCCTTCTTATCCCTGCTATTTCCTTGATCTTATCTAACACTTTTCTTTCCTCAATTCAAATAACTGGACATTGCCTAAATAAACAAGAATGTGTTTCACTTCCAGCTCCTGCTATAACTGACATTGATCAGAACTCGTATTATAAACCTTTTATAAAATATTAATGAGATGATATTTGGTATTTTTCTTCATTGCCATACGTATAACCATTTCCCCAAAGTAACACTCATTATTGTTCTGTTGTAACATATTTTCCATTTCTTTCTTATTTCAAAATTTCAAAATAGTATAGAACTATCTCTCTTATCTTTTTATCATTTCCTGATTATTGCCATAAATCGCTTATTTGCATTAACAGAAATGTACAAATGTGAAATACTTCCTAATATCTTTGTTCATTGGTGTTTCTGATAATAGCCCTGGATGCAATATGCTTAAATAATCTATTAAGAGATATGACTTAGAACAAGGGTTCCCAACCGGGGGCGGGGGGGGGGAGGAGGAGACAATATTCCAGGGGATGTGGAAGCTTTTCAAAATTATAGCATATATGCATACTTTGTTGCTGTTGTTTTGAACTTTTGTAAGGGGTGCAAGTATATATCAGAAGTGTTCTAGGGGTGCAGGGTATAGAAAAGGGTGGGAACTACTGACTTAGCACATGGAATTTAATCTGAGACATCTAACTGTGAAACTATTATAACCTTTTATTTGGAAACTTCCTATCTTTCTCGTGTGTTTCCAGATGAGGTTTTTTTTCCTGGGTGATTCAAGAGAGGGACCCTACACAATGTCATCTTCCAATTGTATCTATTCCAATTTTCCTGTTTTGTTTTTGATCTCTCCCCCCCCCCTTTTTTTAAACTGGGGAAAACCTGATTAAGGAGAAAAAAAACAAGAAATGGCAGCATTCTTTGGCAGCATTTGGTGCCATTCATCTGGAAATTCCTCTCTCCATCCTTTCATTGGATCTGCCTCTGCTGCAAGTCCTGAAGTGCACTTAAGAAGAAGAATGGTAAAGGAAAACTGAAGAGGGAAAAACAATTTTTAAAAAAAAGCAATGGAGGAAAGAGACCCCCTCCCTGAGATGGAAAGAGAGGCAGGGAGCAAGAAGGTGGGGAGGGGGAATTCTCCAGGGACCGAATCTGAGTTCAAGAATTTAGAACCAGGCAGGACCCAACAAGAAGGATGCATGCTCGACTGTTACCCCGGTCACTTTAGGCATGTGATTTGGGGGGGATGGAGGGAATTTGGTATCCCATGAATGCTGCAATGAAACCTGGGCAATCTGAAAACCTACTGTAAAAATAATTGGCATTACCAAATTAGTGGAATTCATACACAGGGCAAGAAATGTGTTTCCTGTACTGTGATGTAAGAACAAGGTGGGGCTGAAAATTGGTTCATGGGTTGGAATAGGCGCAAGCTCTTGGTCAGAAGGCAAACTAAAGAACCAGAAGAATACCGTCAGTCATTACCAGCTGATCAATAGAGTAAATTCATTTTCCCTAATGAGTTATAAAGCTCAGTATTGGCATTCTAAATAGGAGGTAGCTGTTCACAGAAGAATTTCTTATGCTGGCCCATGATAATTGATGACCATTATCAGGGCTTTTTTTGTCACAGAATGCTCAGAACGGAGTTCTGGCACCTTTTTTGGATGGAACCTTGTATGGTAAGCAAGGCGGGTTGTAGGACATGTGCGAGTTCCGGCACCTTTTTCTTTTACAAAAAAAGCACTGACCATAATTATGAATATTATTCTTATTGTCAATAGTAAAAGGATGGAACAATTTTAGACAGTCATGCGTATATGAGGTCATGATAGCAGAAATACTTTGAATGACTAAGAAGAAGAAGGTGACCTTCAAGTATCAATCTAAAAAGTAGGAGGCACTTTTTCCCATTACAGGTCTAAGCAGAAGAAACTGGCAACAGGGACTTGATTTATTATGTTTTTAATAATTTTTATTTCCAGTTTTCTGGATGTGCAGAAATAAATTATGTAAAGGACTCAGAAGGAAACTGTGAGGAAGTAAAAGTAATTAAGTTACAGGATGCTGGTAGCCAGGAGGAAACTAATTCAGGAAAGTATGAAAAGGTCACTATTTTCATAATCCCAGGAGTCTGTTGGAATAATTTTAGTTGCTGAAAGCAGCAATCCTGAACATACTTTCTGAAGTGGTATTGGAACCAATGGGACTTAAGTTTAAGGAATCATCTCTCACTGTAAGGGGAAATTAAGCACCAATAATTATTATGACAAGACAATTATTAATGTACTTCCACTTGCTTGAAGCAAAGCAATTCTAGTAATATACTGTTATTTCATAATGGTAAAAGAAGAATCATGCAATTCTGGTTGCATGCCATTTCCAGTAATATGTTTAAATGCTCAGTCTTGTCATAATCTTCAACCTGAACATTAGCAATGGTCATATTGGGAAGCAGAAGACTAAAAAGTCATCTTTCTCCTGCTTAGGTTACTTTGCAGTATTTTGCTTGATTGCTACCTTTTAATACCACATCTTTGCAAATCCACAGCCTGAGGACAGATGCCTTACTAGGGTTGCACAGCTGACTTGCTGACTGGGCAGAATAAGATGGCTGCCTGGGCTGTGGTGCCACAAAAAGGCAGCATTTCAAGGATCTCAAAGGCATTCTTATTGATGTTTTTAGCAAAAGGAGGGAAGAGATATTTGTGGCACTTTCTGCCTGAGCTCTCTAAAAATTTGGGATAGCTTGGGTACTACCAAGATACTGTATATCCTAAGTAAGAGTTTGTTGCATTCAGGAGCCGGCCTTTAACAAACACCCTGGCTGATGATGCACACATTTGCTGCCCCATCTCTAGCAAAGTTGTATCCTGTCCTGAAAACTCCAGATTATCGCAAAGTTGGGCAGTCTCTCTGTTTTCTTTGCCTCACCTGCCATGACAAGCCTACATGGCCACCCTAGCACCTCCCTCAGCACTTCCCTCATCAGGTCAGAAGCCTCTTGTCCTTTCTTACTTGAGAGACGGACCCTGGCTTCCAACCATTAATCACCTCTTTTTCCCCCAGCATGTTTCTTGGATCCCAATCTATTGATCCAGAGAATTTTACAATGATGGCAAGAAAAGGGTAGGAGAGCAGCAGGCTTTCTTTCCAGAGAAATTGCCTTAAAATTAGAAGAAAGGGACAAGCAACTGGTTGGTAAACCTGAGAGAGTTGGAGAAAGGCTCTCCAAAGGAGCCATAGTTTTCAAAGCAAGGCAGCACAGTTGTATTAGTGCTAAATATGATTGATGAAATGAGGATTGAGTGGGATGTAAATGTAGGTTTCTTTGTGGGGAGCCACTGTCTTGAATTGTAGATGTGGGATGCTTAGGGAAAAGATTTGTTTCAGAGTACCATCACATTCAGAAGTGGGTACTTTAATAATGGCAAGTGCATACTTTGGTTCTAGGATCCCAAATCATTTAGAGATTAAATATTTGATTTTCTTTTTGAAGGCTCAATTCCATACTCAGTGAACTATGAATAAGATGGTTCCACAGTAGCCATTTTGTGGTGATGTCTATAAGAGTTTTTCAGGTTTCCTAATGAGCTCATGGGCCCAAAGAGTTTCTCCCCCTCTCCTGAATATCTCCTTAGAAAATCTGTGCTCTTTCATTGTTTCGTTATTATTTCTTTACAAAATGACTTTGTAACAGCCACAGCATGTCTCACAAGTAATTGGTGTTTCCAGCCATAGAGCCTAAAGTGACCTTTATAAAACAAAAGCCTAACCCAAACAATATTTAAGAGGAGAGTTTGTGAGAATGAGACCCTTTGAGATAAAGCCATGTGGTGAAAAACAGTAAGAGTAAGAATTATTAAGACCTGAAGTGCCAGCTTGTCATGACAAAGATTTAGGAGCTGAAAAGAAACGTTGACGTATATCCTGCTGGGGTAGGGAAAAGAGTCACCAATGGGTCACTGTAAGCAAAACAGCACCAACTAGTTGTTATATAACTCATATATGCAACTTACATTTTGTTTATTTATTTAAACATTTTATAGAACCACCAATCTCACAGCAGTGACTCTGGGTTGCATACAAGCTTAAAACCTATATAACAATAAAACTCTGTAAGGCCTAGTTAAAATAATAATCCCCACAGATCCAGCCTACCTGTAGGCTAAGGATTTAGTTCATTTTGCACAGAATTCATGCATTTACTAGCTTAAATGTTGTGGTAAACTCATGTCAGTGTATGATTTTGAAAACCAAGATAATAAACCCATTTGTACAGAACATTGTGAGAGACCAGAATTGAGAGAAAGGACAAAAGGTTTTGGTGCCTAAATAACAAATCACTGATAATTTTAATGGGTCCTTCAGCAATCAACAAAAGAAACAAAGTGTGTTAGAGGCTCAAACTGAGATTTACAGGTTCCAACATTGGCTGTATTATTATAATTAGTTTCTTTCAAACAATAAAAAAAAACAATGAATCACAAGGCTAAATTATAAATCCAGCATAGATAATATGATTAAATGTAAAAATATTTATGCAGTCATCATACCATTTGATCTTGGGTGTGCTTGGCATGGTTTTCAACTTTAATCTCTTTCATCCATTTTCACCATGTTTGACTATGAAGATTGAAGGTATCAGTTTGTCACTTATATTTTTTACTTCCTTGTGTTTCACAAAACAACTTTTGGCCCTGAAGGTTTTGAATCATAGAATCACGAGGCTAGAAGGAACCTTGGAGGTCTTCTAGTAGTTCAAACCCCTGCCCAAGGCAGGGGATTTTACTGCATCCTGGAGAAATGGCTGTTCAATTTTTTCTTGAACCTCCAATGATGGAGCAGCTAAAATTCAGGGAGGCAAGCTGTTCCATTGGTTAGTTATTCTTACTGTCAGGGAGTTTCCTTTAGTTCCAGGTTGGGTCTTTCTTTAATGAGCTTTTACCCACTGCTTCTTGTCCTGCCCTCAGGTGCATTGGAAAATAAGTCGACCTTCTCTTCTCTCTGACAGCCCCTGAAGTACTAGATGATAACTATCATTTCCCTTCTAGTCCTTCTCTTCATTAGGCTAGTTCCTTTAACCATTCATCATACAGTTTAGCCTCTTAGAGACTTCATCATCTTCTTGCTCTTCTTTGCAGAACTCAGGATCTTTTTTGCATCATGGCAACCAGAACTGGATGCAGTATTCCAAGTGTGGCCTCACTAGTGGAGTACAGAGCAGTACTATCACTTTTTCTTTTGATATTATCCCTCCGTTGGTGCAGCCTAGAAATGCATTGTTGTTGTTGTTATTGTTGTTGTTTTTGGAAGCTGCAGCACACTACTGGCTCATACTTAAGTTAACATCCCCTAGGACACCAAGATCCCTCTCACAGTGACTACTGTTGAGCCAAATATCATCTATTCTGTACCTATGCATTTGGTTTTTCCTGCCCAAGTGCTTTTCCGACCACTGAACTATGTCTTGCTGGATAGGGCCCAATGCTCAAGTCTGTCAAGATCCTTCTGAATCTTGAGTCTATCTTCCATTGTCCCCAGTTTGGTGTTATCTGCAAATTAGATGACTTCCCCTTTTATCCCCTTACCATCTTTATGCAGATGTTGAAGAGCACTAAGCCCAAATCAGAACGTTGAGGTACCCCACTCCCCTCTGTGTAGATGTAGTTCCATTAAGGATTACATACCAAGTGCAATTGGTCAGCTACTGAGAATCCATCCGGTGGTAATACTATTTATCCCACATTGTTCAAAATAGGCTGTGGTTTACTTTGTCAAATGCCTTATTGAAGTCCAAGTAACTATTATCCACACCATTTCCCTGATCCACCAATTTAGTCACTTTGTCAAAGAAAGGCTCCTTGACACACGAAGTAGTAAAAATGGAAGTAAAGAAGAATAAAAAAGGGCAATAAGGTTTGCCTGGCATGATCTGTTTTTAACAAATCCCTGCTACTTTCTAGTGACCACTTTGTTCATTTCTATGTTCTTACATATCTGGTGCTTGATTGTCTTTTCCAGGATTTTTGCAGATATTGATGTCAAGCTGATTGGTCTATAGTTTCCTAGATCTATTTTTCCCTATTTAAATAATGGGATCACATCAGCTGTTTTCTAGTCCTCTGG